>NC_042615.1:354201291-354554775 GCF_901001135.1 Rhinatrema bivittatum
AGGAGGATGGCGTTTGCAGCCATGTGGAAGGCTGCGGTCGACCTGCTACAGAGCGGGGCACGCCGCACCGGGCTGCGGCTGACAATGGGGATCAGTATCATTTCACTAGAGCAATACAAACAGATAATGAGATAGGAAAATATTCCCTGCTCATTAACTTTTGTTTAAATTCCCAAATAAGTGGCTTAATATTAAGATCATACCAACACTGTATGCTTGTGCACTTTTTTTTTACACTCTTTATTTAACACTTTTGATCAAACATACAGTAAATAAAGCCCAAAAAAGCTTGGGAATCCATAAGCATAAGAACGTGCATGACACATAGCAAAAGCAAACACAGAAACAAAGACGTGCATCGTAGAATTGACATTACACAGAGTTTGCTGTAGAATAATCTAGAAAGGGACTTCACACCACTAAATATTTATAATGGGTATTCTGCAAGATGTCTCAGCAGTTCAATATCTGCAATGTCTCTTACTTGCTGTCTCCAATAGCCCAACAGTGGACTAAAAGTAGCTATGGTGAATCTGGCAGTGCCACCACATATGTAAATATGATTCCATCTCATCACATCCCCTCCAACAATCAGTACGTACCCCTGAAAAAAATCTTGGCATAGAGCACCAGAGTTCAGTACATTCTATGTAGAAGTCTGACCATTAAGACAGCCGTTTGACATAGATGGAACTCTGGTGTGCATCCCATCCAATGTATTTCCAGTCTCTATCTATCAATTGAAGAATTAGATCACTAGGCCAAGCATCAAAAAGGCACTGTGGTGTTTGACTCCCATATTTACTAGCAAGCAAACCCTTGTAAGCAAAAGCCACCCCCCGCTTGTGCATGCCTGGAGTACTAATAAACCTTTCTAGTCCATTCAGCGTCTGTAATGGCCTGGAGATGCACAGCTGCTCAGACAAATCCTGTCGCACCTGCAAATAGATAGCAAGTTCATCTGGGTTCAGATCAATATCTACGACATACCATCATCCCCCCATAACTGTGCAATAGTAATCAAACCCTGCGCCCTCCAATTCCTAATCACCAGAGAAAAGGTACAACTTGATAGGCTCAAAATACCATATACAGGAGAGAGAGGAGGTCATCCTGCTTTTTATTTAGGAACTTAAGCACCCTCCACCAAATTCGCAAAGTATGTGCTAAGATGGGACAAGTTTGACAGAGCCTGCAAGAGTGGGAAGAAGATGGAGGCAAAAATGGGAGCATTGCCAAATCTACCACTTTGGCCTGTTCTTTCTTCAGGGCTACCCATGAGCTAGGAGTGTCGCAAATCCAGTTCTGCAAGCAAACCAACCTAGCAGCCCAATAATAAGCCTGCAGGTTAGGTAGTGCCATGCCACTTTGCTGTTTTTCAAGCCACAACTGACTTAGTTTTTTAGAAGGAGGCCGAAAATGCCAAATAAATTTACCCATCAAGCTATGTAAATCTGTGAAAACCTGTACCGGAACCACACAGGGAACATGCTGAAACAGATATAACAAGTTAGGCAAAATGTTCATTTTCATCAAATTAATGCGACCCGCCCAAGTTATAGGAAGATCATCCCACATATGGAAGCTTTGTTTAGTTTTCTTCAAGATGTCCAAGTAATTTGAAGAATAAAAGTTATGAAAGTCTCTTGGGGCAAAAATACGTAAATAGGTAAAGTCGGCTAATAACTTGCAGAACTCTCGAAAACAAACAGAACATAATATCATAAGAAATTGCCGTGCTGGGTCAGACCAAGGGTCCATCAAGCCCAGCATCCTGTCTCCAACAGAGGCCAAACCAGGCCATAAGAACCTGGCAATTATCCAAACACTAAGAAGATCCCATGCTACTGATGCAATTAATAGCAGTGGCTATTCCCTAAGTAAACTTGATTAATAGCAGTTAATGGACTTCTCCTCCAAGAACTTATCCAAACCTTTTTTGAACCTAGTTACACTAACTGCATTAACCACATCCTCTGGCAACAAATTCCAGAGCTTAATTGTGCATTGACTGAAAAATAATTTTCTCTGATTAGTCTTAAATGTGCTACTTGCTAACTTCATGGAATGCCCCCTAGTCCTTCTATTATCCGAAAGTGTAAATAACCGATTCACATCTACTCGTTCAAGACCTCTCATGATCTTAAAGACCTCTATCATATCACCCCTCAGCCATCTCTTCTCCAAGCTAAACAGTCCTAACCTCTTCAGCCTTCCCTCATAGGGGAGCTGTTACATCCCCTTTATCATTTTGGTTGCCCTTCTCTGTACCTTCTCCATCGCAACTATATCTTTTTTGAGATGCGGTGACATATCATTTGCAAATAACATCATTTTTAAGTCCTGATTTCCTATGGGGATAGCAGTTATATTTTTGTTATCCTTGATTTTGCGAATTAAAGGCTCCAAAGAAATAATATATAACAGAGGAGACAGTGGGCATCCTTGCCTAGTCCCTCTGCCTAGCCTAAAACGTTTGGTCGATGAGTCATTTATGCAAATGTAAGCTTTAGGGTCCTTATAGTGAATTCAAATTGCATCCAGAAAAAAGCCTTTAAACCCACAATTCTCTATTATAGCAAACAGAGAAAGCCACTCTGTCAAAGGTGTTCTCTGCATAAAGCTGATCAAAAAGGGATAAACTATTTGAGCCTTGCTATAGGACTCAAGCACCAATAGCAATCATCTAATATTGGCATTGGGTTTTCTGCCGAATACAAACTTGGTTTGTTCTTGAGAAATTAAAAAGGCTGTAATATATTTAAAATGGTTAGGAATAACTTTTACATATATTTTTGTCTTGGTTCAATAGAGATATTGGTCTCTATGACCCAGAATCTTTTGGATCTCATCCTGGCTTTGGTAGTATAATAATTCCAGCCACTAACATAGAAAATGGTATAACATCATATTGCACCATATGACTGAATAAGGTGGCGAGGTGTGAAGCCAGGGGGAGCCTGAAGATGTCTATAGAACAATGAGTTCAGACCACCTGGACCAGGAGACTTGTGCGGTTTGAACCTCTTAATAACTCGGTTGATTTCATGTTCAGAAAAAGGTCTGTTTAATGCCTCCAGCTAAGCTTCTGTTATTTGTGGTAACTTTACATTTTGAAGGACATGCATCTGAGTCTCTAAATTAGGTGACTCAGCTTTACAAAGAAGCTTATAAAAGTCCATAAACATTTCCCCAATTTGGAACACTGAGGTAGCAAATGTTCTATCTTTTTTTTTTAATACCACTTATAAATTTAGACTGTGAACTTCAGTCAGGTTAGCTAACCCTGGTCTATTCCCATGAAGAAATAGCTTGTGCTTAAATATAAACATTGCACCCTTAGCCTTCTGATGTATTTATCCATTATTTATTTATTGTTTTCTCTATACCGTTATTTAGACGAGCCATCACAACAGTTTACATGCTTCACAGAAATACAATACAATTATTACCTTATAAATAAATAGAAGTATTAAAATGTTAATAAAAATAAAATGCACATGATAGATATAAATCATGAGTAGAATACATATAAATAAATTACAATATAAAATTGGTACTAGTAAAATTAAGTAAAATAAACAACAATTTAATAATCATATGCAGGTGTGGTGGTTAATAAAAATGTCTGTTTGAACTGCTCTCATTCATTATCCTTGTAAGTGATGCCAAATAGCCATGTTTTTCAGTCCTTTTTAAAAGCTTTAATATCTGATTTCAATCTTAATTCTATAGGGAGTGTATTCCACAGTTTGGGCCCAGCTAATGAGATGGTTCTTTGCGCATTCATTGCGCTCCTCTAAATCTCTCGTTCCAGATGTCTGAGCCTTCCCTATTCCATTGACATTTATAATAAGACATTTGCTTTTCAAAGTCTAAAATTTGCTTATTCCTCTGCTTCTTTTTAAATGCCACAAAGTTGTTAATCTCCCCTCTTAATACAGCTTTTGCTGTTTCCCAAAATAGGTTTTGGTTATCTTTGTGCTAGACATTAGCCTTCTCAAACAGCAGTCATTTTTCAATCAAAAAGGTTTGAAAATCAGGCTCTAACCTCAACCATTTTGGTAATCTCCACTGGAAACCTCCAGGTATCTTAGGGGGTCATTTTTTAAAGCTAGTGCACGCGAAAAGCGACTTTTCGCGTACGATAGTAAAAAGGGGCGGAGTCAGGGCGGCATCTGCCCTGGAAGAGGAGGAATCGGGGTGGACACCGCGAAGACAGCGTGGACGGTGAAAAGGTAAGGAGCCTTTTCGCTGCCCATTTCGCGGCCAATAGCACCACCTTTTATAAAGGCACTATTGGGTGTGTGCACAACTAATAGAGAAGGGTGTTTGCTTCATGTTGTAGTTTCTCGCTAAGCTGCACATTTGGAAATCTGGACCAATTCACAATTTTGAAAAATCGGAAGAAGCCAAGAGATTTGTGAATTTGCTAGCTACTAAATCAACAGAATAACTTTTAATTAAACTGAGCCAAGGTTTTGTGGGTTTCTACTGGTACTCTGCTAGCTGCTTATTTGTGCTTGACTAAGATGGTGACGGTCAAGCAACGTGGCACAGATGGGAAGCTTAGTAGCAATTATATGATGGAGCTTTTTGATTTCCACAGGAGCCTTCTAAAGATATATTCTGCCTGATAAGGTGTTCTTACAGTTTTGTGGACACTGCTTGCGTCCAGAGTACCAAGTTGGTTTACATTTATTGTGATTTCGATTATGTTGCATTATTATTGTTAAGGAATGAATGCTGGGGGGGATGGCACCTGGTCGCATTTAAGTGACTCCTTGTGTAAGGAGCATGGGGATACAAGGGAATGTTGGAAGGGATGTGGAGGGTTTTGTATGGGGGGATTGAGGGAGTAGGGATGAGTAATAGAGTTGGAGAAGGGGACATCCTTGGTAATATGGAATATATAGGACAAAGTAATATCGCGGCAAGTGCTGCAGTATTGCATATCTGGAAGTGCTGGCAGAAAGAAGGGAGGTATTGGTTTATGTTTAATTTGAGGAATTTTGTATGGGTGCAAACATTTACTATATGGGGATTGGTCGTGTGGTGGGATCCTATCAATATGTTGTTATGGGTGCACCTGTGAAATTTATGACCTGGAATGCAGCAGGTTTAGGTTCACCCATAAAGAGAGAGAAAGTGCTGGTACATGTGCATCGGTCACAGGGGACATTGTCCGCTTTGTAGCAATCTTAATGGAATAGTCCTGGAAGATTTTTATAGGCTATTCATATGTTTCCATGAGGATTGTTTGCGAGGGCCCACCAAATCATCTGTTTATGCTCATAGTTCAAAATTCTTGCAATCACTATGCAGGGCCTCTGATCTCCATCTTTGTTCAGTCCCAGGCTGTGCACTCTCTCTATGACCAAGCTACTTTGCAAGTCCAGTGAGCCCAGCATCTCTGGGAGCCAATTAATCAGAGTTTCAGCCAATTTGCTTTTCTCCACCTTCTCAGCAAATCCAACAAATCTCAGGATGTTGCAATGTGATCTATTTTCCAATTCTTCAATTTTCTTCTCCTGCACCTTGACCACTTTCTCAAGTTTTTGTAATTTCTTTGCTGTTTCTAGTGCCTCATTTCCTGAGAGTGACACCCGACCTTCTAATTGCTCCATTCTCGGCCCAAATTCATTTATTGTGTTCTTTAACTCTGAGATTTGTTCGGATATTCCATCTAATCTGCCTGTGATCACTGCTATACCCACCGAGGTTAGTGCGCTTACCTTGGCTTCATCAAGTGAGCAGTGCTGGGTACTCTGTGCCGATGCGGCCAATTTGTTTTTGCTGGCTTGGATTTTTCCTTCTCCGTTTTTGTAGGCTTTACCAAATTATCAGATGGAGATATGGTTTTTTAACGATTGATGTTCATGTATGCCACTAACTCCTCCAGTTTTTATGGATCAGGAACCACAGATGTAGTGGATTTCATACAGATTGAGGGGATGACATCTGGAGCCCACTAGGAAATGTCCTCTTGAGTTCACTGCATCACGACTTCCCGTAAATATCTTTTAAAAATGTACTGTCCATAAAGTTAATTCAGATTGCATTTAGAAACATGCAAATATAGACTATGTTGCAGATGAGATTTATCTAGTCTGCCCATTTATTTATTTGAAAATATTTCTATCCCGCCTCTGTAAAATCCTAGGCATGTTACACCGAAAACACACAATCGCATAAAACAAAAGTACATACAAATCAAACAGTATATTTCTGATGCAGTACCACAGAGCCTACCTAATCTCAGGATTTATCTTCACATCCTTGAACTAAGGATCCTTTGTCCTGAACAGCTTATCCCAGTTTTACTTGAATTCTGATATTGTGTTGCAATGCCACTTGTGGGGCCAATTCTGTGAGCAGCCTCTCACCTTTGGTCTGACACCGCCTGCCTTATTTTGCGGCTGGAACCGCCACTTCTCCTGCTGCTGCTGTGGTCTTTGGCAAGCCTGCCCCTGCTGCAGGCCTCTCTCCATCTTCGTGGCTGGGAGCCACAGCTACTGCTTGTCTTCACAGCCCAGGTGCTGCCAATGTTGCTCCTGCGTGGCTGAAAGCCACTCTGCCGAGGCTGTCTCTCCTCACAACTGGGGAGCCGACGCTGATGCTGCTCTTTGCGGCATGGAGTGCCACCACTGATTCCATCTTCAGTGTGGTTGGGATGCCACTGTTGCTTCCTTCCTGCCTGACGCCGGCTCCTGCATAGGTGCGCGCGCATGCCTCTCCTGCAGATTTAAAGGGCCCACGGTGGGAAAAGCCCCCGCGGTCCTTACGGATGATGTCATCACTTTGTCCTTCCTTCAGCTCTGTAAAAGGGTTCTCCATCAATTCCTCGGGTCTTTCACAAGGAGTTCATGGTAGTCCATGGTGTGTCTTCCTTCAAGGTCTTCCGTGGTCTTCTTATGTTTAGATGTTCTTCATGTTCCTCATTGGATGTTTCAGATCCTCTTGTTCCTGTTCCAGTTTTGGTTCCTGGTCTCCCTGTTCCTCGTCAGAGCTCCGTCATGTTGCTTGTTCTGTGTTCCTGCTCTCCTGCTGGTTCTGAATCTTCGTCTCATCTGAGTCTTCAATCAAGTTCCTGATGTTCCGGTCTACATTCCAAGGTTAGCCTTCCGGATTCTCCCTCGTATTTTCTCCAGGCATGCTAGTGTCGTGGTCCGTGACCAGCCACGGGTGGCTAAGTAGAGTACTTCCTGGCACAGGGCCTGTTTCCAAGTCCGTCTTTGCTGGATCAAGTCCTCGGACATCCTTGTTTTTAGAGTTCCAAGTTCCAAGTCAAATCTCGAGTTCCTATTCGTGTTCCAAGTTCCCGGCTCATGGAGCTTGTCAAGTCAGCGGATCTCCATGTTCCTCATTCCAAGCCTCGTTCCTCGTTCCAAGTGATGTCTTGATTCCTGTTCTCCTCTGAGTCTCAGTCCTGAGCATGTCCCACTCCCCTCATGGTCTGCGACTAACCTGTGGCAGGTTGTGTAGGGCGTGCAGTGGGATAGCATGGTCCGCAACCAGCCCATGGAGGGCTGTGTAGGGTATGTTGAGGTGCAGTGCCCCGGGAAGCTGGACACCTCTTGTACCTGACTCTCCGTCTCTAGTTCCAAGTCTCCAGATTCTATGTGCTAAGTTCAGAGTCTTCTGAGTCTTCGTCCAAGTTCCATGTTATGCCGTGTCCTGTCCTTAGCCTTCCTCTCTCCTGACGCACAAGTGGCTCCCAAGCAGCATATCTGAAAGGGCTATCGAGTGGCTGGAGGGCTACCCCAGAGACCAGCATTGTGTTGTTGGGTCTCACTCTGTGTACACAGGCTCTGCGGAGGTCTGAGTGTACTATGTTCCAAGTTCAAAGTCCAGCTCATGCCGGAATCGCTTGTCTCCCATGAAGCCTTCCTTGGAATCTCTCCCTGAGGTTGCACCATGGTGCAGTGGCTCACTTTCTCAAGCAAGTGACCGCATTCCCTGGGCTCACAACAGGTTGCGAAGGCCATGAGCTCGGTTAGCGTGTTCCTGCAATGGGCTCAAGTTTCCTGGACTTTTGATATCCTGTTCCTAGTCAATTTTTCATGTTGCTGCATCTGAATTTTTTTTTATGACTCACAGGAAGCATCTGCAACCCAGATCCACTTCAAGTTCTTAGTATGTTCCTGGAACTCTTTTACCTGCAGGAGGCACCTGCCACTGTTCCAGGGACTGTTCCTATCAAGCCACAGGAGTCACCTGCATTTTTTCCAGGGTTCCTACGACCTGCAGGAGGCACCTGCACCCAAGTTTCCACCTTTTTAGTTGCAAGTCTTCTGGTTCTTTTTCTTCAAGTACTATTGATCTGCAGGGGGCATAGATCCACTTAAGTTAAAAATTCTACAGCAGTTCCAGGGCCTCTGGGTTTTTTGACCTGAAGGAGGCACCTGCACACAAGGCCTGGTTTCATTTTTTCAGTTAAGATCCAGACTCTGCTCTGCACAAATTGTGGCTTCTGCCACTGGCTCTGTTCCAAGCTTCCAGCTACGTCATCTAGTTTACCACTTCAAGATACTGATGTGGAGAATTGTTCTGAAACCTATAAGAACTTGCAAGCTACCATCCTCTAGTGCCACCTCTTGCAGCTTTCCCTGAGCTGGTGTAAAATGGAATCAGGATTGGAAATTCATGATTTGTCTCGGTTTCACTATCTTGACAACTAGTGCTTTCCTCATTGCCAACCAAGGAACTTAAACAGCTACCTTCCATCTTGTCTTGAAAAGCTAACTTTGTCCCTATGCTACATATCTCTTAAGAGGAACCCATCAATATCAATCTTGGGACTCTGTTGTCAATGTTTTTCCTCTAGAAGTTTTTGGATTTCAGCACCCACTGGGGGCTGTGTAGAGCACGCTGAAGTGCAATGCCCTGGGAAGCTGGACTCCTCCTGTACCTGACTTTCCATCTCTAGTTCGGAGTCTCCAGTGACTCTGTGTCTAGTTCCAAGTCTTCAGAGTCTCTCAGTCTTTGTCCGAGATCCATGTCATGCCGGGTCCTGTCCTCAGCCTTCGTCTGTCCTAATGCACAAGCTACTCCCAAGTGGCAGGTCCAAAAGGGCTATTGAGTGGCCAGAGGTCTACCTCAGAGACCAGCATTGTGTTATTGGTTCTCACTCTGTGCATACAGACTCAGCGGAGATTTGAGTGTACTATGTTCCAAGTTGAAGTTTCAAGCTACATTCCAAGTTCCAAGTCCAGCCCGTGCCAGAATCATTCTCTTCCCACGGTGCCTTCCTTGGAGTCTTGCTCTGAGGTTGCACCGTGGTTCAAGGGCTCACTCTTCTCGAGCAAGAGACCGCAGTCCTGACACTTTCAATATATTGTTTTGGCCTTCATTGGGAGAGTAATGCATGTGTCTACCACCCTTTCTGTGAAGAAAGATTTCATTTTGTTACTCCTGAGTACAAGTTGAATCCTTTTGTGCAAGGACTTGAATGGGTTATTGTGAAACAGTTATTTAATCTTTCGGATAATACAAGGACTAGGAGGCACTCCATGACGTTAACAAGTGCACATTTAAAACAAATCGGAGAACATTCTTTTTCACTCAACGTACAATTAAGCTCTGGAATTTGTTGCCAGAGGATGTGGTTAAGACAGTTAATGGAGCTGGGTTTAAAAAAATGTTTGGATAAGATCCTGGAGGAGAAGTCCATAAACTGCTATTATATGAAAGGGAATAGCCACTGCTTGTTGCTGGCATTAGTAGCATGAGATCTATTTAATGTCTGGGTATTTGCCAGGTACTTGTGACTTGGATTGGTCACTGTTGGAAACAGGATACTGGGCTTGATGGACCCTTGGTCTGACTAGGTATAGCATATCTTATGTTCTTATGTTATTTCATGACCCCTAGCTCTAGACCTTTCTTCCTACTGGAAAATGCTTGCATCTTGTGTATTGTTTATACCTTTGAGGTATTTGAATGCTTTATCATATCTTCCACATTTCTTCCAGGGCAAGGGGTCCCAAATTCACTCTTCGACTTCCATAAACAGACTTAGTTTTCAGGATTTCCACAATGAGTGTCAATGAGATATATTTATTTGCAGTAATGGAGGCAATGCAATGTGAAAATATCTCCAGAATCGTTTGCTCCAAAACGTCAGTGGGGAGCAGTGGAACACCTGGAAATGTTTTCAAGTTAAGATAGCTTGACAGCGGAATGGAAGAGGGTAGCTGTTCATAAACAAAGTACTCTTTCTGCAGAAAAGTGTAAGCGTGCATGGTCTTGGCATACATCATGTTTTCACTAAATAAATAATGTCTGTTTTTAAAAGAAAGCCCTAGTTGATGCCTAATGGCTTTCTATAATCAGCTGGAAAAGAGCAATTATGTGGGTGTTACAGTTTCTAAGGCAGTTCTTTTAATCCAACATAAAAGTCTTTGCTGCGCTAATTTAAAGAACTAATTGTTAAGTCTTGCAAAACATTTTTTTTTTGTCAGGGATTTATCTCCCTTCTGGAGCAATAAAACATTTAATTGTCTAATACACAGATGGTTAGAGCAGAAAGAGCAAAAGGCTCCAGTGTATTTTACTCATGCCGCACTTTCTCAGTGGGTGGCATCACCCCAAGAAAATGCAATTTAAGCAAAATGTCACTGAAAAAGATGGGCCAAAAAAATTCACAGTCAGCAATAGCCATCCCCAACCCTGACTATTATCTGGGTATTCACCTGCGGGCTGGTATATTGGATCTTAAGCAAAGATTTCTATAGATTGGTTTGATGTGTTTGTTGTTAGTTATTCTAGATCCTCTAAATATAGCTTGGAAATAATTTGTACAATTTATGTATTTTCTATATTGTAACTAGCTTTGTTTCTTTTGTGGAAATTCTACTTGTGTTTAAAAAAAAAAAAAAAAAAAAAGACTGCATTAATGTAATCCAAGGACATTGGCATACAAATGATTAAGTCCTCAATCATATAATGGGAGAGGATCTGTGATCATGATCACCATTTGTAGTTTTTCAGTTGCTTGAGGTTTCTGTTATTTCTTTTTTTTTTTAACTCTGGCATTATAGGTGAGCGTTGGACAATAACATATTTTATTGCACTAAAAACTCCAAGCTTGGGGAGCAGGTCTGCTGTTCAGGAGCTCCTTGGCAGCCTTTGTTGGCCATAAAGAGTGGCGCTAAGGGATCATTTTGAAGGAGATGTTCCTGTAGCCTTTGGGGCTCGTAAAGAGTGCTGCTGTCACCCAGGCACACCATCTGCAGTGGGGGTTTAGGAAAGGAAAAAGGGAAGCACTCCCTAAAAAACACTACTAACAACTTTCATTATTTGGACTCGGAGCAAGTGCAGTCTGTATTGTTTGATTGTTTCACTTACCCAGTAGGGCTGTGCAAACCTTTTTAAAGGAAAGTTATTCACCAAACCCACAAGACGTTCACGGGTTCATCAAATTACTTTGGCAAAGTTTTAAACTGGATATGAACTACTCAAATCAGCGAATTTAGAAAAATGTTGACCAGATTTGTTAGACTTGTGGGATCCACAGCGGGCAGTTTTCAGTGCAGTTTCATGTACATTTGTGACTCTGCATTGAATCTGGTTGAATTTTCTCCAGATTAACCAGGGGAATTTCAGCTCATTTCCCCAGTGAATCTGGGAAAATTTGAAAAATTCTGTCAAACCAGTCTGAAATATACTTGGTTCAAATCCATGCTCAAATTTTCTGCACATGTGTATTGATCAGCACTGCCTAGAATGCAAACAATATGATGTGGTTTGACTTTGCAACTACAGTATTTATCTAACCTCTATTAAAATATTCAGTCTCTCTCATGTTTTATGACATGTAGAGACTTCATAGTCCCCTGATCTTATGTATCCATGATGATTTATAGTGAGAATGTTACGAGCGCGCGCGGGCGCGGTCGTCGTAAGCGGGTGGTGGTGAGCCCTTGGGCCACGGCAGGACTCAAGGAGGAGCCCCAAGCCACACCGTGGGAGGTGAGCTGAGCAGGCATGGTGAGCCAGGCAGGCAGGAACAGAAGCAGGGAGTCCGACCCTCAGCCGGACCTGCATGCCCATGGTAGCCAACACAGGGAAGTCGACTAATGAACGGTCCTCCGACTGTTCCCGGCCCTTTCGGACCTGCCGCTGGGAACGGCAATGGGCAGCAGGCCGGACAGAGGTGAGGGCAGACAGAGTCCTTTACAGAAGACATCAGACAGGGGCTGAAGCAGACATCCAAGACAGGCTAAAGCAAGACGTTGGAGACATCAGGGCAAGGGCTGAAGCGAGACATAGGAAAGATCCAGGCGAGCAGGAACTCCAATGCTGGGATACTAACATCCGAAGCCCCTTCGGCTGGCAGAAGCTCAAGAGCCCGTGGGACGAATCCCTCCTGTTGGCCACTCCAGGGCCCAACAGGACAGAAGGCTCAGGAACCAGACGAGGACGTAGGTCAAGGCAGAGACACGAAGACATCAGGGCACGGTCAGAAACAGCCATCGAGACAAGGTACCATCTAGACACAGAGGACCTGGATCGGGAGAGGCCACAGACAACTGTGTAACCCAATCCGAAGGCAAACAGGAACTAACAAGCAAGTCCTTATATACTGGAGGTTGGAGGCAACTCCCTGGGAGGAGTTAGACAGGACCGCCCCTTGCTGGCCCTATAACTGGGGAAGAGAGCTGCGGGCCAGCCCCTAGAGAAACGGGCGTGGCTGGAAACCAGGAAGTCCAAACGCAGAGGTATGCAAGCCACAGGCAGGCCACAGGAACAGCTAGGCCTCTCAGGCCCTGGAGCAAGTCCCGGATGGAACACAGGCGAGGCCCAGGCTTCAGAGCGGCCTCTGGAGGAAGGTAAGATACCTCCTGTAGCGCAGCAACAGGGGGGATCGCAACAGAGAAAGCTAAGAAACAGTCTCAAATTTCCTGAAATCCATCACAAGCCTCAAAATAGATTGAACGACAACAGGTATTTGGAGAGAGAGAGGGACGTTTGAGCTAAGGGGCAGGATTTAAACCATATTCATAATGGAATGACTTGGTTCTTTTGGACTGAACAGGCCTCCATTGATCCCAGTGTATGGGGGAGCAAAGGGAGGAGATTTAATATAATTGGTTGCCCATCGAATACAGGATAAAATACAAGGCTTTATGTACCATACACAAACTATTATATGATAAAGAAGCAGACTGGCTAAACACAGTCTTACGAGTACACGTCCCACAAAGAAACCTCCGCTTAGCAAACAAAGCACTACTAACAATCCCTTCAGTAAAGTCAACAAAACTAACCCAAGTGAGAGAAAGGGCTTTATCATTGGCTGGGCCCATACTATGGAACACGATGCCCCCTGAACTCAGATTACAGAATAATCTCAAAACCTTTAAGAAAAATTTAAAAACATGGCTCTTTAAAAAAGTCTTCACTAAAGAGTCTGGAGGGTAGAGAATGAAAGTACACGGAAACGCAGATGAGAATGATTTTATTCAAACCTGCATTTAAGAAGTAATATTTCAAAGCGATAGTAACTCAATAATATACCTGGACTAGACCAACCTTGCTCAAATATTGATTTTATTTATGAAATTGTAACTGAACTTTATTGGCACCTGTTAGAATGTACGATAACCTACATTACATACCTTAGTCTATGTGCCTATTGTAAACCATTGCGATGGTATATAACTTAGCAACGGTATAGAAAAATTTTTAAATAAAAAAATAAATAAACTCCCAGTCCTAAATGACATTTATTTTTTTGTTTCTTTGTTACTTTTTTTTTAATCCTCTGTCTTCAAATTCCCCTCCCAGCTGTTATGCCCACTTGCGCAGGTGGCTGTAGGAAACCTTCAGTCCACCTGTTCCTGGGCGAAATCCTCAGCATCTGGCTCTCCAGCACTACAGTATGCATGCAGCATAGTTACTTGAGCAACAGGGCTGGCCCCTGACATATTTGTTTTTTATAACCTTGCAAGTTATAATAGAATATTATCATCCATGTTCTTCAGTGATGAGAGCTGTTTTCTTACAGAAAAACGTGCTGAAGTGTACTCTGGCAAATATTGGGCATGGCATGAATGTTGTAAGCATATAACACATTTCTACAGTATTTGTCAGTTAAGAGAACATTTATTATATGTGTAATCAAGAACCCAAATTGATTCTAACTGGGGGATGCATTAGGCTGCGGTAAGGATCTAACATGCATTAAACAGCGTATATCGTGTGACAGAGCACTATTTCGGCAGTAGTGCATGAATAATGCTAATCCATACAAAGCCGCTCATTATTAGTCCCTTTCATGTTAATATTTTATCACGGCCGACCGAGAAAGTGGTCAGCCGCGATAAAATAACAACACCTCAATGGGTCATGTGATGTGATGGGCTTGATCAGACGTTTGTGACCAAGCTCCAGGCACCGCTTCCAAGTTCTGCATGCTTAATGACTCTATTTTTACTCTGAATGCCAACGCTTGAACGTAGATTGTGTGAGGCAACTCTACCTATAGAGTAATTGGAAGGTGGGATGGCAACTAAATCTTTGCGCAAAGATAAAGGTCCCCGAATCCAAAATGGATGCCGCGCAGGCTGAAGACTCAGATTTGCCTGCGGACAGCACTCCTGAAGGTAAAATTACGGTGGCCATTGTGGTAGCACTGGACCCGAGATTGTCTCAAATATCGGATCAAATTAACGTGATTCAGGTCTCTGTAGCTCTGGCTCCAAAGTCTGTAGCAGACTTTGGAGCCAGAATGGAGGCAGTGGAAGGAAGAGTCGTCGTGGTGGAAGACGATTTGCTCGTGCTTGAGAGGAAAATAGCATCATTAGAAAAAGATGCTCAGCATCGGGATGATAAGCTCTATGAATTGGAAAATCACTCTCACAGAAATAATTTACGTTTTATAGGTTTCTTGAAGAGCATTCCTGAACAGGAGTTATTGCCTACCCTAACAAAATAGCTTTTATCAGAGCTCCTTGCAGCAGACCAGAATGGTGGCATTATCCTCAAACATGCACACTGGTTGGGACTGAAAACCTCGGAAGGCCAAAAACCGAGGGTGGTTATTGTTAAAGTGCTGAATAATATACACAAGATACAGATTTTACAGAGTTATCACAAGCAGAAGGATGTGCATTTTGGCAATCAAAAGATTTTAATATTTCAAAATTTTTCCCTCCAGGCTTCAACACAATAGAAGGAATTTTCACTGGCCTGCATGGAATTGGCTAAGTGAAGAATACAATTTGCTCTATAATACCCTGCTCAGCTGTGGATTTGGCATCAAGGCTTCATTCACATTTTTGAAAAAGCAGATGCTGCAACTGAGTTTGTAAAGTCCTTACCACAGACTGCAGTATAATGGAACCATCTATGCTGGCTATAGGATTTCACATGGTCTCTAGCTCAAGGTAATCTGTGTTTACAGACTGCATGGAAGGCTTGTTTTAATGCCTTCTTGCTTCATCATTATATATATATATATATATATATATATATATATATATATATATATATATATATATATATATATGCAAAAAAAAAAACCCCAACGTTCAAACGTGGGAGGCAACAAGCACTTTTGTATATTCAATGAATCATTTCAAAAATGTGATATATCTTAAAATAATTATTCTTTTATTGAAAGTTTAACATTTACCTAGCAAATTTTATGAAATGAATTTTTCATATCATTAAATGTTACAAATACGCTAAAAAACAACATTAAGTCCAATTGATTTTAACCCTCAATACTCTCCTATTTCTTACCTAGAACTTGCCCTAATTGGACTTTATATGCCCTACCCCCATTGATGTTATGATAGGTCTATTTTGTTGAATACACCGCTTAGTGTTTTAACAATCTTATCTATATGATTTAAATTACAGTCCTTTATACATTCAGTAAACATGTATTGGTGGTGTATTCATTTAGCTGGCATCCCAGCTGGGATGCCAGCTAAATGAATACACCACCAATACATGTTTACTGAATGTATAAAGGACTGTAATTTAAATCATATAGATAAGATTGTTAAAACACTAAGCGGTGTAGTCAACAAATAGACCTATCATAACATCAATGGGGGTAGGGCATATAAAGTCCAATTAGGGCAAGTTCTAGGTAAGAAATAGGAGAGTATTGAGGGTTAAAATCAATTGGACTTAATGTTGTTTTTTAGCGTATTTGTAACATTTAATGATATGAAAAATTCATTTCATAAAATTTGCTAGGTAAATGTTAAACTTTCAATAAAAGAATAATTATTTTAAGATATATCACATTTTTGAAATGATTCATTGAATATACAAAAGTGCTTGTTGCCTCCCACGTTTGAACGTTGGGGTTTTTTTTGCATACACACTAGTTCTAGCACTGGTGGAGACGGTATTGCCAAAAAATTTTTTGATTGCTATATATATATATATATATATATATATATATATATATACCGGTATATATATATATATATTTTTTTTTTTTGCAAAGGAAGCACTTCAGGTTTCAATCTCTGACCTCCTCTATCTCAGAAAGAGATAAATATAAGTTTGTGGATTGGGGGGCACAGATGTTTGGGCAATGTTTAGACCAGATGTTTCTGTTTTTCAAATTTTCTATGATAAATGGGAGGGGAACTTTCACTATAGTGAATATGGGGGAATTCAGAGAGTTGGTATGGTGGGATTATCAATATCTGTCATAAGTTTCCCCACCCTATCGTCTGTTGCCAAGTGTTTTGTGTAAATGTTTACACACACTGGTCAGGAGTATTTCATCCTGATAGCTTCCGTGGTATTCACATCATAAGAGGGGTGTTACATATTTTGTTTTATTTTTTAATGCACTATGCCATTGAATATTGTGACCTGGAATGTTGCGGGTTTGGAAACGCCGATTAAGCAAGAGAAGGTTTTAACTCACCTTCAAAAACTGCAAGCTAAGCTTATCTTTTTACAGGAGACCCATCTGAATGCTGCTGAGGCTGCTAAATTGGGTAAATGCTGGGTAGCACAGGTCTTTTCTGCCACCGGCTCCACGAAAAGTCATGGAATAGTGATCCTCATTCATAAGGTGATCTCTTTTTAACTGATATAAAGTGAGGTTGACCTAATGGGTGTTTTCTACTCCCGTTGGGGGATCTTATGGGAATTTAGGTTATTCTAGTGTCTGTGTATGCACCAAATCAGTACACGCATACTTTTTTTTAATGGAAATCTTCTCTCAGATAACACAGTTGGGGGATTATCCCATATTTCTAGGTGGAGATTTGAACTGTATAATCGATCCAGAGAGGGATAGAAATTCCAGCGTCATAGGTTCTTTGTTGAGTGAACATAAAGACACTCATTTTGTATGCAACTACCTGAGGTTAGTAGATCTTTGACGGATCTTACATCTGGGGGAGAAGGAGTTTACCCACCTAGCTAGGGAATAGAGGAATAGCCTAGTGGTTAGAGCAGTGGGCTATAAACCAGCTGACCAGCGTTTAAGTCCTACTGTCACTCCTTGTGATCTTTGGCAAGTCACTTTACCCTCCATTGCCTCAGGTACACACTTAAATTGAAAGCCCTCAGAGGATAGGGAAATACCTACTGTACCTGTATGTAATCCACTTTGAAGTGCTGAAAAAAGTGTGAAAAAAAGCAGAATATGGGCACCAAGTTGTAATCTTGGTTTGATTATTTATTGGTATCAGAACAGCTGCTATCTAGGTTCTCCCATGTTAGCATAGAAGATTTGGTGATCTCTGATCATTTTCCTGTGTTAGGTACTTTGGAGTTTCAATCACCTGCATGCTCCAATACATGAAGGATGCCTTCTGATTTACAGAATGATCCAGATTTCCCTAAGTTTTTGTAACAAAAATGGCAAGAGTATTTAGAATCCAAATGCCAACATTTAAACAACCCGATAATATTCTGGGAAATAGCTAAATCCATTTTAAGGGGAGAAATAATTAGCTATGTCTGCTATAAGCAGAAGAAGCTAAATGCAGAAATCATTCAATTAGAGAAAGCTTTGAGGACCCATAAACACAATTTGGGGTGTGATATAAATGGAAAGTCCTGGGAGAATTAAAAGTGATTCAGAAAGTGCTCAATAATTTGCTTCATCTCAGGGTAGAGTGGACTCTATGGCGTATGCGCAGTAAACTGTTTCAGTTTGGGAATAAACCTGGGAGGCTGCTTACGAATCTTATCCGTGGTCAAGATCAATCCAAGTTTATCTCATCCATAAAGAATGAGGAAGGGGAATATTTGACTACTACTGAGCAGATTGCTGCAGAGTTTTCCGCATATTATCAAAAATTGTACATGGATGACTTTGGAGGTGTTCAGGAGATGGATGAGTTTTTAGAGTCGATTGAGTGTTCTGAAATCCTCGAGATAGACCTTCAAAAATGTAATTGTCCTAATGATTTGGGAAAAATTAGAGCAGCTAATTTATCCTTGCCATCTATGAGAGCCCCTGACCGCGATGGTTTTGATGCCCCCTTTTACAAAGCTTTAGTGGATGAGATGCCAGATATCATGTATTTAACCTTTGAAGCAATGTGTATTAATGGTAAAATGCCTGATACGATGAGAGAAGCAACTAATAATAGTTGTTTTGCCTAAATCGGGTAGAGATGCTCAGCTTCCCTCATCATACAGGCCCATTTTGTTAGGATCTGTGGGTTAGTGGACCCTTGGCCCGAGGTGAGGGTTGGAACCGACCACGGGGAGGAGCCCCACTGGGCCTCACCGTCGGGAGGCGAGGTCTGTAGCAGCAGGAGACACAGCCCACAGAGTGATAGACTGGGTTGTGGGTGCAAGTGCCAGAGCAGGAACTCACTACAGGAGCGGGGAATGCGAGGCAAGGTTCCGGAGGCGTGCCGTAAGGGCGACCCGAAGGGGCAGAGCCACGTGACGACTCGGCACGATGTAGAGTATGGAGGCAAAGAAGACACTTCAGGCAGCTTTCATGGAAGGCAGGTCAAAAGGACTGGAGCACGCTTTGGCGCTCTCCTTTATTGTACATTCATACAAAGGCAGATGATGTGTCATTACATGATTGGCTACTTTCCCCATAGCAACAGACGAGTCCCTACACTATTGGCTTTGGCTCAGGGGGTGTGCACGGATCATCTCATTGGCTGCTGAAATCTATACCTCCTGACTTTGTCCTGCCTCTGACTAGGGAACACCCAGCCCTACTTTCAGGCTATCAGGAATAATTATAAGCCAGAGAAATACATGACAGTCAGGTATCCTTTCCTAGGCAGAGAGGCTTAAGCACAAGTGATGCTTTTATTCAGGCAAAGGTCAGGGAGAAGGGAAGTTAGTGTTTAAACCCTGATGAAATGGCTTGCTGGCAAAGCTTATATTTCCCACATCTCACCCTTTCTGTTTTTGTTTAGGCAGCTCAATAAAGCTTTAGACCCTTACTGAATTCTGTTATGTCTTGGTATGGGCTGGAAATAGGGGAAGGGGGATTATGGAGAGAAGAAAGCTGATTCGGCGTGGTGTGCCAGCTGCCGATGAGCTCCTGAATCTCCATATCACCCAGAGCTGGTGCAGGTGGTGTGCCAACGCTGCAGGGCTCAAGATTCCCTATTAAGCAGCATACAAGATATCTTTATATCTGGGCTGAGAGCAAGGTTTCAGTATGGATATGAGGTTGGGTATGCACTGAATACAGCAGCACAGGCAAATAATTAAGACAATTACAGTAATTATAATAGAAATCACCCTTTTGAGACCAGAAATATCAGGGAGCCAGGACCATAGCCAGTCCCATGGAGAAGTAGGTATTCTGCCTGAAAATGGTGCATCAGCAACCATGGTTTCTATCTGCTCTATGGTATGTGTGAGATTTGCTTTATAGTCTGATATGTACACACAGCAATGAGATCCAATTAATGCACAAACACCACCCTTTGATGCTAAAATGGTGTCTAAGACATAGCGGTTCTGTAATGCTACTTCTCTGATCTGAGAAACTTCTGTTGTGAGTAGTTTTAATGCATGGACTGTCTGATTAAATAGGGCAGTCATCCAGTTAGCTAGGATGTGTAAGTCCCTGTAATTCATAGCTGTTCCCATTGGAGGAAACAGGCTTCTAGCTACCTGAGTTTCTGTAAACTTTTCTATGGGATTATTTATCGCCTCCCTTTTGTTACGGAGCCTTGCTTTGGGTAAATTTTTGACTGCATAGTAAGAGGGGAGGATGTAGCCTAGAGTGCATCTGCCTCTCCATCTGGGGGGAATGTGCATATATGCTCTACGCCCACACAGCATCCAAATGTTCCCTATCTGGTTAGTGTACCAGTTACGGGGCTGTTTGACTTGTTGTACCATAGCGGCTACATACTCACACAGGCTAAATTGTCCGTCTGAGAATTTTTCTTTTTTATCACACCTTTTTGGTTCTCCCACGGAACATCCTGAGATCAGCCAATTGCACATATGGTGGGTAAAGCTATGCAAGTATTCTGTGATGTTTTTTGGGAATTCAGGGTAAACTGTTACATTAGAATATGATCGAAACATGACTTCTTCTAATACAATGGTGCGGTTACAATATGGATATTTTCCCACCCGAAGCCCCTCCCCATCCCCGGTATTATAGTCCCAACAAAGAGCGGCAGTCTCTTGAATACGGCTGCTGATGGGTATTATGGTGTTACCAACTGGAGAGTTAAGGGGATAACCTCCTGGCCACGGGAAACTCATCCATCCTGTAAGATTAAATGGCACGGCATGCATCATTAGTCCTCCGCGGGTATGGGTTGGCAGGTGTGTGCAGATCCAACAGTCTGTTCGATTCAGCAGGTGTGAAAAGTTCTGTGCATCGAGGATGTACATGTTGTCCTGCCAGAGTCCTTGTTCTGAAATCGCCAGAGCTGGAGAAATAAGGCAAAGGAGGAGGGTGCAGAACACAATTGTTAATGAGTTGGCATTCAGGCAAGAAAAGGCGGCTAATAAGAAGTTTTCTGGAGTTTTCTCAAGGCCTTGCTGTTCCAAGAGTTGTGCAGATTGGTTGGATAGGGCCTTGATCTGTCCCCAGGTCATTTGGTGCTGCTTCTTGCGGGGGGGGTCCGATCTCTGTTCTTCTGAGGGCTGTGGAGGCTCAGGGAGAAGTTGGGGATCGGGTCCTGTAGACCTTGATGCCACGCCATCCTTACACGGTTTCACACAGCGGCTCGGAACCCAAAGTGGACCTGTGGGAGCAAGCACAGCAGCATATCCACATCCCCATGTTAATAAAGGAACTGGACCATGCCAGACAGGGTTAGGTAATATCCTATACAATTAAATTATTAAATTATTATTAAATATCCTATACAATTAAATTATAGTTAAAGTTACTATCTTTTCTTCTTCTTGCTCCTAGTTGTACAACTCCTTGTTTTATTGTAACTGCATCTATACTATGTTTAGTACATATTATCTCGTTCTCTGTTACGGTTATCACCCCATTGTTTATTGTAAACCGGCTTGATGTGACATTTTCACAAATGCCGGTATAGAAAAAATCTAAATAAATAAATAAATAAAAAATAAATACAAGACTGACGGCTGTGGGTGACTGACCCTAGTTCCATAATGATTATCCACGGCTGTGGTCTGATTTGAACCTGATATGTTTAGATGATTCAAAGTGAACAATACTTTGTTCAGCCAGTCCTGCTTAGTGGGAAGTCCAATGGCATTCCCCCTTTTTTGTTTGTGTTTGTCAAGAGCTGTCTTAAGGGTGTGATTGGCTCTCTCCACAATGGCTTGCCCTGTGGAATTGTAGGGAATGCCAAATATGTGTCTAATGTTCCATTGTTGGCAAAATTCAGCAAAGGAATGGCTGCTATAAGCAGGGCCATTATCCGTTTTCAGAACAGAGGGTAACCCCATTATAGAAAAAGTTTTTATACAGTGATTAATAACATGCTTGGTAGCTTCTCCTTTTTGGGGCGTGGCCCAAAGAAAATGTGAGAAGGTATCAATGGTTACATGCAAAAACTTCCAGGGGGCAAAGGAGGGATATTGGGTAACATCCATCTGCCAGATTTCGTTGGCGTGTAAGCCTCGTGGGTTCACGCCCATGGAAGGGGCAGAGGTGACTTGTGAACACTGGGGGCATTGCTGTACAATAGCTCGGGCTTGCTCTAGTGGGATATCAAATTGTTTCGCGATAGACTTAGCATTTTGATGAAACATGGAGTGACTATTCCAGGGAGTGACGCTAAGCACTGCCTGTTTTGTGGCCGCATCTGCGACCGCATTGCCCTCAGAAATCCATCCAGGGAAAGGCTGGTGGCTTCTGATATGGGCAATGTAGAGTTGGTGTGTGCGGTGTTGGAGGACTGACTGCAGGGTAAGAAAAAGGGATAGCAGATTCTCATCTAATGAAGGGGTTACATACGCTCCAGGAAGAGAAGAAACAACGTTACAAACATACTGGCTATCAGAAATAATATTTAAATCAGCATTCATGAAACATTGCAAGGCGAGAATGACTGCAGCTAGTTCTGCTCTCTGCGCTGACCGCTGAGGTGGTGTAATTTTTGTCACCCATTTTCCTTGCACTTGCCAGGCGACCGCTCCCCATTTCGGACTACCATCGGTGAAAACCGTCTGTGCCTGGGGAAGAGGGGTAGGCGATAGTCCTGGATAGACTGAGAGTGGGACCTGATTAAATGCAAGGATACGAGGATCTGATGGTATGTGATAGGAAATCTTACCCACATATTCTGCCAGCGCAGCCTGCAGTACTGCTGATTGACATAACATCCTTTCCCAGTCCCTAAGAGGTAAAGGCACTATTATATTTGCTACATCAAGTCCTAGCAAAACTCTGCTACGTTCTCGTCCTTTAAAAATTACTTCTGCATGCATAAGCGGTAACATGCTAATTGTATGCGAAGGAGAGTGTGGCAAGTATAACCATTCAATGATTAACGTCTTGTTCCCTGTCTGCCTCTCGACTAGTTGTGTTAAGGTCGCTGTAGGCTGTTTCGCGGTCGGAATCAGGATTAAAGTGAAGGGAACATTGTCAGCGCATCTGTCTACCCATATAAGTTTCAGTGCCTCATTGACCTGTTGGAAAATCTTTTTCTGCTGTGGAGTTAGCATGATCAATTCTGATGGATTTGTCTTATTCCTTAAAGCATCAAATAAAGGGCTGAGCATATGGGTAGGCAGACCCACATAGGGCCGCAGCCAATTGATGGATCCCAGTATTTGCTGTAATTGTACATATGTAAAAGCATCACTCATTTCTAGCTGTGGGATTTGAGGGCTTGAGTAAGTCTGCAGCATCTTATAACCTAAATATAAAAATGGTTCATGTTTTTGCACCTTTTCAGGGGCAATTTTCAACCCGGATTTGGCTAGTTCCGAGGATAAATGGAGCAGCCAGTCATCTGGGATTTGAGGTGCAGCCACTAAGATATCATCCATATAATGATATATCAATGCATTTGGGAAACGCTTCCGAAACCCTTGCAGCGCTTTATCCACAAAGTGTTGGCATAATGTGGGGCTGTTCAACATTCCTTGTGGTAGAACAGTCCACTGATAACGTTTAGTAGGTCTCTGATTATTTAAAACAGGGACCGTAAAGGCAAAGAATTGTTTATCCCTTTCACACAATGGGATTGTGAAAAAGCAGTCTTTCAGATCTACTATTAAAATTTGATAATCTCTAGGAATCATGTTTGGGTTTGGGGTGCCGCACTGAAGCGGACCCATAGGTTGCAGAATAGCATTAATGGCTCGGAGATCGTGGAGGAGTCTCCACTTTCCCGATTTCTTTTTTATTACAAAAACAGGTGTATTAAATGGACTAACAGTGGGTTCAATATGACCAGCAACTAATTGATCATTTACCAACTCATTGAGAGCCTGAAGTTTATCGTTAGGCAGGGGCCACTGTTCTACCCAGATGGGGGTGGTGGATTTCCAAGCTAAGGGGAGAGCAGTGGGCTTACTGTGAGACATGCTTAATCTTCTATTACTAGCCGGGCTTGAAACTGACTCATCAAATCTCGTCCCCAAAGGTTAATATGTATGGGGAGAATTACTGGTTTTAATTTTGCTGTGCCTGAGCCAGAGGGATTTGTCACAGTTAGCCAGCGAGCACTGCGGCGAGCCAGCTGCCGTCCCCCTACCCCCCACACCGAGGGGGAGTCTACTGTTGGCCAGTCAGTGGGCCAGTTATCAGTGGTTATGACTGAGACATCGGCTCCTGAGTCTAAAATGCCTTCAAAGGGCTTACCGTCTAGCAAGTAGGTTCTCTTCGGTTTCTCTTTTTTGATTGCCTGAGTCACTGCTAGGATGCTAGGGTGCAGTGCCGGGGCTCGGGTAAATCCGAAGCCGCTGGAGCCTCTGGCAGTCTGCTGTTCTCCTACAGGCAAGACACATGGAACCATGACTAACTGTGCCCAGGAGTCCCCTTTGTGCAATGTGAGGGAGGATTTTGTTTCAAATTGAATCATAAGAGTACCCTCATAATCAGAATCCACAACTCCTGGGATAACAAAGATCCCTGCTTTACTTGCAGAGGATCGAGGTAGAATTAACCCGATGGTTTGTTCAGGCAAAGGGCCTGTAAGCTGAGAGGGCATCAGGGTGACCTGCCCCGGGAATGCTACAAATTTGGTGTCTTGATTAACAAGATCTATGCCGGCGCTGCCGACTGTTGCTGCTGCGGCTGGCTGTACTCGAATCATGGGGGTGGCAACAATTGGGCTGGGGCTTGTCGCTGGCCCGGAAACTAGTTTCCCTGATCAGTACTTCGACATTGATTAGCCCAATGGAACCCTTTTTTACATTTGGGGCATACAGTTTTTGGCCGTGATCTGGGGTCCCCTGCAGAGTCAGTTCTCTTATACGCTCCGCCACCTGGGGCTCGACACTGTTGCTTAAAGTGGCCAGGTCTCTTACAATTAAAGCATGTACCTTTGGGTTGGCCTTTCTTCAGGGCGAAAGCGAGGGCATCCATTTGAAAAGCATGGGTACCTACATCTGCACATGCTTTAAGCATGTCTGCTAGGGTGTAATCAGGTCTGCCAACTATGGGTTGTAAAACCTTACGGCAGTCGGCATTTGCATTTTCAAAAGCTAACTTTGTTATGAGTTCCACACTTGCTTCTGTATTGTCTACCTGTCGCCGAATGGCTTCCTGCAAGCGATCAATAAATTGTGTATAGGGCTCTGTGGCTGCCTGGTGGGTCATTGTGAATGACTTTGTAACCTTCCCTGAATCGGGGACCTTTTTAAAGGCTTTATTCACGCAGCGGACTAACGCTGGATAAGCGACCGCTGGTATGCCAATTGCTTGTTGTTCCATGGTAGCAAATTGACCTGACCCATATAGCTGTTCTGGGAGGTAGGCGCCACCCGAATTGGCTCCCGCTATTAATGCTTCCCTTTGGTATTCAGATACCCATACTACATACTGGGCTGGGGTGAGGAGCATGCGGGATAAATCCTTCCAATCTTGGGGAACTAATTTGTAGCCATTAGACAAACCCTCTAACAAACCTCGGGTGTAAGAGGAATGGAAACCTGTCTCCTTAATGCTTGTACGGAGTTCTCTGAGGATACTATAGGGAAGGGGGGTCCAATTATATTCTGTCCCGCCTTGATCATTGATCCTTTCTGTAATGGGAAAGGCTTGAAGCCCTTCTAATAATTCTTCTCCTGTAAGATTCCCTTTCTCTTGTTCCTGCTGAAACCCCATGCGGACCACCCCTCCCATGCCAGGTTGTAGCTTAATTGTGCCCAAGAACTGGTTTTCTAAAGAGGGCGGAGATGTGTGAATGGCTTGTGCCTTGGGTGTAGGTATGGGGAGCTGAGGATACAAAGAATTTGCTGGCTCTGAGGGATTTTGAAGATAAGGTGGGGGAAGGGTAGGTGAATGGAGTGTATTGCCTGCCTTTTTACTGTCTGCTTCTAAAGGCACATGAGTTGAAGATTGTTGGAGACTTTTTATCCCCATGTGCTCTATGGCCTCTGTACATTTTTGCCATAACAATAACTGCCTGATTGGGGACCTTGGAGCAGTATGAAGACAATTGCCTATTGAAATCCAGTCTTGGATATTCAGAGTCCCCGTTTCTGAATACCAAGGGCAGCGGCAAGCTATTTCACTTATTAATTTTTCTAAATCCCCTAATCTGACTTGTGCTATTTCCCCCCTGGTGACGAAATAATGATTCTTGATGATTTTCTGCAGCTCCTTGGCATGTAGCCTCTGCTGTATAGATAAATCACCTCCCATTGCTCACGAATGTGGGGAACAAACTTGCTAAAAAATACTTAAATATACTAAAAAGTACTTTAATATACTTACGATTTGCAAATCTGTTGAACGATGCGCATCTAAGCTATGTCCAGCCGAATGAGCAGAGAGAATCACGTCGGGGTCACCAGATGTAGAGTATGGAGGCAAAGAAGACACTTCAGGCAGCTTTCATGGAAGGCAGGTCAAAAGGACTGGAGCACGCTTTGGCGCTCTCCTTTATTGTACATTCATACAAAGGCAGATGATGTGTCATTACATGATTGGCTACTTTCCCCATAGCAACAGATGAGTCCCTACACTATTGGCTTTGGCTCAGGGGGTGTGCACGGATCATCTCATTGGCTGCTGAAATCTATACCTCCTGACTTTGTCCTGCCTCTGACTAGGGAACACCCAGCCCTACTTTCAGGCTATCAGGAATAATTATAAGCCAGAGAAATACATGACAGTCAGGTATCCTTTCCTAGGCAGAGAGGCTTAAGCACAAGTGATGCTTTTATTCAGGCAAAGGTCAGGGAGAAGGGAAGTTAGTGTTTAAACCCTGATGAAATGGCTTGCTGGCAAAGCTTATATTTCCCACAGCACAGGAGAAATGACATAGGCTTACACGAGGAGTGGGGAAGCCCAATGGAGTCTCTGGCAATGCGTGTAGGCACTACCCTGAGCAGCGGGAAAGAGTGAGCACGGTCACTGAAGTGAAACAAGGCGCTGCCCCGAGGAGCGGGAAGCGCATCACAGTGGCTGAAATAGCTAGGCAATGGCCCATGGAGCAGGGTACGCCAACACTGAGTCTCCCAAGAAGCAGAGTAGTTCCAAGAGCAACCCCAAGGAGCAGGGAAGCCAGCAGGCAATCTTCAGAGGGTGCAGGAGCCTCCCTGAGGAGCGAGGTAGCAGAAGACAGGAATGGGCCCGCGAGGAGCGGGTACCCAAGAGAGTGTCTCACACCAGGAAGTACAGCACACAGGAACCACGGGTCTGAGGAGACTGCAGCAGGAAACAGCAGTGTAGGATCTTGTTGCCAAGTAGATTAGTGCTGGGCCCGCGTGGTGCTTAAGAGTCTAGGGTTGGTGACGTCATGAGGGAGAGACGCTCCTGAGGTTCCCACCTTAGCATCCTTAAAGATGGGCTGAGTAGTGCGTGCGCCTATGACGGTTCAGAGGAGGCATGGATGTTGGTGGCATTCCAACCGCCATGAGGAGTCCCGGGAACAAGGCTGCATGCATCGGGAGCAGCTAGCCACAGCTGTGAGTTCACCCAGCAAGGAGAGAGTGGCAGCACATGATGTGAGTAGAAGCGGTCGCAGCCATCTGCAACCAACGGTCATAACACATTTCTCTTCTCAATTTGGATATTAAAATATTTGACAAAATTATAGCTACAAGACTAAACTTAATTATGCCCAAATTCATATCCCCAGACCAAGTAGGATTTGTATATAGGAGGCGCTCCACAGCCAATGTTCACAAAGTATGTATGGCATTAGAATGTTGTACATACAGAGCAATTCCAGAACCCCAGTAGTGAGTTGCGATGCCGAAAAGGCATTTGACAGGGTGACCTGGCCCTTTTTGTTTAGGGTTCCAAAAAAAATTTGGTTTCCTTGGAAAGATTTCTGATTATTGCGTTACTATATTCGAACCCCTCCGCTAGAATCTTAGTCAATGGGCAGCTATCTATCTTCAGAGAGCGACTCGACAGGGGTGTCCGCTCTCCCCTTTACTGTTCATATTAACGGTGGAACTGCTGGTGTCAAAACTGCAGCACTCAGTGGAGGTCACAGGGATACAGTTACAGTTACAGGGTCTACAAGTTAAAACCTTACTCTTTGCAGATGACAGTCTTTTGTTGTTGTCAAATGCCAAAACAGCTTTGCCTGCAGCTCATCAGATCTTTTTGGAATATCAACGGGTTTGAGGTTTCAAATTGAACCTGGATAAGACAGACACTCTTGATGTGTCTGACTCTTTACACCAAAACTGGGCAAATTTCCTGGGTAAATGGGCAGCAGATCATATTAAATATTTAGGTTTAAGGCTCCATAAGAAACCTGCATTTTGGTATGCCTCTAATATCTCCCCCTTATTGGAAAAATTCCATAGGCAATTGGAAAGTTGGCAATCTCTTCCTTTAACGTTAATGGGGCATGTGGCACTGATCAAGATGGTGTTGGCACCTAAACTATTATACTTGTTAATAGGGATGTGAATCGTTTTAGGACGATTAAAATTATCGTCCGATAATTTTAATATCGTCTTAAACCGTTATGGAACACAATACAATACAGATTCTAACGATTTATCGTTATAAATCATTAGAATCGTGAGCCGGCACACTAAAACCCCCTAAAACCCACCCCCGACCCTTTAAATTAAATCCCCCACCCTCCCGAACCCCCCCCCAAATAACTTAAATAACCTGCGGGTCCAGTGGCGGTCCGGAACGGCAGCGGTCCGGAACGGGCTCCTGCTCTGAATCTTGTCGTCTTCAGCCGGCGCCATTTTCCAAAATGGCGCCGAAAATGGCGGCGGCCATAGACGAAAAAGATTGGACGGCAGGAGGTCCTTCCGGACCCCCGCTGGACTTTTGGCAAGTCTCGTGGGGGTCAGGAGGCCCCCCACAAGCTGGCCAAAAGTTCCTGGAGGTCCAGCGGGGGTCAGGGAGCGATTTTCCGCCGCGAATCGTTTTCATACGGAAAATGGCGCTGGCAGGAGATCGACTGCAGGAGGTCGTTCAGCGAGGGTTCCGGCGCCTCGCTGAACGACCTCCTGCAGTCGATCTCCTGCCGGCGCCATTTTCCGTACGAAAACGATTCGCGGCGGGAAATCGCTCCCTGACCCCCGCTGGACCTCCAGGAACTTTTGGCCAGCTTGTGGGGGGCCTCCTGACCCCCACGAGACTTGCCAAAAGTCCAGCGGGGGTCCGGAAGGACCTCCTGCCGTCCAATCTTTTTCGTCTATGGCCGCCGCCATTTTTTCGGCGCCATTTTGGAAAATGGCGCCGGCTGAAGACGACAAGATTCAGAGCAGGAGCCCGTTCCGGACCGCTGCCGTTCCGGACCGCCGCTGGACCCGCAGGTTATTTAAGTTATTTGGTGGGGGATTTAATTTAAAGGGTCGGGGGTGGGTTTTAGGGGGTTTTAATGTGCCGGTTTTTTCGATTTTTTCGATTTTTCGATTTTTCACAATTTTTAACGATTTTTCACGATATTTTACCCCCCCAAACGGCAACAATACGATTCCCTCCCCCTCCCAGCCGAAATCGATCGTTAAGACGATCGAGGACACGATTCACATCCCTACTTGTTAATGATGCTCCCCATTTTTTTAAAAGTAAAAGATCAAAGAGATATACAGCAGATGTGTGGGAAGTTTCTATGGAGAGGTAGGAGGGCTCGTTTCCCTTATTCTACCTTAATGGCTCTGAAAGCTCGAGTAGGGCTGGGACTCCCAGATTTTTGCATGTATGCCTGGGCAGCTAATTTGAGGTTTTTGGGTGACTGCCTAAATGATACATCTGACTATACTGATCGGCAGCTGGTACAAGCTTTGTGTTCCCCCTTAAGTCCTAGATACACTCTTCATGCAAAAGCAGAAGAAATACGGGGGGTTCTTATGCCCTCCCTTTTGATTAGCTGGGTCAGGAAAACATGGTCATTCATTGATACATCCTGAGATGTCCTTAGCCATTCAAGTATCGCCCCAGTTGATTCTCGGTAGAAATCCTAAGTTTCCTTCATACTGCTTGCCTAAGATGTTGCGCTGGAGGTGGACCCTTGGCCTGGTGCAGGATTGGTACGGCCCTCCGGTTGGACCTGGAGAGTGCCTGCCACCAGGAGGCGGAGCACAGGAAGAGACAGGGGCTAGCTGGAGCTTCGCCAATAGCAACTCAGGGTTTCTTCAGGTTGAGCCCTTGGTTACCTGGGCTGCTTGGTCTTAGGTGGGGCTCGCAGGGTCTCCTAGTGAGGAAGCACAGGGGAGTGCCCACCACAAACAAGGGTGTGTGGTCAATGTCCAAGCAGGAATGTCCAGAGGTCACAGGAGGCCAGAAGAGAGTGTCCGAATGGATAGCGAGGATCAAGGCCAGAGAATCAGCTCAGAATGGTCAGCCGAAGCAGGAGTCAGTACCTGTAGTCAATCTGGGAGTAGTCAGGTCAGGCAGAGGTCAAGTTCCAGGCAGTGATCAAGAGTAGTCAGTGAACAGACAGAGGTCAGGTCCAGGCAGCAATCAGGAGTAGTCAGGAGCAAGCAAAGGTCAGTACCATGAGATCAGTCCGAAGGGAACTACCAGGGATGGATAGACGAAGGAACAGAAGGCGCTGGAACAGGAGACACAGGAGACGCTGGAACAGGAGTCACTGGAACAGGCAAACTAGAGACACCAGAGTGTACGACCCGATTTCCAAGGCAAGGAAGTGGTGTCTGACCACTTCCTCAAGTATTGCCATCAATCAGGGCATGCCGTGGAGCTGGGATCTGCCCCTGGCCCTTTAAGAGGCCGGGCGGTCCGTGCGCCTAGGAGTAGGGCCGACGCCATGGAGGACGCCAAGCCCCTCCGTGAGGCCTGGACGGGAGACTGAGAACAGGAAAGCTGGGAATGGCGCGCACTGGCTGCGGCTGAGGAGAAGGAGAGCCCGGAGCCTGTGGATGGGAGAGATAGGTGAACAGGCCCGGCCACGGAGTGTAAGCAGCCAGGAAGCGCAACATAAGGGACATACTCTTAAGGTATCACTTGATTTTTTAGAAGGTAACACAGGTCAGTTGTATTCCTTTCAATATTGCCAACAACACCTTGGTTTCCAGAGTAATCATTTTTTACTTTATGGGCAAATCAGAGCATACTTTTCCAAAACTATTTCTGGTAGCCACTGTGTCTTAACCAATGCCTCTTACCAGACCCTGGTGAAACTTTTTGTTCTAAGACAAGGGTCGCTTTCACAGCTTTATCATTTCTTGATGAAAGCCGAACATTTTTAATTTTTGAGAATTTGGTGCAAAAGTGGCAGAATGATATGGAAGAGGAACTGGATATCCTTATGTTACATGATTGCCATGATTTGATTTATAAAGTCTCCTATAATGTGAGCTTACGGGAATTGCAATTTTGCATCCTTCATGGAACTATTTTTTCTCCTCAATGTGCGAAATTGATGGGGCTGATAGAGGATGGGTCTTGTTTGAAATGTAAATCTGAGGAGGCCTCATTGATCCATTGCTTATGGGAATGTCATTTTATCCAGAGTTTCTGGATAGATGTGCGTATTATGCTTAGTCGAGTTCTAGGCTTACAATTAATCTGGTCCAAAGCTTTTTTGTATTTTGGGCATTGACTCTGGGGAAGATATTGTGAACTCTGAAAATGTTCTGTTTTTATTGAAGGTATGTCTTATTGCTAAGAAATGTATATTACTTCATTGGATAAAGATGACTACTCCCACCATTGACATGTGGAAATCCCTAATGTCAGAATTATTTCAATTGGAATATGGCTCTTTATCGAACATTTTCTCAGATAAAGAAGATGTTCTTTAAGGACATTTGGGGAACTTTCTATTCAACTTTGCCTATGCGATTCTGATCACTTTCCCGCTACATCTAAAAAAAAAGTCCTGTGGCAAAAAGAAGTTGAGTGGGACTCAGGGCTGACTCCTGGCTCAACTTGGGGCCACCATGCAAGGTAGCTCCGATACCAAAAGGTATAAAAATAGATTTCTATGCACGATGATCCCCCAATCTTATCATTCAAAAGTAAACTGTGGCCCTCCCTTTTAAATACTTCAAGACTTTCACTATACCCCTTCTCTCTCTATATCCCTCAAAAGAATAAAAAAAATCATTGTGGTTCAGTGGCACCCCCATCTCCCATATCCCCAAGCACCCTCCCTGTCCCCCTCCCACATTCACAAAACTTAAAAAATCCATAGTGGCTCCAGCAATGGGGTCTGAGGCATCTCTTAGCCGCAGGTCCAGTTGATTCCATTTTTCAAAATGGCGCCAACCTGACCTTGCCACTTTCATGTGATGGATAGTGTTTGGATGTGTCATAGTCTGAGTGATGATGTCCATGGGCTCAAGAGGAGAAAGGATAATTACCACTGAAGGAGAATGTGGAGGCTTGGGGCAGGTGAAACTATATGACTTGGGCCATACCAGCGAACAGTCCAAACAGAGTTTTACTTTGCCAGTGGAAGGCCACAAATGGAACAACTTTTTTCAAAGCACCTCACAGTGAGAACTCAGAGCTCATCTTTCATCTTTTCTCAAAGTAAATCAGGTTAGTTTATTGGCATAGAGAAGATCTATCACTCTGTAGACAGAGAGTCAGCTGCAAGTCTGGACCTCGGCAGCCATTTTGCCCCTCTAGGAAATATACCAGGCTTTTTAGGGAAAGAGACAAATTAAGCAGGATAGTTGGAAACCTTGGCTTGGATTCAGACATAGGCTGTCTGCCTGTGACATTGGCTAGCAGTTATTCCCACTCTCCTACACAGTGACTCCTGCTGACATTAATCTTCACAAAGAGATTCAATTTTCAGGGAGGCTTCCATTCCAGCATTTAGCTGAAAAGCATAATTAGAAGACTAAGGCAAAGGCGCCTTGTTAGACGTAGGTGTGATATATGCTTCATCAACCAGTACATATCTCCAAATAACTTGAATCATGTCACTGTTTAATTCCTTTTGACCTGAATTAAGCTACTGTCTTTGTACATCAGTACCCTAGTAGCATAAGAAACATGGCAGCAGTCAAATTATGTCCTGATGATGCCATGTGAGCCTGCTTTTCTCTGGTGGTACATTTCAAAGAATTGCACACAAGCCCTTGTACCTAGGCTCTGCAACCTGACTTGCAATTTGCATGAAGCAAAGACATCTTTGCCCTACTTAATACATAATGTGTTTGCAAGCAGAAATAAAAAAAAGAAAGGCTTTGATAAATAACAAGAAAATCATTTTATTAATTTTAGTTTGTGGATCTGAGTACATCAAGTCCACTATGTTAAGAGTGTCTTGTCACAGTTCCCAGTATTGATCTTTAGCAATACTCTGAAAGTCAATTTCCAGCATTCCATTCAATCACAGGATGCAGGGCCTTATTCAATAAATATTTTTTTGTCTGTTGGCTCAGAACAGGGAAAAAGTTCTTTGTGAATAAAGTCTCTTGCTTTTAGAGTTTTGTGTGCTATGTGCAGATTCATGCATGAATAGGTGGGCATTACATAGGCTGCTAAATCTGTGAGATGCTCCATTTATTATTTTTATTACCAACATTCAATCTCAATCAAGATATCACACTGGTTTACATTCAGGTACTGTAAGTATTTTTCTATCCACAGAGGGCTTACAATCTAAGTTTGTACCTGAGGCAATGGAGGGTAAAGTGACTTGCCCAAGGCCACAAAGAGTGACAACTGGACTCAAATGCTGGTCTCCTGGTTCATAGTCCACTGCTCTAACCACTAGGCTATTCCTCCTCCCTAAGAGGGTCACTGTAGCATTTCCAAAAATATCTGTCGGTCACCTACAAGAATCTGCAACATCCTAATGGATGGTACTGTATTATGAGCCTTATAACATGGAAAATATAGTATTAATGCAGAAGATAGAACCACATTTGAAACATTTCTAACCTAAGAAGAATGAGCATAAAATCATTGGAATGAATATGGAGACTAGCAGTGCTGAGCATATAAAATATAAAATCCAAATGGTAACTGTCATAAAAGCAGATTTTTATGGATAATCCCAAGAAATTAAAATATCCATCATAGCCAACCCCGCTCCCCTCCGCCCTTATATATTTTCCATTAATGCTCTTCACACTGGCCGTAGATATGACGGCAAACATCCATTCACCCAAAGATTTATGCACCTTTAATTTATCTTCCAGAGTCCTCAGACCTAAATATATTTACTCCTTTCAGAGACAGGAGTGATCCCAGTCCTTTGCACTACCACCCTGGCATAGCTTTGATGATATCCTTTGGAAGCAATTATTTTGGGTTGGAAGGGAAGGTTGGCAGTGCCTTCCTGCTTCTTTGACTAATTATTCTAAATATATCGGTTCAATGTTGCTGTCAATGTGTCCACTTGTTCTCCAGCTGCCACCCCGGCATCATGTCACTCCTCTTCAACCACATTAGAGATGCTGCATTGGTGTGAGCATGCACTGGCACCCTCTGCCTCATTGGTTTAAATGTGATGTTGTTTAATGACTCGTAAACTGCTGTCACTGTCATTGCCTATTACCCACACAATGCAGGGCAGCAACACCCTCAGTAGGATAATACAAAAAAATACATCACTGTCAGTAAAGAGAAAGTCACTTTGAGGACTGGGACACTTCCTCACTGCAGGATGCGAGTATGCAGGCAGGCATACTCTGTGTGTGCTAAGCTTTCTTCCATAATTCCCATTCTCTCTACCCTCTATTCTCTCTCTCTTTATACGATTCCTGATTTTCTTTTAAAGTATTTATTTAAATCTTCTTTATTGCTTTTTCTCTCTTTCACTTTTGTCCTTTGTTCATTTCTCAACCTGTCTCCTTCCTTCTTCCCATTTCTTCTTGGTGCACGTATAGCTGTTCCCCATAGAAAACAACTCTAAATTGATAACAGAGATCAAGGTGTGCAAGAAGAATGGAAAGAAGCAAAAGTACCCTGGGAGTGACCATGGAAGGTCATTTCCATGAGATTTCAGTGTGAACCAGAGCCAGGTGCAACACGAACACTATATTAAGGGGAGGGAATACCTGAGTGGAGTACCAAGGAAGCATTTCTATCAGCTGAGCAGATGTTTCCCTCCACCTTCTTGGTCTTCTCAACAGCAAGGCCCTTGTATTCATCCTCAGCAGAAGGGGGCCCCAAAGCCACAGCCGGCACCAAACCAAAAACTGGGACAAAATTTTGACTAGATCATTGGGAGCATAGCCAAGATCCCAGTATCTGTGCCAGAGAACAATCCTGTTGGAAGCAGGCTAAGGATTTACATAAACCATTGGCCCAGAATAACTTAAGACACTTGGGTCCTCACCATAATTTGGAAAGGATACAGATTATGCCTATTGATCCATAAAAACTTATTTGATTGGTGAATCAGTATACGGAATTGCTCTAAAAGATGCTATTCTCCTTCTTAGAGACCAATGTAGACAAGCCTGTTCTAATAGGGGAAAGAGTACAAGGAATTTACTCCAAGTGCTTTCTGATCCCAAATAAAATAGGGGGATTTGAGGGCTTTAAGCAAGTTCAGGAAAGGGAGTGGGTAGTGGAGTGCCTCAGGGATCTGTATTGGGACCCTTACTTTTCAATATATTTATAAATGATCTGGAAAGAAATACGATGAGTGAGGTAATCAAATTTGCAGATGATACAAAATTGTTCAGAGTAGTTAAATCACAAGCAGATTGTGATAAATTGCAGGAAGACCTTGTGAGACTGGAAAATTGGGCATCGAAATGGCAGATGAAATTTAATGTGGATAAGTAAGTGCAAGGTGATGCATATAGGGAAAAATAACCCATGCTATAATTACACAATGTTAGGTTCCATATTAGGTGCTACCACCCAAGAAAGAGATCTAGGCATCATAGTGGATAACACATTGAAGTCATCGGTTCAGTGTGCTGCAGCAGTCAAAAAAGCAAACAGAATGTTGGGAATTATTAGGAAGGGAATGGTGAATAAAACGGAAAATGTCATAATGCCTCTGTATCACTCCATGATGAGACCCCACCGTGAATACTCTGTACAATTCTGGTCGCCGCATCTCAAAAAAGATATAATTGCGATGGAGAAGGTTCAGAGAAGGGCGACTAAAATGATAAGGGGAATGGAACAGCTCCCCTATGAGGAAAGACTAAAGAGGTTAGGACTTTTCAGCTTGGAGAAGAGACGGCTGAGGGGGGATATGATAGAGGTGTTTAAAATCATGAGAGGTCTAGAACGGGTTGATGTGAATCAGTTATTTAGTCTTTCAGATAATAGAAAGACTAGGGGGCACTCCATGAACTTAGCATGTGGCACATTTAAAACTAATCGGAGAAAGTTCTTCTTCACTCAATGCACAATTAAACTTTGGAATTTGTTGCCAGAGGACGTGGTTAGTGCAGTTAGTATAGCTGTGTTTAAAAAAGGATTGGATACGTTCTTGGAGGAGAAGTCCATTACCTGCAATTAATTAAGTTGACTTAGAAAATAGCCACTGATATTACTAGCAATGGTAACATGGAATAGACTTAGTTTTTGGGAACTTGCCAGGTTCTTATGGCCTGGATTGGCCACTGTTGGAAACAGGATGCTGGGCTTGATGGACCCTTGGTCTGACCCAGTATGGCATGTTCTTAAGTTCAGAATAGTTTCTCTGGACACTCTGATTCTTGTTCTAGAAAAAGGGATTGTCTATGCTCTCAAGATCTAAAGGATGCTTATAACCATGTAGAGATATTTCCTGGTAGTAGGAAATCACCATCTTCAATATTGTGTACTGCCCTTTCGGTCTGGCATCAGTACCACATGTATTTAAAAAATGTCTAGCAGTGGTGCCTACATATCTGTGAAAATTGATGGTGAAATATTTCCCTACTTGGTATTTGTGAACAATTCAATTGCATCTTTTTCCTCCCAAAGTTTAAGCATTTCTCCCATTCCCTGGTCAGGCCATTTTTTAAATAAAAGTTTGTTTATCAGCTTCCGCTGACACATCTCCTCTTCCACAGATCTATGCTGTTTCTCCAAGTCTTGGCCCTATCGATATCTCACTCTTTCAAGAATCCATTTTGCCTTTACTCTCAAACTTATGTTTAGATAATTTTGCTGACGCCCTCTGTCATTGGATATCATCTCTTAACTCTCTACTTGATAATTTAACTCCATTAAAAATCTTCAATTCACACAAACACAAACCACATCTGTGGCTAAATTCCACTCCAGTCAAGAATGCCAGAAATCCCTTCAGAAAAGCCGAACGCTTTTGGAAAAAGGCCCCTACTTTGGATCATGCTCAAGCATTCATAAAGCTTCTTCATGAATTTCAGACCCTCACTAATTTTGCCATGAAAGAGCACTTTCCTAAACTAATTAGAGAAGTTGGTTACAATCCTTATTTATCCTTATTTTATCCTTATTTTAGCGGGTTTCTTGGTTATATTTTTCTGTTTTCAGTGTAGTGCTAGCCTTATCTCTATATTTTCATAGATATTGATATTGCTGAATTAAATTGCTGTGTGTTTGTTTAAGCCAAAAAAAAAAAAGGGATTGTTCTATTCAGCTTTGGGCAGGTGACTCATAGTGCATTGCAGGGGGCAATCAGGTTTTCAGTCTGCTTTGAACTTCAAGAAGAAAGCCATAACTACAGATTCTTGGGATCAGCTAAGATAAAATTTTAATTTATCCTTATTTTAGAGGGTTTCTTGGTTATATGTTTCTGTTTTCTGTGTAGTGCTAGCTTTATCTCTATATTTTCCTAGATATTGATATTGTGGCGAAATAATGTGACAAGGTGATAGCTAAAGCCAGAAGAATGCTGGGCTGCACATAGAGAGGAATATCTAGTAAGAGAAAGAAAGTGATGATCCCCTTGTACAGGGCCTTGGTGAGGCCTCACTTGGAGTACTGTGTTCAGTTCTGGAGACCGTATCTCCAAAGGGACAGAGACAGGATGGAGGCAGTCCAGAGAAGGTTGACCAAAAAGGTGGATGATCTTCATAAAATGACTTATGAGGAGAGACTGAAGAACCTAAATATGTATACCCTGGAGGAGAGGAGGAGCAGGGGTGATATGATACAGACTTTCAGATAATTGAAAGATTTTAATGATCCATGGTCAACAACAAACCTTTTCCGTTGGAAAAAAATCAGTAGAACTAGGGGTCATGATTTGAAACTCCAGGGAGAAAGACTCAGAACCAATGTCAGGAAGTATTTCTTCATGGAGAGAGTGGTGGATGCCTGGAATGCCCTTCCGGAGGAAGTGGTGAAGACTAAAACTGTGAAGGATTTCAAAGGGGCATGGGATAAACACTGTGGATCCATAAAGGCTAGAGGATGGGAATGAAGAGTAGAGCTATGGGAGTGGCTTGCTGGAATGGTGGCTACTACCTTGTGATTACTACCCTTACTCAATAAGCCTTCACACGGTTAATACAACTCCAACATTGCTCTCTGCTTCAACGCCAAGGAGAAATGTGGAAAAGAGGATTTGCATTCAGACAACAACCAACAAGGACTGAACTGCACAGTCTGGGTAAACAAGCATGGGGGTAGCTTGCTTATTGCAGTGGTTACTACCCTAAACCAATTAAGCCTTATACTTCACTTTGAATGCATATACAGCATTGCTTTCTGCTTCAATGTCAGGGGAAAATGTGGAAAAGAGGATTTACATTCAGACAACATCCAACAAGGCATCGATCTGTGCAGTTGGGGTAAACAATCATCGGGGTAACTTACTTGATGTGGCAGTTACTACCCTTAACCATTAAGCCTTACGATTCACCTTTGATGCAACTCCAACATTACTCTCTGCATCAATGGCAGAGGGTGGCAGGAAATTCAAATCAAACAATTACCAACAAGGTTCTTGAACTTGGTGGTCGGTAAAACAGATAAGTATGGGAAAATAAGTGTGGGAGCTTGCTGGGCAGACTAGATGGGCCGTTTGGTCTTTTTCTGCTGTCATTTCTATGTATCTATATATCTATATATCCTAATATTTTATTTAATATTGCCAAGCGCTTTACTAATTCTAATTCCACTTCCAAGCCATCTTTGAATGCCCCAAGCGCTCAGTCCTTTTAATCTTCTTCCAGATAATAGTTGAAAATATTTGTTTGTCCTTTTCTTTGGTCCCCAACTGGTATCTAGATCCTCCTTCTAGGATTTCCTCTTCTTGGGAGAACTTTGAAGTTGTCTCCATCATGGAAGTTGAAAATCTCATAGCCAATTTGAACGATACAATATGTCCACTTTTTCATTGCCCAGCTTCACTTTTTAAACCCTCCAGAAATATATTAGCCCCGTTATTTTCCTAACTCATCAATTTAGCCTTAGCAGAAGGCACTGTTCCATCGCCTTTGAAGAAAGCTGTTGTGTGCCCACTCTTAAAAAAATCATCACTTGACCCTGCTCACCCCAATAACTACCAACCTATTTCTTCCTTATCTCACTTTGCTAAATTTCTTGATCAGCAGTCTTGTCCTAATTGACCAATCATCTAGAAGAGTACAAGGTGCTTGACCCCCATCAATATTGTTTTCATTGCTCTCTTAGCACTGAAATTCTTCTTCTCTCACTTACTGATTTCTTAAGAAGGGGGCTTGATACGGGTCAACAGTTTATTCTAATAGCTCTTGACATATCTGCTGCCTTCGACACCATTGATTACAATATCTTACTTTACCGTCTACAGGAATGTGGAGTCTCAGGGAATGTTCTCAATTAATTTGCTGCTATCTCTCTGACTGAACCCAACTTATCAAGTTTCAAAATAATTTCTCAGATTTGTCTCCAGTTAAAACTGGTGTTCCACAGGGCTTTACTCTCTCTGCTACTCTCTTCAATATATATCTTGCTCCCATTTGCAAAATTCTGTCCTCTCTACAGACTGCTACAAACTTTATGCTGATGACATACAGTTTGTACTTCAAATCTGTCCCACATGGAAGGAAACTCATGAGCTTCTAAGTATCTGTTTATCAACCATTAAAGAATGGTTAAATTTCAACAAACTTGCTCTCAACATGTCTAAAACCGAATTCATTGGTATTCACAGTCTTTACTCCTCTCTTAATAACAAGACTATTACACTTGATAATCTTTCTTTCCCTATTAAGACTCAAATCAAAAGCTTTGGTGTCATTCTTGACAATACCCTTTCTTTTCGCCCACAAATTAAACACCTCATATCCCAATGTTTCTATAGACTCTGAGTTCTTTCCAGTCTCAGAAAGCTCCTTTACCCTTCCAATTTTCATACAGTTCTACAAGCCTCAATCTTCCCTATTATAGACTACTGTTATAGCTTATATTTAGGGATCCCATCTGCAACTCTTCGTTCACTTCAGTTACTCTTGAGTTCAGCAGTGAGGTTGGTATCAGGTTTGAAAAGGAATGACCACATTACCCCAACACTGTTCGAGCTTCTCTGGTTATCTATACAGGAGAGGATCAAATATAAAGCAGGAATGTTAATTTTTAAGCTTTTAAATGACCAATCATGTCTTTGGGCTAATGCGATTTTAAAATTTTATCAACCAACAAGAACCTTGCGCTCCTCTCAAAGAGGACTCCTGGAGATTTCCTCTCCTAGAATTGCACGACTACACACTACTTGTGAATGCACTTTCTCAGTTGCTGGACCAACTCTTTGGAATTCATCCCCTATTTGTTGTGCGTCCCGGCTGCCCTGGTGCCGTGACCGGGCCTGCTCACCTCGGTCTTCCCTTCTTGGGCTTCCCTCCTCCGGCTCTGGGTTGTCCTCCCTAGCCACAGCAGCCAGCTCTCGGCGCCCCCAGTGCCTGCCCCGAACACCTCCGTCATCGCAGGCCTTTCTCCGGAGCTCCAGCAGGGGCTCCGCATCCTCGGCATCCTCGACCCCGCCCCTAGGTGCACGCACGGCCGGCGCGCCCTCATTTAAAGGGCCCAGGGCGGGAACCTTGGGCTGGACGCGTCCCGATGATGCCACCTAAGCACCAGATATAAGGCGAGGGCCTTCCCTCAGTTCCTCGCCTTGGCAAATGGATCATCACATTTCTGTGAAGCTAGTTGCTGTCCACTGTTCCTGTGTTCCTTGTTCCTGTGCTTGTTCCAGTGTTTCTGCGTTCCTTGTTCCTGTGCTTGTTCCAGTGTTCCTGCGTTCCTCTGTTCCAGTGGTCCTCCTGTGTCCCAGCGTTTGTTCCTGATTCCTGTTCCACGTCCCTCTACCCAGGTTGTACCTTCTCAGACTGATGCACGGTACTGACCTCAGCTTGCCTCTGACTACGTTTGGACCGCTGCCTGGAACTGACCTCTGCTTGACACTGACCACGCTCGGACTGATACCTGGAACTGATCTCTGCTTGCTACTGACCACTCTTGGACTGATACCTGGAACTGACCCTTGCTTTGGCTGACCACCCTCAGATGGATACTCTGGCTTTCACCCTTGCGCTTCACTCAGATACTCTCTTCACTTCTCCTGTGACCACCAGGCCTGCCTGCTCTGACACTGCCCGCGGCCTTCTACAAGCTAGACCACTAGGCGCTGCCTATCCTGCCCAGAGGACCTTCAGTTCCTGTTCCCTTCCAGTGGTCTCCGGTACACTCTGTTCCGGTCTAGCTCTTATGTTCTCTACGAGCTGCGCACCCTTGCTTTTGGTGGGCACACCTCTCCGCTACCTCTCCAGGAGACCCTCAGAGGCCCACCTAAGCCCAGATGGTCCGGGTACCGAAAGGCTCAACCTACAGAACGCCTGGACTGCTATTGGTGAAGCTCCAGCTTGCCTCTGTCTCCTCAAGTACTCTGCCTCCTGGTGGGACCTCCCTAAGGACCGTACCAATCCTGCGCCAGGTCAAGGGTCCACCTCCAGCGCAACACTATTGATATTAGACAATGTGATTCCGTAAAGAGTTTTAGAAAACAAATGAAAACTTTTCTTTTTAATTTTGCTTATTTTTAGATGCTCTATTTTTATCTGTTATTGATTATTTTATGCTGTGATGTGTTACTTTTATTTTGTTTTTACTTGTATTTACTTTTAATGATTTAAGCCAAAATTTATTTTTATTAGTCGTTTTAAGTCTGTATGCTTTTGTATTTGCTTATTACTATGTATGTTATTCTGTTCATCGCCTAGGCCATTTGTGTTAGACAACTCACAAATTCTAATAAATGTAAATGTACCTGAATGAATGACTGGCTGGGCAAGAACACATTTCAAGATGGTGCTTCAAAATCAATAGGAAAAAATCATCCAGGTGTTTAAGTTATTAGGCTTTGTCATCAACTAATACAAGTTCCACTTGAGCCCATCATCTCAATCGGAATTTATAGGAGCATGGCTAGACATGACTTGGGTAATAGCCTTACTCCCACAGGAGAGGATTATCACACTGATATCCACAGAGGAAAGAATAAGAATGAGTCAGCATGCATCAGCATTGGACATGTTGAGATTGTTGGGACTCCTGGCATTAACAGTCCATGTTATTCTCTTGGTACATCTTCACATGAGAAAAGCCCAATGGACCCTTAGATCACAGTGGAATCAGGCTATTCAAGATCTATGGGACAACAACCACCTTCCCCAGACTTTGACTCATTCCATGTCCTAGTAGCTGATTCATTGCAGTCTGGCCAGTGATCTGCCCTTCCAAATTCTTCGGGTGCAATATATCCTAACCACTGCTGCTTCCAACTTGGGCTGGGGAAAACGCCATCATGCATCCAATCTGCTCAGGAAAAACTTCATCAGATAAACTTCCTAGCATTGAAGGTGGTACAGTACGATCTGAAGCCTTTCAGGGATTGGTTGGCCAACAAAGTTATTCTCGTCTAGATGGACAAACAAGTCGTGAAATTCTACATCAAAAAGCAGAGAGGCATGGGATCATATCTTCTATGTCAGGCGATTTTCCAGACGTGGGACTAGGCCATCTCTCTGGGTATGGTCCTCACAGCCACATATCTAGCAGGCGAAGCAAATGTACTGGTGGACTGGCTGAGTCAAGTCCTAGAACCTCACAGATGTTCCTTGGATGAGGGAGGTAGCAAATCAGATGTTACATTTGTGGGACACACCTGTGGTAGAACTCTTTGTATCCCCTCTGAACAAAAAGGTCCTGCTCTTCTCTTTCAGGAAGGGGATATAAGGCAAAATAGTTTCTGAAGCCTTTCCCCTGAATTGGGATCTGTATTCTCCAACTCTTCTAGTGGTAAATACCCTGTTGAAACTCAGAAAAGACCCAGGAACTATGTTTCTCATATTGGCCATATTCTCATATTGGCCAAGATATATTTGTTTTTCATTTCTGTGGAATATGTCCATCAAGAATCCAGTCAGCTTGGGGAATTCCCTGACTCTCAACACTCAAGATCAGGGGTTGTTGTGCCATTCCAACTATTAGGATTTGTAAGTATGTGGGCCCTTTGGCCGAGGTGAGGAATGGAACCGCCCAGGGGGAGGAGCCCCGCTGAGCCTCACCATCAGAAGGCAGAGTCTCAGCTGCGGTATGAAATACAGCAGAGGTAGAGAAGGAGAAAGAGAGGGTGACCCCAGGAGGCGGGCCAAGGAGCAACAGCGCAGATGCTGTTGTCAGACTCAGCTCGGATGACTGGAGTCAGGCAATTGCTGCAGCACTACTCGAGGAGTGGGGGTGCCAGGAGATAGTTACAGTCATTGAAGTTACACTGGGTCCATAGAGATGGTACACAAGAGGGTTCCTTGATGGGGGATCAAGGTAGTGGTCCGCAGAGCGGGGTACACTGGCGAGGGTCCCTCCAGCAATATCAAGGCACGGGCCCACAGAGCAGGGTAGACCCGGAGATGGCTCCTCTAATGATATCACGCAATGGTCTGCAGAGTGGAGTACACCGGAGGGGATTCCCACATAGATATCACAACAGGGTTTCATAGCATGGTTACTCACACCGACTGAAGACAAGTAGTAGTTCCATAGAAAGCCTCGGGAAGCGAGGCAGGCAGGAGTCTGGGTAAGAGGCCCTCCGAGGAGTGGACAGCCAAGAGACGAGGAAGGGTCCCCGAGGAGCGGGTATCCGATAGTCTCACACCAAGGAAGCAGGAACCGGAACAACGCTGAAGTGAGAGTAGGTAAATACAGCAAAGTGAACTCGTTGCCAAGTCACCGGCTGTCTGGGCTGGCAAGCTTAAATATTGAAGATGAGTGATGTCATCTGATGGGGATGCCCCCGAGGTTCCCGCCATGATGTAGTTAAAGCAGGTTGGAGAGCGCGTGCGCCTAGGGACCCCCGAGGGTAAGATGACGGTTGGCAGCGTCCATGCTGCTCAGGTAGGCCCTGGAACAGAGGCCGGGAAGCTGGTGGTAGCTGGCAGAGGCCGAGAGTTCGCCCAACAGAGCCAAAGTGGTAAAAAAAGAGGTGAGCAGCAGCGGTCGCAGCCATCTGCGACAGCGGAGTATAACACCAACATCGGGTCTCTAGGCCTCATAACCTAAATGTTGAGAGAGGAGCTCTGCAACCCCTAGATCTTCCTGAGAATTTATCTTGGGTTCTTCTGGCTTCCAGAAAGGATTCCATATGGATGTCCTATAGGTTTAAATGGAGGTTTGCCTTTTGGTGTGAGTGAAAGGCCCTAGATTCTTTCTCTTGCTTCATACAAAAATTACTTAAGACCAAATCAGTTAAGAATCACCCACTTACCACCACCATGTAGAAGGTTTTTTGTTTCATGTGGGGCTTGCTTCATTTGAAGCTCCTATAAAGCCTCCAATAGTATCCTGGGACCTCAATGTGGCATTTACCCAGCTGAATATAAACTTGTGAACAGAAGTAACTGATGGAAAGTCATAATTTTGGTGGTGGTTACTTCAGCCAGTAGAGTCTGTGAGATCCAGGCCCTAGTGACTTGTCTACTTAATGTGAAGGTTATTCACAAAAGGTTGAATCTGTGCATGCTTCCCAAGTTCCTGCGTAACTTAGTGTCAGACTTCCACCTTAACCAATCATCCTTCCAACATTGTTTTCCAGGTCACATTTCTTCAATGGTGAAAAACACTATATAGTTTGGATTGCAAGAGAGCTTGCCCTTCTGTCATTGAAGCCCTAAGTCCATAAAGCTTGATGTTTCGTTTGACACCAACAAACCTGGAATTGCTCTTGCCAAGCATACTCTTCCTAATTGGCCAGCAGATTGCATTTCCTTTTGTTATGCCCCATCAGGCCTGAATCCAGAGGCTCACAGTGTCAGAACCATGGAAGTGTCAGTAGCCCACCTAAGATCAGCCTGCATGAAGAATATCTTCAAGGCTGCGACATGGAATTCTCTCCGCACATTCACATTGCACTATTGCTTGGACAGGGATCCCCGACATGACAGTAGATTTGGCCAGTCTGTCCTAAGGGATCTCTTTGAGGTGTAGAACCCAACTCCATCCCTCCTTTGGCCTGTTATTTTGGTTTCAAGCTCCCTTATAAAAAGGACAGAAAATACAAAAAATGGTTTGTTGCCACCAAAAATAGTTTTGCCCATTGGCACTGTTTTGGGTTTCCTCTTTTTTCATTTAGGACAGTCTGTAGCTAGTGATATCCCATGTGTCACGACTGCCATCCTGCTTATCCTCAGAGAAAGCAGAGTTGCTTACTTGTAACAGCAGGATGGCAGTTCTCACAAAATCTGCATACCACCCCTTAGAGTTGGTTAATAATAATAATAATAATAATAACAATAATAACAATAATAATAACAACTCCAAGGGGAGGTGGGTGGGTTTTATTTTTGGATTTATTTCTTACCTTTTTGAATATGAAATTTCTAATATGCTGTATACAGCATATTAGAAATAACAGCAAATAAACAGATGTTAATTACAGCTTCATAATAAAAAAAAGATGTAAACAGTTTAGAATAGCAGCAAAAATCACATTCTATCTTGATAATAAAAAGGTATGCCTTAGCATTACATTTGATAGATCAACATACGTTGACTAAGCTGTGCTAATAGCAAAGCAGAGATATTTGTAGCAAACTCAGAAAATAAATAATCCAGCAGCAAAAATATTGGTTTCAAACAGCACCTTACGTGATGCCAGGCAGCTTCTGAGATCGGTGGAATCTTAAGAGTTTTGGGGATTGGTCAGTAAAAGCTTGACAGAAGAGCCAGGCTTTTATTTGCTTTCTAAAGTATGCATAGTCATGTATCTGTCGGAGCTCTTCTGGAATGTATCTGTTGGTGCTGCTCCTGTGAATGTATCCTCATCCAGACGGACAATCAAGTGGCAATGTTCTACATCAAAAGAAGGTAGGAATAGGATCGCACCTACTGTGTTAAGAGACTGTCCAGATGTGGAACTGGGCCATCTCTCAGGGAATGGTCCCAAGTCTTCCTATCCTCAATGATAGACTGAAGGGGCCCACGTGCGGGTGTGTGGCAGTATAGCATGCTGCATATGCCCAGTAGAGCATGTTCAAAGTTTCTAGAAACTCTGAAATCAAATTTCTGTGCCAAGATCCATTTAATTATGTCACCCATGCGTGAGATCTGACATCCTGCTGTACTTGGAGAACACCTGCTACGGGTAAGCAACTCTGCTTTACTAATACATCAAAGAACTACACTTAGAATGGGAAAAATGTTTTGTAAAAAATATTTTGAATATTAATATAGCAGATTTTTGATAAGTGGCGTGTCTTGTACTGGAAACTCAGTGTATGAATTACATATAGGTGATCTTGCCTTCAAACAAAGTGCTCTAGAAGTTGTTTCCTCACTAGGGCATTTTCAGGACTTCAGAACAGTCCTCCAAACAATACTATTTTCCAAAATCGATTACTGCAACTCTCTGCTTATAGACCTTCCAACCATAACCACAAAACCTCTACAAATGTTGCAGAACTCCGCCGCAAGGATTCTTACTAACACCAGCAGAAGTGAACACATAACACCCATACTAAAACACTTACACTGGCTCCCCATCAGATCCAGAATCATTTTCAAAGTGCTAACTATAACACACAAGAACATCCATTCACAAACGTCGCTAGATCTAAGCCTTCCACTTCGCCTACACGAGTCTTCACGACCAATCAGAAACAGATACTTAGGCACCTTACACGTACCTTCAGCCAAGTCCTCACTCAAGAAACGTGCATTCTCGACTGCCAGCCCCCTTCATTGGAATGCCCTCCCCACGGACATTCGCCTCGAAACGTGTACTCGAACATTCAAAAAGAAACTCAAAACCTGGCTCTTTACAAAAGCCTACACTTAAAGGTCTAGCTCAGAACCACATCCCAGAACTTGAATCATTCTCGCTTTTATAATCATATCAAACAACTCCTAATTTTATCCTTGGTCTCACAATTCCAAATCATTAAATATTTGAACATGCTACACCAATACCTCTTAATCCAGATGTAACCTTAGTTTTTGAAGTCTTCTCTCCTATAGAAATAACCGCCAGTTCTTATTTACTTGACCCTATTCTGTAGACGTAAACTTTTCATGAAGACTGTAATCTGTAAACACCTGTATTTATTATAAGAACTTGTATTTACTATTTATATTTATTATTTAGCTATTAACATTGTTCTATTACCACTTGGTACTATTTCTCTCCTTCACCTCTAACTCTAAGTTCCTACTAAGTTAGCCATGTTATTTATACCCAATTGTTGGATGTAATTGTATATTTGTTTAATTGTTCAATCTGTTTGATGTAATTTTCTGTTCCTTGTTCCGTGTAAACCGAAGTGGTATGCACTAGTGCATGAACTCCGGTATATAAAAGCCTTTAAATAAATAAATAAATAGGGAATACTTTAAAGATGCTTCATTTTATTTTCTGCTTCCTGCTTCCTCCTGGCTGTGGCATATGAAGTCCTACATTTTATGACAAAACAGTTCAGAGGTCCGTGTAATACTGCAAGCATAACTAGGTCATTACGAGATACAGAGAAAGAGGAAAGATAGCATGCTTTACCTGGAAACATTTTCTCCCGGGTAATTAGTCTTTGAGATCAACTAAAATCATCTCTCCAGTGTTCACCGGGATATCGCTTCATTTCAGATGCTGCATACTTTGCAAGACTGAGTATGCTTCCCGCTATCCCTGCAGCTGTAACATCTTTCAGTCTGCCAATACTGACATGTTTCCTTTGCTAATGCCTTCAGGGTGTATGTGGTATAGACAGGCCAATCATTAATTTCAGTGTAATTTTCTGGTCAAATAAAGTCATGTTTCCCTATGACAGAGCTCAGGATAGAGTTCATCTTGCTGCAGCTGCTGCTTCTCTCGTGTTTTGTATGTTAGGAGCTTATACGTAAGTCTGTTAGGTACAAAGTAGAAAATGAACCATTTTGTTTATAGGCTATAGGCTGGAATCTTTTCCTCGGAAAGCAAATGACTGTCAGCGGGTACTGCCTTAATAATTCTCTACATTTGAACGACACGGAATAGCACTGAAAGATGAGATTGAATGGACTCTCTGGCTTGGTTTCAGTGCTGTAGCCTGTGACTGTGACTCTTAGAAGAGAATTGGAAAAATGAATTGCTTGCTACTCATCAGCTGCTACCATAATAATATGGATTTAATTGGGAAAACGTAGTGCCCATCTGAGAGCTACCACAATTAATTTTAACTGATAAAGTCTTTCTGTTTCAAACATTTACCCCTAAGTGAATGATTATGCTTACCAGGAAGCAGCACATTTAATACTCTTTTCCTATGCTGTAATAACACTGCGGAAATGTTACACAAGTGTTATTAATTCATCTTGTTTGTACAATGAAGAAGAAATAAAGGAAAAGATATGGAAGCATAAGATGGTAGTATGAAGTGAGGTTGTGAGGCCATGACAGAAATGCAGGGTAAAGGATTGCTTTGTATATGTAAGGCTAGGGTGTGTGACGAAGGCCCAGTAAATGCTATTCTTTCATGTACAGGGCAGCTGTCCGTGAAGATAGAAACTAAAGAATGTATAGATGATAGATTTGTTTGGATATTTGCATGCCAGCAATTGCTCTTGCACTGCAGCCTGGTAAACCATTTTTTTCTCTCATGGTAAACATAGAAACATAGAAACATAGAAACATAGAAATGACGGCAGAAGAAGACCAAATGGCCCATCCAGTCTGCCCAGCAAGCTTCCCTCATTTTTTCTCTCATACTTATCTGTTTCTCTTAGCTCTTGGTTCTATTTCCCTTCCACCCCCACCATTAATGTAGAGAGCTGTGATGGAGCTGCATCCAAGTGAAATATCTAGCTTGATTAGTTAGAGGTAGTAGGGGGTAGTAAAGAGTAAAGAGGAGTTTAGTGTGAGTGTGAATGCTGGGGTGTTTCGCATTGATTCCTACTTAACAGGGATGAATAAGTGTTACAGAGAATATGCAAATGAGGTAGTTATGATTTTGTCTGCTGAGTAGCCTCATCGTACCCTAACTGCTATGACTTCTTGCCTGCAGATGCCCTCCGTGAGCCTTACCACCAGCCTTCCTAAGCTCCTCCTCGCCATGCCCAAGTCTCAACCCTAAGTAACCTTGCCTTGCCAGAACCACCTTGCCTCATCATGGAGTAACCCTTGGATCTCTGATATGGCCATTCTTGCTCCTTGCCTTGCCTTGTGGCCTTAGGGCCTTCTTGTTCCGTTGTTTGCCTTGCCTTGTGACTTATGGACCTTCTTGCTCCTTGCCATGCCTTGAGACCTTTGGGTCTACATTGTCTTGTATCCTACCTTGTGGCCTTCAGGCCTGCTCTAGCTTTGTACCTTTCCTTGTGGCCTTCAGGCCTCTGTTCTTGTTTGGTGCCTTGCCTTGTGGCCTTCGGGCCTACTCTGTTTTGTATCCTGCCTTGTGGCCTTTGGACCTGCTCTGTCTTGTACCCTGCCTTGTGGCCTATCCAGGCTTTCCAGTAGCCTAGTGACCTACAGGCCTCCAGCCTTGTTGTCGTCGGGTTTCTGAGTTCTCTGTTCTGTATTGTCCTTGTCTACTCCTGCCCATGTCTGTCTTGTCTGATCCTGCCCTAGTCTGGATTGTTTATTCCTGTCCTTGTCTAGTCTTGTCATGCCTTGCCCTGGCCAGTCCCCAGTGTCTTTGGTATCCAGCCTTGTTACCAGTCTTGCCTTGCCCAAATATCCTGTCGAAGCCTTGCCTCTTTTAGCCTGTCCAAGTCTTTCCTCATCCAGCCTGTCCAAGCTTTGCCTCGTCTAAGCCTTGCTCTAGCCTACCCTACCTTGTCTAGCAAGATGCACCATGATGTATTTCCGCCACAAAAATCTACTGGCCCCCAGAACCCAAGGGCTCAACCTGTGGGGGAGAGGCTGGCTAAGCAGAAGACCCACCCTTGTCTAGTCCAGTCTCCTGTCTTGTTGTCCTGTACAACTACATGGGTGATATACCCCAAGTCTAGAAACTCTGACAGGTAAGCTTTCAATTGAAGTGTGGGCAGACATTTTGGGCTTTTTGCCTTCACTTCACACTGACAGTTTGGCCTGTGTATGCTCACTTCCATTTCTCCTCCTTTTTCTTTATGGGTTAGGGTTACCAACTGTCCAGACATTTTCTTCACAGAATTTATCATTCTGGATAGAATTTATCATTGCTGTCTAGAAGCTAGACTAAGGGCTCAAAGGTGCAAAAAGAAAAATAATAAGTCCCTGGATTTTAGTCATCTATTTGGCAGCAGACAGATATTTCCCACTGCAGCACATAAGTGTTTCACAGGATAACTCCAGCACAGCACTGACTGAACCATTGGTTAGCAGCAGGCATCCTGCTTACCTAGTGACTGCTTTCTATTTGAAGGCTGCCCACCAGCTGGAGAGATAAACTAGCTTTCCTCATATAACACCAGCACATCTTTTCCCCATCATCGTTTGCTGTGCTCCTGTCAGTCCCTAATTTCCCCATTGTTGCTGTGTGCTTGCCTGTATCCCAGGAGTGATTGCTCCCCCTCCAATCTTCATCCCATCAGTGGCTACTGTGAGTGTGTCAGCAGAGTCTGAAGTCCCTTGGCTCCAATGTTTGACATTGTGCTTCAGGTGCTGCAATGTTGACTCATCTGGAACTTGTCAGGAAAGATTGTTTTTGTCTTCCCATGTTTTGCACCTCTTCTTCAACTACGTTATGTACTCTTTTTTTTTTAATTTTTAATTTATCATAATTTCTTTATACAGACAAGTATCCACTTGCTTTGTAATTGAAAGTACAGCTAAAATTTATAAAGTACTAAATATAATTGTAGCATTTCTAATGTCATACTGTACTTAAACAAAATAGAAGAAATACGGGAGAGCCCAAGGTAACAGAGCGTTATAACTTCAATAAGTAATATTACAATCATTATATATAAAGGTAGCCTGAGAAGATTCAACACCTTTTTCCTACCCTTACCAAACAAACAGTGGAACAATCTAGGAGCAAGAGTCTAAGAAAGCCCTAAGCTGTGATGGCTCAAAAAACACGTAATTTTGATCCTGATAGATAATAAGAACATAAGAAAATGCCATACTGGGTCAGACCAAGGGTTCATCAAGCCCAGCATCCTGTTTCCAACAGTGGCCAATCCAGGCCATAAGAACCTGGCAAGTACCCAAAAACTAAGTCTATTCCATGTTACCATTGCTAATGGCAGTGGCTATTTTCTAAGTGAACTTAATAGCAGGTAATAAGAACATAATACTACATTTACAGGGGAAACGCAGTTTAAACCGCGCTCCCTTTTGCAATAATTCTGATCTCATATTGAGAAATAATTTTCTTCTTATTTGAGAACATTTTACCAAGTCCGGGTAGCATCATATTTTATGACCAAAAAACATAGCTTGATTATTCCTGAAGTAATGCTTAAATACGTTATTCTTGTCCATCAGAAATGCGAAAGACACAAGCAACGGTCTCCTTTGTGCCACAATCATCTCATGTGAAGACTCAAGCAATGTAGTCACATCAGGCAATTTTTGTTCCTCAAAATTTTCACGATTAGCTTCAACATATGGGAGATAATAGGCTTTAGTCACTACTGGCTTTGCCTCATCTGGAATCATCAGAGTCTATGATATATATAATCTGAACAAATCTAAAGAAGAAATATTCCTCAACACAGGGAAGTTCAGAAATAGTAAATTATGTGCTCTCAGAGAATTTTCAATATTCTCAAGTCTCTTGTTAACCACAATTTCACTTTGTATTAAATTAGTTTGCACCTTATCTGCTTCTTTCAGTCATTTTTCCATTGTTTCCAATTTTAAATTTTGTTGTACTATTCCATTGGCATTCAGGAGGACTTGATTTTTTTATATCTATAACCTCTTTGGTAAGTACCACAATTGATTTTTCCAACAAATGCAATGCTGTCCATATAGTTGAAAGTGTTATTTCTGTTGTAGGTATCAAAATTCTTTCCATCTTAGGGAGTTCATTTCCCTCACCTCCTCCTCCCACTGTTGCACCGGCACCATTTCCAGGCCCAAGATTCCCAGCATATTGCAGTGATTAGTCCCGTACCTCCATTACCCCTCAGGGGATATACCTTTGCTGTTTGCTTCAAGGTGGTAAGTCCAACAGATGTTATACCTTGCCAAACCGCTGCTTCCCTTCCTCGGGATTCCCTGGACGGGTCTGCGGTCTCCAACTGCCTTTCTTCTTCATTGCGGCCTGGTGGTGCCGGTCTTCTTGGTGAGCCAGGGCTAAGAGATGTTTCTAAAGTCAGAGAAGTCGGCTCGTGCTCCTCTGCCGTCCCCTCAGCGACTAACTCTCCTGGCATTAATGGAGTTGCCGCCGAAAAGAAGCTCCCTATGCGGGGTTGACTGGACTCCAGTGGGGTAGAGGTAGTCTCTACTCCCCATACCCTCGCTTTTCTTTTAGTGTGAGGCATTCTCCAGATGGCAATTGAAAAATAAGAGGAAATTAGGGAGCTTCTCACCAGTGTGACTGCTCAGGCAGCCATCTTGTGGGCGTCTGCTACGCTATGCAACTCTAACAGTGATCTGGTCTCTTTCCCACTTCCACACAGAAGTTGGTGTTTGCAGAAAAGGAATTTTAAGGGCAAGGGATCATTATATGTGGTTAGAGGCAAGGAAGTTCAGAGGCAACATTAAAAAAATTTTCTTTTCTGGAAGGTGGTATATACCTACAATAACCTATCAGCAAATGTGATTGAAACCAGTACTATGATAGAATTAGGGATGTGAATCATTTTTTGACGATTTAAAATATCGTCCGATATATTTTAAATCGTCAAAAATCGTTAGAGCCGCGATACAATAACAATTCCCCCGATTTATCGTCAAAAAATCGTAAATCGGGGGAAGGGGGAGGGGAAGGGGGAGGGCGGGAAAACCGGCACACTAAAACAACCCTAAAACCCACCCCGACCCTTTAAAATAAATCCCCCACCCTCCCGAACCCCCCCAAAATGCCTTAAATTACCTGGGGTCCAGAGGAAGGGTCCCGGTGTGATCTTTTACTCTCGGACCTCCTGTGCATTGTAGAAATGGCGCCGGTGCTGCCTTTGACCTGTCAGGCAAAGGTAGTTCCGGCGCCATTTTGTTTTTTTGTCCCCCGACGGCAGGAGCGTAGGAGATCGCTCCCGGACCCCCGCTGGACCCCCAGGGACTTTTGGCCAGCTTGGGGGGTCCTCCTGACCCCCACAAGACTTGCCAAAAGTCCAGCGGGGGTCCGGGAATGACTTCGTGCACGTGAATCGTTTTTCCGTACGGAAAAACGATTCGCAGCAGGAGATCGCTCCCGGACCCCCGCTGGACCCCCAGGGACTTTTGGCCAGCTTGGGGGGGCCTCCTGACCCCCACAAGACTTGCCAAAAGTCCAGCGGGGGTCCGGAACGAACTCCTGCAGTCGAATCGTGTTGCCATACGGCCGGCGCCATTTTGCGCAAAATGGCGCCAGCCGTATGGCAACACGATTTGACTGCAGGAGGTCGTTCTGGACCCCCGCTGGACTTTTGGCAAGTCTTGTGGGGGTCAGGAGGCCCCCCCAAGCTGGCCAAAAGTCCCTGGGGTTCCAGCGGGGGTCCGGGAGCGATCTCCTACGCTCCTGCCATTGGGGGACAAAAAAAACAAAATGGCGCCGGCACTACCTTTGCCCTGTCATATGACAGGAGGTCCGAGAGTAAAAGATCACACCGGGACCCTTCCTCTGGACCCCAGGTAATTTAAGGCATTTTGGGGGGGTTCGGGAGGGTGGGGGATTTATTTTAAAGGGTCGGGGTGGGTTTTAGGGTTGTTCTAGTGTGCCGGTTTTCACGCCCTCCCCCTTCCCCTCCCCCCCACTGGACCCCAGGTAATTTAAGGCATTTTGGGAGGGTGGGGGATTTATTTTAAAGGGTCGGGGTGGGTTTTAGGGATGTTTTAGTGTGCCGGTTTTCGATTTACACGATTTACACGATATTTAAAAAACCCAAACTGCGACGATCCGATTCCCTCCCCCTCCCAGCCGAAATCGATCGTTAAGACGATCGATCACACGATTCACATCTCTAGATAGAATTAAAACAAGTATGGAATAAAAATAGAACAGGGTTGGGAGGTCGCAGTATTGCAAATAACCCACCCTTCACTCCCTTGGGAGCAAAGGAAAAGGAGAAGTGATAAGGGGAAAACAAGTGGTAGATGAAGAAAATGTCACCTAGTGACCCAGCAGGTCATAGCAGACCAACTGGATTGGAACCAGCAGGGTACAAGTTCACATAAAACAATAAGTCTGATGCCATCAGACTGTGGCAGCTGGGCACTGTTGCGCACACAGGCTTTGGCAAGGTGTTGTGCGTGGGAGACCATGGGCAGCTGTTGCGTGGGAACAAGAGAAGTGCGCCCTTGGACTTCGACGAACCAGGAGAGGAGCTCCAAGGAAGCGTCGAGGCAGGTGAGACGATGTCCTGTCTGGGCTGATACCAGGAGCGCAGGCCCCCACCGACCTACACAGCCTCGGTGAGGCCAACCATCAAGGTTGGTCTCTGAGTAGTCCTCCGACCACTCCAAGTCCTTTCAGATCTGCCGCTGAGTAATGGTAGAGGTGGCAGGCTGGACAGGAGACAAGGGTGGACGAAGACTCTGGAACATGAAGACTCAGACAAGAAACTTAGAACGTGGAGACTCAGAGGAGGAACTTGGAACGTGGAGACTCAGACAAGGAACTTGGAACTTGAAAGGACTCGGAACAAGGATTCAGGATTCAGATAAAAGTACTGGGTGAGAACTACATTGCAGCGCGCCATACACAGCCGCCCATGGCTGGTCGAGGACCACGCTAAGCGCGAAGCAGACTCCAGGAGAAGAAGTGAAACCTGAGACTGGAACATGTCGAAGATTCAGTAGAAGCCTGCACTGGGGCACGCCCTACACAGCTCCCATGGCTGGTCACAGCCCACGCTGAAGCGGAGCAGGTTCAGGCAGAGTCTTGGTAATGGACGGAAGCAGACACAAGGGAATCCGAGGGCCAGAACGAGATTCAGGACACAAAACCAAGATGGAACTTGGCTTCAAACAGGGAAATTCAAGACACAGGACCAAGAAGGGACTTGGCTTCAAGTAAGGATGACCCTCTGGAGGCTTGTGCTGTGGACAAGAAGAAGGCCTTGTACCATGAAGCACCCTACACAGCCCCCCATGGGCTAGTCACGGACCAAAATGGTGGCACGCCAGGAAAGGTGGACGCAGGAACCAGGGAACTGGTTGCAGAGGCAAAGACAAGAACATCAGGACCAAGACATGAGGAACATCTGGACTGGAACACGGAACATCAAGCCTAGAACACGAAACATCAGGACTGGAACATGGAACATCAGGAGACACCAGGAACAAGACGACGATGGATCCCACGAAGAACATAAAGAGAGCCGGGCAGAAGCAGGAATGAAGAGTCCTAGGGAGGACTAACCCCTTGCCAAGGCACCGGAGAAGTGATGACTGAGCCCTTTTGTAGGGCTGAAGAGGAAGGCTCAGGGAGGTGTCCAGAGTTGGGGCCAGGGCATATCCAGCCATGGGCCCTTTAAATCACTGAGAGATGCGTGGCCCCGTGCCTAGGAAGCAGGAAACAGGAAGCAGGACCATGGACAGCGGCCATGCTGCCGCTGACGCTGAGGAGCACTGCTGGGCCGAGGAACAGGCCCTGATGGAGGAGGTGGCTCCCTGCCGCATGGAGGAGGCAGGGACGGAACGATGGCAGCAGCCATGCCGCTGAAGGGCAGGCCGAGATCCGCAGCTCCCTGCCAAGGTGTAGAGGAGACAGGGCAGACGTTGGCGGCCTCTGGGCAGCAAAGGGAAGACAGGCTGGAGGTAAGAGGCTGCCCATAGCTCCGGCTGTGGGCAGCATCGCAACAGACACCTTCCAGTAAGGTGAGAAGGAGAAACAAGGGACAGATAAAGGAAGTCTGACCTAGTGATGCTGCAGGTCATGGGTTAATTATGTTGGAATCAACAAGCTACAGCTCCCTGGAAACCAACTTGGTCAATAGTAGCTGGTTGATATTAGGTACTATTCAGCAAGTCAAATAGGACTAGATGGTTGGATGATCAAACATCACCCTCACTAGTAGCTATTTAAGCCATTACAAAGCTTGTTGGTATAGGCAGATCCTCAATTATTTCAGCCTTTTTTTGTGAGCCCGGGGGCTCTGAATGGGAAGACCTGGGAAACTATCATGGTTGGCAAGTTTAAGAAAAAAAGTTGTTTCATTTGTTGCAATACCACTAAAAGACAGCAGGATGGCAGGTTGGATGTGTGAGCAATATAAGACAGTTGATAAAGTGATTTGGGGAAACGTGTGTATATTTCCTTAGTTGCTGAATGAGAAGTGGGAAGTATAAAGGGGGAAAGGTTTGGTGGGGTTTGCCCTTTCCTCTCCTGCCCTTGTCTGTATAGGGTGGGGATTAGGGACTTCCAGCTATATGCTTGACTGGAGTATCCAGCCTGCAGGCTGGGAGGTCCAGGGACCTTCCAAGGGAAGAGGGACCATGCAGAGGCTCTTTCCTTCAAGGGGAGAGGCCCGAGGGCAAGAAGAAGTGGAGCAGAGTCAGTGTTCTTCATGGGGTTTGGACTGGAGCAGAGAAGCATAAGACGGTGGCTGTAGAGTGGCAAAGAGTGTTTGTTTTCCTTCCTCCTTAGGTAACTACCATGGTAGCAAGGAAGAGAGGTACAAGACTGGGGTGAATTCACAAAATTGGGAATGACCCAAGGTGTCCTTTGATTTGTGGAAGTCAGGGGAACCAGCAGAGAGAAAGGAGAGATTTCCTCCTTCCAGGGCACTTACCAGGGTGGTGAAATGGAGAGGTCAGAGGACTGAGTGTGGAGAAGTGTTTTTCTCCTCCCAAAGATCTACTCAAGAGATGTGCAGAATAGAAGCATGAGTAGGTTGATTTCATGTGGAGGTATGCCTAAGGTGCTCCTGATGCACAGTGTCTGGGAGGTGGTAATGTGGAGAGTGGAGAAGAGATCCAAAACCATATGAGGAGTGAATTAGGCTCTGAGAAATTTGATTATGTTTTCGGTGTCCATTGGATGAGAGTTTTGATATGGGTAGATTTGAACAACTCAGCCTTTCCTTACAGGTGAGAAAAAAGACAAAGGAGAGAATAACAGGTTGATCTGTCTGGTTATTAAAAGTGATAATGTTCTCCGTTATAGAAGTCCATGATTTTCTGACTTGTTCAGAAACTATGTTGTAACACTTTCTCATCCCTGTACATAGTTTTGTCTGGCTGGTTATTTCTGACAATAAAGTTGCTGTTGGTTTGGAATTTGATACAATGTGTCAGTCTCCATTAATATACCAGCCTATTTCTATGGATGGAGTCAGATCATGGAGCTCCCAAGACCCATGATTTTTCCTCTTATTAAGATCTCTGCCAGAAGCAAGCCAGGATTGGGTTGTGCCTCTTCCATGTATCTGTAAAGCGCTGCAAATGTCTAGTAGTGCTCTGAAAATGATAAGTAGTTATAGTAGTGGTAGTAAATGAAGAGGGAGATGTGGGGGAGGAGAAAGGACCCAGGAAGAGACCATGGGGAGAAAAAGAAGAGGACCTGTGGAAGAGCCATAAGGAGGTTAGGATGGAGAGGAGTTATGGGGAGTAGGAAAGAGAGGACTCTAAAGGGGATATGGTGGAGTAGAGGAGGGAAGAAAAGGGCCAGGGAGGGATAGAGGGAGAAGACCTTAGAAAGGGCCATGGGGTTTGGATGAAGAGGATTCAGTAAGGAGCCAAGGTAAGGGGGCTCAAGGGCTGGAGATAGGTTAAGAGGGATTGGACTACGGAAGGGATCAATGGGATTCTCTGGACCTGGCGATCCTTTTGGGAGGCTTATGGATTAGAAATTGGGTTAAGAGGGAGAGGACACTGAAGGGAATGTAAGGAAATGTGAACATATTAAAAACAAATATTAAATAAAAGTTACTTGGGCTGCTGCAGAAGTAGGGCTAGGCAGAGACAGCATGCTGCACATTTGTTTGGGTACTGTCTCCTCTCTCTCCCCCCCCCCCCCCCTCCAAGTATAAGCTGTTTGAAGCAGAGAGAAGGGCTGCTGCTGCCCACAATTAAGATCCTACAGAGCTGCTGGTTTAGTTTCACTTTAGAAGCCCAGCAATGATGATGTCATAGACTGGACTCTTAAAAGGGTCAGGTTATATCAGCACCACAGGGGCAGGCACAAAAGCAAAGTAAAGAAATGAAAACAAATTAAAATAAAGGCAAAGGGGAAAGGATAAGCAGCAGAGGGCACTTACCAAGTTCCTGCAGCAGTTACAAGCTACCACAGCCCCCCCGCCCTTGGAGTGATAGAGGCTCACTGTAGCATAGAGCACAGTAGGGACAGCAATACGGGATGCTGGCTTAGCCTTTGATGCTCAGCTATATGAGAGGGTCCTGGAGAGAAAAATGAATCTAGGTAAGCAAGTCCATATAGCCCCCGGGAAAAATAGTTTAATAATGAATGCTTGACCAGTTTGAGTGTTGGGGTGGCGAGTGCTAACCCCCATCATGTGTGCAAGGCTAGTTTGGTGTATTTATGTGACCGAAGAAAGCCCCTGTGCTGGGTCTCCAGTCTAAGCAGAAATCCAGTCCAGGTTTTCCTGCAGGCACACTAGCCTTGTGTATATACTAGCCTTGTGGCTTTTCTCAGTAATTTGCCTAGTGTAGGAGCACTAAAAAAGGTAAAGTGACTAACCCCTGAAACCTTGTTTTGGGACAGTACAGCTATTTTTAAAATATAAGAAAAATTAAATAGAAGTGGCTGACATTTCCGTACTGTCATCAGGAAGGTTGAGAGTGGCAGTTCCAGAAAGTAAAGATTTTTAAAACTGGCACTACTTTATAGTGCCATCAGAGGAGCAAGCATTTGCTTTGGAAGAAAGAGATTTTTCATGTGGGGAATTGAGGAGAAGGATGGAGGCTTTAGCAAAAGGTAGAACTGCTGGTTGTCAGCTTTGTCAAGCTCCAAAGCATTTGTGGTAGAATTAACCTGCACTGAAGGGGAACAGCCAGAAACTAGTAACACTGCTATTACTGAGTTACTGTGTCCCTGGGAAATTTGAAAAAGGAGAAAGAGAAAAAAAGATTTGATTTCAGATCCCAGAGAGATTCCTGTGCCGTGAATGTAAAGAAGAGGAGGGATAGAGTAATTAATAGTAGAAGCAACTGAACAAGAATGCGGTAATTGTTTTTTTTGTTTTATTTTTTGCCTGTTCTAATTAGAGGGTAGTGGTATTTTGTTTGTGTGTAAAGTAACTGCTGTTCCCCTGAAATTTAAGACAGGGATTTCCTGATTATCATTTATTTTCTTTAGCTAGATAAAACAGTTTCACCAAGCTGCCAGACAGCAGAAAGGCTTTTGGCTTGTGGAAGATAACTCGGTGCCAGGGAGGTAGTCTTTGTTTTTGTGTTGGTATAGTTAGGTTGAAGGTAGCCTTCTGGAGGCGGACACCAACTGTGGAAGACTGGACACTAGCAATCTCAGAACCCATCGCCTGGAGGAGATGGTTCTGTGCCAGAGACCATTGCATCAGAGATTGCATTTCATTGGACTGAGCTTGGAACCCAGATAAGTGTGTGCATATATCTACAAAATAAAATCACACCTTAGGTTTGGCCAGACTAACAAACTAGCAGACTAGCAAATTAGCAGAATCTAATTGAGCTCAATAGGAAAACAACACAAAGGGACATACAATACTGAAAGTGGACAGTAAACACAAAAGACAAAAAGAAAAAAATACTTACCATAAGAGGGACTCTTGGTTTTTAGCAGGGAAAAAGAGAAAAGTACCCACAAAAACGTAATTTTTTATGATACAGAACGTTAAACATAGTAAAGTGAAGATCAGCATTAGGGATGTGAATCGGGCTTTGGACGATTGAAAATATTGGACGATATTTTCAAAATCGTCAGAAATCGGGGGCTTCCGATAAGAGAACCCCATGATTTTGTTCCTGGGGTTCTCTTATCGTTTTGGGGGAGGGCAGGAAAAACGGCACACCAAAACAATCCCTAAACCCGCCCCAGCCCTTTAAAACTGTTCCCTTAGCTTTCCCCACCCTCCCGAACCCCCCCAAAACTTTTTACAAGTACCTGGTGGTCCAGTGGGGGTCCCGGGAATGATCTCCCGCTCCCAGGCCGTCGGCTGCTACTAATCAAAATGGCGCCGATGGCCCTTTGCCCTTACCATGTGACAGGGTATCCGTGCCATTGGCCGGCCCCTGTCACATGGTAGGAGCACTGGATGGCCCGCGGCATTTTTAAAGATGGCACCGGCCATCCAGGGCTCCCTCCATGTGACAGGGGCCGGCCAATGGCACAGATACCCTGTCACATGATAAGGGCAAAGGCCATCGGCGCCATTTTTATTAGTGGCAGCCGACGGCCCGAGAGCGGGAGATCGCTCCCGGGACCCCCACTGGACCACCAGGTACCTGTAAAATGTTTTTTGGGGGATTGGGAGGGTGGGGGAAGCTAAGGGATTAGTTTTAAAGGGTCGGGGTGGGTTTTTTGTTTATCGGCTCGGGCGCAGCCGATAAACAAAACCGCGATCGGGCCGGCCGAAAAAAAAACCACGATGTGAATTGGAACCGGAATCCGAACTGATTCCGGTTCCGATTCACATCTCTAGCATACGGTGACATTTATAGTAGGGAATTTGGTCTCGCTCCCTCAGCCCCCCTCCACTTCCATCCCCCCCTTTTGAGTCACTAACAGTCTTACTTCCTCCGTCCCTTCTCCCCCCAACCCATCCCCAAGACTTCATCAGCCTCTGTCCTTTCCCCAACATACAAAAGATAGTTAGAACCTATATTGCATTAGGCCTTTTGTAACATGCATTGGGGAAGGCTTGGTCCTCAGAAAGCTATGAATAAAGAATTACAATATAGTAAACCTCCAATACCAAAACAGCACTAACAGCTGGCACTCAAACAGAAACAACACTGCAAATATTACATCAGGCCTTAAAACACCAATACACCACCTATTAGGTAAACAAAACAAACCAGACTACCTAAAAATATTTGCAAAATAAAAAATACCTGTACTTAAAAAGATTGTACAAAAGCTTTCAAAACTACTTAGGTCCTTTCTTCAGATGTAAGATCAGAGGCATTCACATCTAAAGTCAGGTCTTATATTGTTCTATATTATCTCAATAGCTTATGTACAGCATATTGGGATAATACTTACACAGTACAAAGAAAGCTATCACAGCCTGCCAGGAATACAGTTTACCCCAAGTGACAAACCTGCCATACCAAAACACCACTAACTCCCAGGTCTCAAGCATCAATCACCTTACCCAGGAAAAAGCTGCACTGCAAATAGTACATCAATAAAATATTTAAAAACAGCAGACATATCAGATAACATACAACAATTACAACTATTAGGGAAAAAAATCCTCTGCTCTCCATACCTGGGAACATTTGATTTCCAGTCACCATGAGATTGTCCTTGATTAGTGGGGAGGAGAGAGGGTGCACAAGCTTTATCCTCTTTCTCTCTCTCATATACACATTCTTAATACACATGTTCATGCTCTTTCTCATACACACACACATACACACACACACACACACACACACACACACAGGCACTCTTTCATACTCGGTGGCTCTTTCTTCACACACACATACTCACATACACACATATATAAAGACACTCGCTCATACTTAGTGGCTTTCTCTTCTTCACACACATAAACATAAAGGCACACTCTCACACTTAGTAGCTGCCTCTCCTTCACACTCACACAGACACCCTCTCACATGCAGTGGCTTTCTCTCCCTCATACACACTAAGGCCCTTCTCACATTTAGTGGCTCACACACACACAGGCACTCTCTCTCACAAAAAAGGTACTCTCATTTAGACAGGCACTCTCTCCCTCACAGACATGCACACTCAGAGGCACTTTCTCTCATACACACAGGCATTCTTTCACACTCAGTGGCTGTCTCTTCCTCACACACACACACACACACACACACACAAACACATAAGCACTCTCTCATAATCAGTAGCTCTCTCTCCCTTATACACATATATACACACACAGAGGCACTCTCACAATCAATGTTTCTCTCTCACATAAACAAAGTCACTCTCTCACGTGCAGTGGCTCTTATACACACAGATACTCTCACACAAAAAAGGCACTTTCTAACACTCAGAAGATCTCTCTCACACATGCACAGGCACTCTCACACTCAATGACTCTTTTTCCTTCACATACACACATACTCAGGCACTCTTTCACATTCAGTAGTTCTCCTACATAAACACACACAGACACAGATACTCTCAAACTCAGTGGCTCTGTTTCCCTCACACAAACAGGCTCTTCCTCACACAGTGGCTCTCACAAACACAGGCACTCCACACAAAAAAGGTACTTTCTCACACTCAGTGCCTCTCAAACACACAGGTACTCTCACACAAAAAAGAACTCTCACACTTGGTGGCTCTCTCTCCCTCATACATGCACACTCAGGTTCCTTCTTTCTCACACACACACACAGGCACTCTCTCACACTTGGTGGCTCTTTCTCTCTCTCTCTCTCTCACACACACACACAGGCACTCTCTCATACTTAGTGACTCTCTCTCCCTCACACACGCACATACACATACACTCAGGCACTCTCTCACATTCAGTAGCTTTCTCCACACAAATACACACAGGCACAGGCACTGTCTCACACTCTGGTTCTCTCTCCCTCAAACACACATACAGGCACTCTCCCACACTCAGTGGCTCCCTCTGCTTCTCACACACACACACACACACACACACACACACACACACACACACATACACACACATTCAAACACACACAGTGGCTGCCTCCACATAGACAGATAGACATAGGCACTCTCACATTTAGTGCCTTGCTCTCTGTCTCACATATGTACACTCACTCACACAGGCTAAGGACCTCCTGGTCTCTTCTCCACCTCTTCATCCTGCTGCCGGGTCATGGTCCTCTCTTTTTCAGCTGTGGCGATATGGGCTGCTCAGCAGCCAGTTGGGACTCATCTTCAGCAGCCACAGGATGGGATCTGCTGGAGGCTGCAGTGTCTCCTCTCTTTTTCAGCCTCCGCAGGATAGGCTCTGTGACTGCCTGCTGGATCATGGGTTGTCTTTGTGGGCATGGACTGAAGCAGGAGTGGCGATGATGCAATGTCACCTGCACTGCTATGGGGCTGATATCATGATAAAAGCTGCAAGTCTTAAATGTGACGCCTGCTGCTGGCTGTGGGGGCAAGGAAGTGGGATCACGCAAATGAGTGCAGTATTGTCTCGGGCAGGGGTTTGGTTTACCTCTGCCTGACTTGAAAAAAAAAACACACACACAAAATAAAACCACCCAGTAAATAAAGGAAATCGGTTAGGCCTGGAGATTCACCAAATCCCTTGAAGGCTCTGACCATACACCACTTCCAGCAACTTAGTGGCCAACAGACTTTGTCTATGGAAGGAAGAATCAGAGGTCATTCCTGAATAGGGATGTGCACTTGTGCAGGAGAAAAAAAATTGTTTTTGTTTTCAGTTCATTTTTGGGAGATCTTTTTTCCATGAATTTCAGTTCATGGATTGTTTGATTCGTTTTCATTGATGAGAAAAAAATGAATCAAATAATTAAAAAAAAAAAAAAAAAATGGCCAAACAACAAAAACAGGCCTGCCTGCCCAAAAAAATGCTGGGACCCTTGGCCCCCACTTACGCAGTCTGGTGGGAAAACATTAGATTCGGCCTAGGCCCAGGCCGAAGCCTCGGCGTTGTATAGGTCGAGGGCATAGTAGGTCACCGTGACCTCGGCCTACTCAAGGCCAAGGCTTCGGCATGACCCGGAAGCCAGTTCCTGATGCCAGGGTCTGGCCTAGGCCAGGGTCCAGACCTAGGACCATTGCCATGCCCTGGCCCAGAGGCTGGATCACAAAACCGGGACCTCAACCCAGACGTAGGCCTGATATCGCGACCCAATGGGAAGGCCGGGTCCCAATGCTGGGGCCTCGGCCCGGACCCAGACCTGATGCCGAGACCCAACTGGAGATGAGGTCCTGATGCTGGGGTCTTGGCCCATAGGCCTGGCTCGACCCCAGGAGATGGCGTCATTTGGTTTGTAAGTGTCAAAGAAGGAAGAGGATGAAGAAAAGGTTCCAAGGCCTTGGCTTGACCCTGGGCCAAGATCCAGGTGTCGGGACCCAGCCTCCTGGTCAAGGCCCTGATGTTGGGCCTATGTCCAGTCCTAGGCCCCAGCATCAGGACACAGCTGCCCGGCATAGGGATCCAGCCTCTGGACTTGCATCTGGGCCCTGGCCTAGAGCAAGGCCCTGGTATCGGGACCCGACTTCCGGGTCAGGTGGCGGTGTCGAACCTGGGTCCGGGCTAAGGCATAACCCGGCCTCTGGGCCGGGGTGTGGCATCAGGCCTGGGTCCAGGCCCTAGCCAAGGCTCTGCCCCAGCTTCAGAATCCAGCCTCCAGGCCAAGTCGTGACATCAGGACTGGGGCCAGGCGCTGGTCTAGGCTGAGGTCCCGGTGTCAGGACCCGGCCTCCAGGTGTTAACAATATTGGACTTGGGTCCAGGCCGAGACCCCGGTGTTAGGACCTAGGCTGGGTCACAGCGTCAGGCCTGGGTCCAAGCCAAGGCCCCAGTGTCAGGACCTGGCTTCTGGGTTGGGTTTTACCATTGGGTATGGGTTCAGGCCCCGGCCTAGGTCTAGGTTCCGGTGTTGGGACCCAGCTTTCGGGTTGGGTCTTGATATCAATCCTGGGTCCAGACCTAGGCCCCAGCATTGAGACTAAGCCTTTGTCAGATACCCAATAGATAAGTTAAGATTTTTTTGTTTAATGTTTGTGGGTCTTGGCCGAGGCCCTCGATGTCAACCCGGGCCTCTATCAAAACCCTGGCATCACACTCGGACCTAGGCTTCAGCCCCTTTTTGGGCCTCGGCCTATGCCCTAGGCGAGGCCCCGGCTTTGGGTCCAGGCCAAGGCAATGGTGTCGTATTCAGGCATAGGCTGTGGTCCCTGCTTTGGGCCTCGGCCTATACCCTAGATGAGACCCCAGCTTTGAGCCTAAACCTAGGCCCGAATCTTTAGTTTAAAATGAACCGAACCAAGAAGATTCATTTCATTTCACGGTGCCCCCAGTCTGTTTCGGGGGCCCTCAAATTAAACAAATTAGCCTTATTTGTCACATTTTGCTGTTTTGTTTTACATTAATTCACATTCCTATTCCCGAAGAGGTGTTACATGTATTTGCTTAAAATGCATTTTTATGCATGCATGCATTTTCAAATGTGCATAAAACTGATTTCATGTTCATAAGTATGATTTTTCACGCATAAAAAATGTATGCATTTAAAGTAACGAAACAAAACAATATGAAGGCACATACATATTATGCTACTATGTCTTTGTTCTAGGGTGAACTGTGCCCAAAGTGAAGTAATTTCCTTTCAGGCTTCCATGACAAATTGTTAGCCATAACAGTAAAATGTCTCTGAAAAACTCCATGGAATTAAACTGCAGGATGCAGTCAATATAATGGGCTCCAGAATCAAATAACTTGCAGCAATTATCATACAGAACCAGTCAGGTCTGATAACTATTAAATCTAGTATTCAGCAAGGTGTTTCATTCCCTTTTTTTCAAGAAAGATTTTCAGCACTGGGGTTTTGATATTGCCTGCATATTAAATTAATAACTCTGCAGCTCTCAAGTAACCAGTAAAATAAGGCTATACCAGAAAGCTTCAAGACACATAATGGAGATATAGAGATAAAAGAAACCTCTAAAAGCTTCCCTAATAAATTGTTTCTAACCACATGAATAATGTCACTGAAAAAAAAGAATGCATTTCATTTAGCAATTTCCTCATAATTCGTGCAGATTTCTCTAGGCTGGAAGTCCTATCTTGGTTGTGAATTCTGTTCTGAATTTTCCATATTTTGCATCTTGGCCTTTTTCACTTTCTAACAGCAAAACAGAGCAGGATGTTACACTGCAGTTTTTAAAGTATGTATGCATTCTTGTTTATTTTGCTCTTTCATGATGACTAACTGAATTTAATGTAGCTTTCACTGGATGTATTCACTAGGATAATTCTCTGCCTATGATTCTAATGACTTCTTGCATATTCCCTGCTACTTTTTATCTTGGTGCCTCTCTGTAATTCTAAGGACTGTCTAGAAGTTTGATTAGATAGACTGTTGCAGATGCATGTAAATGCACTGATTAAAGGGTACCTTGGCTTAGGTTGTTTGGATTTAATGGATGCTGGACAGCGTTCATAAATTTCTCAAAAACGTATGTACAGGTTGTGTGTTTGTGTGCGTGTTTGTGTCTGTGTGTGTAATGATGGGGGGGGGGGGGAACAGGGGTGAGGAATCACTTATCAGATTTGTTCCCCTAAAAGCCTCTCTCCCTTCCCCTATCTCTCTCTCATTCTCCAGCCTTTGCCTTTATCCTAATTGCCTATCTCACACTCTCCCAGACTTTCTCCCTTCCCCCTCCCACAGCTTCCCAGACCTGAACTGGAGAAGTCAGGCTCTTTAGAAAGGATACTGAATGGTCTGGCTATGCTGAATGAGAGAATAATTTAAAAAAAAGGTCCTGTTTAAAAAATTTTTTAAAATATTTTATGCAAATACTCTTAATCATGTATATAGTACATTACTACATACATATATAGATAACTTAATTTTCCAAAACATCTTCCATATTAAAATCAATCCCCCCCCCCCCCCAAAAAAAAAAAACATTTAAAAATCCTTCTCTCAACAAAATGCCATTTCAACAATCCCGACAAGGGACCCTTGTTTTGTTGTATACCAGCTTCCTCAGGGCACTACAAGACAAATATCAATCATTCTTTAATATATAACACAATAATAAAAAAAATGTAGGTTGGAGTGTATGGCATTGTCAACAAATCTGTAAAACTATGGAGATCCACCTATACAGGCTGGAATGTATAATATTGGCAAAAGATTTATAAAGTTGTGGAAAGCTCAAACATGTGTCTTCAATGACTGAACATCAATAAACAAAAAATAAAAATAAAAAATTCAATTAAAACGTATAGTCCTTAATATTTGTCAATATAATAATAATAATTGCAATCTCCATCTTACCAATAAGTTCAATATATGTGTGGTACATATATCTGTCTCTCCACAATTCCATTCACAAAACCACCTATAATATAAACAATATATAGGGGTAGATTTTATAAATCTATGCGCGCATATAAAATCCGGGGCCGACGCGCACAAGGGGCGTCACCACGCGTCACGTCTTGAGCGGCCAATTGCATGCACAGGGGCCGCTTTCCCCCGTGCTGGCGTCCATCTTCCCCGGGAGGATGTCGGGAGGCAGGGGAGCCACGATGCGTTCTTCCTGATGGCTGGACGGCTGCAAAAAAAAGTAAGTCGCGCAGCGGGAGACAGGAGAGGTCCGATCGGGGCTGCAAAAAGTAAGTTGCTTCGCCGCGTCAGTGTCTCTTCTTCCCTCCTCCCGAAGCAGGGCGCGAAAAGCAGCCTTGCTCCGGGAGGAGGGAAGAAGAGACACTGACAGTGTGAAGCGGCGAAGCGACTTACTTTTTGCACCCCAAGTCGCTTCGCCGCTTCGTACTGCCAGTCCCTTCTCCCCTCCTCCCGGAGCAAGGCTGCTTTTCGCGCCCTGCTTCGGGAGGAGGGGAGGGGGGACTGGCAGTCCCGACTTCCTGGTATCTGTCATTTCAAATGACATTTGAAATGACAGATACCAGCGTGGCGTGAAGCGTTAGGCCCGCGCACCCAGGATACTGTATAGGCGCTCTATCCAGTAAAATGGGTTGCGCGGGCCTAACGTTTCACGGACGCGGTTTACATTTACATAAAATTATTGTTCAGGATCGAGCGGTAGGTGAGCTGCACTGTGTGTGCGGCAACCGCAGGTGCGCCGGGCACTAACGCAGCTCTTCCTACCGCTCGGTACTGGATAGACCTGTAAGTCAGCTTAATTAATAGCAGGTAATGGACTTCTCCTCCAAGAACTTATCCAATCCTTTTTTTAAACCCAGCTACACTAACTGCACTAACCACATCCTCTGGTAACACATTCCATGTTACAATATGTGATCCTCCTGTCCCTTTTATTGTCATCACACATTCTGCATATCTTTATCTTACAGGTGAATTTTCACTCATGAATATGTAATATACTATTGTAGCAATATTCAAAAAACATTTATGCAAGTTAAGTGCACTTATGTGAGTAATTCCTAGGACAATGTAATGGCATATATTGTAGCAATTTTCAAAAGCCCACTTACAAGGGTAAAGTGCATTTACATGTGTAAAACCCATTTTTAAATGCATAAATGCTTTTGAAAATCAGACCCTTAGGGGCAGATTTTAAAAGCCCACGTGCATAAATCCAGGTGGATTTACGTGCGTGGGGGGGGGGGGTGTTACATGCGCCGGGCCTATTTTCAAAAGGCCCGGCGGCGAGCATAAAGCCCCGGGAAGTGTGTAAGTCCCAGGACTTGAAGAAATGGGCGGGGCAGGGCAGGGGCGTGGCCAGAGGGGGCAGGGGCATGGCCAGAGGGGGCAGGGGCGTGGCCAGAGGTCTCCGTATGGCTGCTGGGCCGGGGGATCGTGTGCTGGCACTCGGCCGGCGCATGCAACCTATGTCTGCCCAGAGACAGGCGCAACTTATAAAATAAAGGTTGGGGGGGGGGGGGGGGGTTTAAGTAGGGCTGGGGGGCAGGGTAGGTAGGGGAAGGGAGGGGTAGGTGGGGAGGGCCGAAGGAAAGTTCCCTCCGAGGCTGCTCCGATTTCGCAGCGGCCTCGGAGGGAACGAGGAAAGCCATCGGGGCTCCCCTAGGACTCGGTGCACGTAAGGTGCACTAGTGTGCACTTTATAACAGGCGTGGCTGCGCGCGCATGTTATAAAATCGGGCGTACATTTGTGCGCGCCGGGTTGCATGCACAAATGTACGCCCGTGCGTAAGTCTTAAAATCGGCCCTTAATGAATAGCATGTTAACTGTGATTTTCAACATGAATGATAAAAAAAAAAACAAACAAACTGATTGCATCCTAAAAAAAAACGTTGGTGTGAACTTTAGTGAATCTCTCTCTCTGTGTGCAAAGTTTCTGTTTCCTACCTGGTCTAGAAATTGGTTAGAGTTTATACTACAGTACCTTTGAACCCCCTTATATACATATAAGGGGGTTCAAAAATATTAGTGCACACATTTTCCAAGTTAGCTAGATACATGTATATGCTATGTAAATAAGAAACAATTATTTCTATAACATACTGCATATACACATACACACAGAAAACTAAATATTATAATGCAACAATAAAATGATGGTAAAATATATCTCAACATTATTTTTAAAAGATAATTTTTATTTAAAATCACACAAATTGACCTACGATAACTCTTGAAAGGATGATGAAATAATGCCTCTTACACAACAAATCAGGCGATACCCGATATAGGAGAACTTTTGTGGCTTACTTTGCAGCACTGTGACTAGTAAGACAAAGGGACTAAGTGTGACCAGTTGTGCTGATGGTGCTTCAGAGCAATAACAAAATAAATAAATCTAATTCAGTGCAATAGTCAATAATACCCTGGTGCAGATTTAGACAGGAGACAGACATGATTCATCATAAGGAGTTTCTCTGCAGACACTGCCGTCAGAATTGTTACTCAATACCATGACCTTAAATCCTGTGAGAAGCAACTGGTGGAATTATGACCTGGACTTGAACAGTGTCAGCTACATATTTGATAAGGGTGGGCATGTGCAAAAACAAACTAAATATGTATGAAATTGAGATGGGAGAAGAGAGGAGAGTTGAAGGTAATGCTGGTGAGCCAGGACAAATATTTTTCCAGCTTTGAAATGGCTTTGTTGTCTTAATATTTTGGAGATCAGGGCTTCCAAAGGCAGATTCGCTTATTTTCTTAACACTAAACACTTTACTGATCAGACGTGGAGTAAAGTTTCTAATGCCGGATCCCCCCACCCAATTGCAAGGAGAAGCAGCAATGGCTCGACAGTGTGTTTATTTTTTAAGCCTAACTGCGGCCAGATAGCTGGATAAATTAGGATCATAATGAAAGTTATGCCACTATACACACTCTCCCGTTCAGGGCTCCGTCTGTTCCCCCCGAGTTAAAATGTGCATTCAGCCTGTGCTGAACGCATGTTTTAACTCCCGATGTATTAGCCTACTGTATCGGGAATAAGAAAACATTTTAGCCTGTGTGTTAAAACTGTGCACTGAAATTCAGCACACAGACTCTTAATGCACAGGTTACTACATTAACCTGAAAATGAGCAAAATCACTGCACAGAATGCCCTACAATCTTACTTAAGAATGCCTGGTAGATAATTAGAAGTAGTAAAGTTTAAAATGCATCCTTTATTTAAAGCTTTAAAGACAAAAACCAACTTCCCTGGGCCTGGTCTTCTGCAACCAGGGCTGGCTGGGGCTGGGGACACTGTGGAGGCATCAGCGTTCAGTCTCTGAGGGGAGGGCGTCATAGTCATTGCCCAAAATTGCCCACTAGTGACCAAACTCAAGGTCTGTGATTGCAGGGTATAGTTTAGCTTAATCATTTTTTATATACAGTACCACAATTCAACACAAATCAAAGCAGTTAACAATTAAATTCAATCATATACAAAAGAATATAAAATCTAATATATCTGATGCATAGCCCCTGGTGGAGGATTGTCTATAAAATAAAGAAAAACTCTCCGCGTATTTGCGAGTGAAGGCCCAGGGTGCCAAAACCCAGCCTTGGTTCTGTTTGAGTTGGAGGTACAAAGGAGCAGGAGAAAACTGGCAGGTAAAAAAAAAACCAAGCAAATAGATAAAGATAATCAAACCTGAGTGACCAGAGCACACCTCAATGGTATTTCGTGCAAATGGTACATCCCCTGACATTACAGGGTATGATACCTTATGCTAGACCGTCACCCAATATAAACATTATACAAAGATGAGCTACTGAGAAAAGCAGAAATGATGATTCTGGATCTTTAAAAATGATAGAGGTCTGTATAACAAGGTGCATTGAAACTGCTAGGATAGCTGCAGCTTTAATCATGGAGAAGGAGGGATTTTTTTCCTTAGAACTGCTATGCAGCTTTCCAGCCTTTTCCTTTTGATGCTGTCTGGAATATTTATTATTATCTTTTTAAAATTACCTGCAAAGAAAGCCTTTGTCTTTTATGAATATGTCTGTCAGTTGATATAGTTGAAGCGGAAAAATGTATTAAAGGATAAATGCATAGTGAACAGCGCTACATTATTAGAAAAAAAGAAATGCCATGCTGAGTCAGACCAAGGTCCATCATGCCCAGTATCCTGTCTCAGACTAGACCTAATTTCTCTTACTCGCTTCTAAGGCTAGCAATAGCTTTTTTTAGTCTACCTGGCTAATAATGTTCTATGGACTTTTCCTCCAGGAACTTCTGATAAATCTCACTATGGGGGTTATTTTCCAAGTCACGTTATGGGCTTTTCGCATGCATTAAGCACCAAAACACATGGTGCGATGCTAATTTAGAAAAGGGGAGGAGTTTGGGATTTCTGGCCAAGTAGGCTGGCTTCACAATGCCATATTGCACACTTTTAACATGGGAAATAACTACACCTTTTTCATTAAGCTGTGCAACTTGGGTTTATGAGAGAGAGAGAGAGACTAAGGCCTTCATAGTAGAGAGGTATTTATACCTCTATAGGAGGCCCACCTAGTGACTCGAGGTGAGGTTTAGGTATTAGTGTAGGGGTTAGGGGTCACTTTGACATTCAGAGTGAGACGTATGAACAGAACAGTGCTCTCTTGTGAAGATTTGATGTCCTTCGGGTTGAGGAAACTCACCCAAAGATGAGATTTATACAATGTTCTCTCAATCTAGCTTGATGGACTCTCTACTTGGGTAACATCAAGCTAGGATTTTGAGAAGGCATTTGAGAAAGTCTCTTATGAGAGGCATCTAAAAAAACTAAAAAGTCATGGGATAAGAGACGGTGTCCTGTCGTGGATACAAACTGGTTAAAAGACAAGAAACAGAGAATAGGATTAAATGGTCAATTTTCTCAGTGAAAAAAGGTAAACTGCCTCAGGGATCTGTACTTGGACCAGTGCTTTTCAATATATATATCAATGATCTGGAAAGGGATACAAGAAGTGAGGTGATCAAATTTGCAGATGATACAAAACTATTCACAGTAGTTAAATCACATGCGGATTGTGATAAATTGCAGGCGGACCTTGTGAGACTGGAAGATTCAGCATCCAAATGGCAGATGAAATTTAATGTGCACAAGTGCAAGGTGATGCATATAGGGAAAAACAACCCATGCTGTAGTTACACAATGTTAGGTTCCATATTAGGAGTTACCACCCAGGAAAAAAGATCTAGGCATCATAGTGGATAATACATTGAAATTGTTGGCTTAGTGTGCTGCGGCAGTCAAAACAGCAAACAGAATGTTAGGAATGGAATGATGAATAAAGCAGAAAATGTCATAATGCCTCTGTATCACTACATGCTGAGACCACACATTGAGTACTGTGTACAATTCTGGTCACCACATCTCAAAAAAGATATAATTAAACTGGAGAAGGTACAGATAAGAGTGAAAAATATAATAAAGGGGATGGAGCAGCTCCCCTATGAGGAAAGGCTAAAGAGGTTAGAGATGATCAGCTTGGAGAAGAGATGGCTTGGGGGGGGGGGGGGGGGGAGAATATAATAGAGGTCTATAAAATCATGAGAGGTCTAGAACAGGTAAATGTGAATCTGTAATTTACTCTTTCAGATAATAGAAGGACTAGCGGGCACTCCATGAAGAGGGCATGTAGCACATTTAAAACTAATCGGAGAAAGTTCTTTTTTACTCAACGCACAATTAAACTCTGGAATTTGTTGCCAGAAGATGTGGTTAGTGCAGTTAGTGGAGCTGTTTTTTTTTTTTTACTTTATTTTTATTGAAGTTTAACATTATTCCAAATACAGAACATATTTGAAAAGAAATACAGAGGGGATACTGCTGACAGTAAATACTAATGAAATAATGATGAAAAAAAAGAAAAAGGTACACATCTTTCTTATCTTAGTAAACAAAAATAAAATGGGGGGTGGGGGTGGGAGAAAAGGGTATAAATGTAAATAGACTACAAGTCCAAACATAAAGTAAAACAGAAACTAGACGGTGCTCTGCTAATACAATACCCATAACTAAATGTCATCTTTAGGTAAGTTGAGGGGAAACAGCACGTCTGGCCTCAATGAAGTCTCTCAAGTGAGCAGGATCAAAAAAGACGAATCTAACAGCATTCAATACCACTACATTTTACATGGATATCTAATATCATAAGAAGCCCCCAGAGTTAATTAACACTTCTGATTACATGCAAGTAACTTTCTTCTACGGTCCTGAGTAGACCTGGCAAGGTCAGGAAACACCCATATTTTCTCCCCTTTAAAAGGTATTTTACGTTTACAGAAAAATAAACAAAGAATATTGCCCTCTATCTTGTAGAAATGCAAAAGAAACATGCAAAGTAGCTCGATTATGAGATGGCAAAGAAGAGTTCTCAAGAAAATCAGTTAAATTGAAAGAAACTTCTTGTAATTTCCTATCCGAGTTTTTCTTAACAGATGGTAAATGATAAGCCTTTTGAATAGGAGGGTAAGCAGGTTCCTGAATTTGTAGAACTTCTTTCATATAGAGCTTAAACAATACATCTTGGTTGGAGAGAGTAAAGGAATTTGAGGAAAATTCAAGAAATGTAGATTTAAATTCTTGGATGTATTCTCCAAAGCTTCTAATTTTCGTGACACCACAGAAGATTCTACCACTTGTTTAGCTTGTAAATCCTTAATATCAGAGACCGACATCTCCAAATTGGAAATGGAACTTTCACAAGCAGCCATATGTTGATCTTGATTTAAACACTTAGCATGAATATCAAGTGTGATAGTAACTAAAGAGGAAACAACCGATTTGAGAACACCCCATAGACTGTCCAAAGTTACTTGAGCGGGCTTAATCAGCGCAGGTCTAGCTTGAAGAATATTAAAGGCGCCCCAAATCTCATGAGAGCCTGGAACCTTGCCAAATGATAACACCTCATCCACTGCCAGGGCGCGGGGAGCCACTCCCTCAAACGAACAGTCTATCTCCTATAATTGCTGGAACTGCTCTGCTGCCTCCAAATGTGGTTCCTCAGCAGTAGCAGAAACAAAAGTGCTGCCCCTGCTGCAGGGGGGACACTGGAAAGCTGCATCTTCCTCGGCGTTTCAATTCCCGCACCAGCGGCTAGTCCAGGAGGCAGCGGTGATGACCGAGCGACCAGGCTAAGCGATGTTTCAGCAGCAGATGGGCCAGCCGCCACACCAGCCAAGTCGATGGTCAGCGTTGCAGAGGGTGCTGTAAGTGTAAGCTCAGGCAAGGTGGTCTGCTGCATAGCTCCGGTTGAGGGAGTAAGTGCAAACAGCCTCTTTCCTCTTCCCCATAATCTCAGAATAGGAAACCCCAAAGAAAGCAATATTAGAAGAGAAAAACGCCAGAGCTCGAGCCCACACCTCTCAACAAGGCACCATCTTGGCCACGCCCCCCCCCCCCTTGTAGCTGCGTTTATAAAAAAAGTTTGGATAATTTCCTGGAGAATTCCATTAACTGCTATGAAGCAAGTTGACTGAGAGAATAGCCACTACTTTTACTGGCATTAGTAGCATGGGATCTACTTAATGTTTGGGTACTTGCCAGGTACTTGTAACCTGGATTGGCCACTGTTAGAACCAGGATGCTGGGCTTGATGGACCCTCGGTCTGACCCAGTGTGGCAACTTCTTATGCTCTTATCATTCCAGAATACTGGGCCATAGTGAGAAAAACAACGTATCCGTGATACCTGCAACTTATATGCTCGAACCAAGGGAACTGTCAGTAACTAAATATTAATGGAATGGAATTGACATTCTGTGGAGTGCAACTCCAGAGTGTTTGCTAAGGAGCAAGGTGTGCTTGAGTACAATAATCTTTGACTCAAAATAACAGTTTTAAATTGACTTCTAAGCCTAATCGGTAGCCAATGTAAGCTGCGCATAACTGGCATGTTGTGTATGTGTACCCTTGGACCAAGGCGAGATTGACTCCACCTGTAGGGAGGAGCCCTGCAGATTCGTGCTGTTGGCAGGCCAGGCGAAGCAGAGACCAGTCAGAACCTTTACCTATACCAGCCCACATTCCCCTTGGGTTGAATCTATGGATGCTGAGGCTGGCTGGACTTAGGTGGGTCTCTGCTAATGACAGAAGAGAAGGTCCAATATCGGCTAGGATCGAAGGCAGGCAGTGGTCAGGCATATCCTGGATAAAGGCAGAGATTGGTCAGGCATATCTGAAGTCCAGACAGAGGTCAGACAGCGGTCAGGTGTATCAAAGTCCAGGCAGAGGTCAAAGCAGGTATCCACCTGAAGGAGAGGAAGAAGGACGGATAGGCGGGCACGCAAGGGCTAGAGCAAGCAGGCAACGAAGGATGACACAGACTGGAACAAGGACTAGAGACAGGCTGGAACAAAGATTGGAGACAGGCTTGACAAAGGCAAGAATGACAGGGAAACACACACTACTTGGCTGTAGCTGGAACTGTTGCTGAGGCAAGTTGTATTGGGAATGCTACCTTCTTATAGGGCTGTGGAGCTGACATCCTCATTAGGTACCATAGGGACTTTATCACCACGATCCCTTTAAATGCCAGCAAGAGGCACTTGTGCAAGCCTGAGGAAGACGTGGCATGTTACTGACAGCAGCATCCTGCTGCGTAGATGGCTGGCATCATTCATTGCGCTGTGAGACAGATGATGCATTGTTGGTATTTCCTCACATCAGGACATAGTGTGGCCAGCCTGGATCTGTAGGTGAGAGCAGCTAGGTAGAGTGCATTGTACAAATCAACGCCTCATGTACCTTTCATCAATTGAAATGACAGAAAATCTTCAGTGATGTGTACTTCCCTGTTCGTACCTTCTACTATGTATGTAAAACCACCCCACCCTCAAAAAAAAACTTCTCCCAATCCCACTCTGAGTTAAAAGTGCTCCCTCTTACAGTGGTATAAGTAGAGTGACATATTGGTACCTATGTAAAGTGTCTCCCATATTCTCTGTCTCTCTCACAGCTATAGCGGGCACAAATAAAAGGTGTAGTTACATTTGTGTTACATTGTTATGTGTGTTAGGGCCTTAATGCTAGTGTTAAATGATCCTGCAAGGAAGAAAAGTTGGAAAGCTATGACCACAAATGCTCATAGTTTGGGCAATAAAATCCCAGAGGAGCAAGCCTTAATGGTGGAGGTGGACTTGGACATTGTTGCTGTTATGGAAACATAGTTCACTGAGTATTGGAATTGGGATTTCACAATCCTGGGCTATAACTTGTTAAGTGAGGATAGAACAGGGGGAGGAGTAGAACTTTATGTCAATAACAATATTCAAGCAACTGAAATACAAGGGATAGGGAAGAAGCATTATGGGCTGTTCTAAAAGAAGATGGTGCTTCCATTTATACTGGTGTGGTCTACAGACCCCCGACTGATCGAAGACATCCACAAGGTGGGAAATTAGGAAGAAGTGTTGCTTAGTGGAGATTTTAATCTGTCAGATGTGGATTGGAGTATTCCTTCTGTGGAATCTATGAAAAGTAGAGAGATAGTGGATGCCTTTCAAGGGGCTCTGTTCAAACAAATGGTAGTAGATTCCACGAGGGAAGGTATGATACTCGACTCAGTGCTCAATAATGGGGATAATGTCTCTAATGTCTGGGTTGGTGCCCATCTGAGTACCAGTGATCATCAGATGGTATGGTTTGATATCGCAAATATGATACAGAGAAGTTACACAAAGACCCAAGTTTTGAATTTCAAAAATACAGGTTTTGTCATATTGGGGACATACCTGGAAGAAGAACTAGAAAGCTGGGAGAAAATGGGTACAGTGGAACAACAGTGGAAAAATTAAAAGGAGCTATCACAAAGGCAACAAATTTACATCTTACAAAAGAAAGCAAAAGTAAGAAGAAAAATAAACCAATTTGGCTCTCAAAGAAGGTGGATGAAAAAATAAAGGCAAAAAGAACAGTGTTCAAAAAGTATAAAGGATCTCAAAAAGAGGAACACAGGGAACAATATCTGGTGAAACTGAGGGAGATGAAAAAAGAAATCAGGAAAGCAAAAAGTCAAGTGGAAGAAAGAGGTAATGTGAGGTGACAAAACATTTTTCAGACATATCAAAGGAAGAAGGATGGCTCAAAGTGGTATAGTGAAATTGAAAGGTGACAAGGAGCAATGTGTAAGGAAAGATGAAGAAATGGCAGAAATATTAAACAAATACTTCAGTGTTCATTAAAGACGCTAGTTGACAAGACTGTAGATGGGGTGGGGTAGACGAAACTCTTTATAGAAGAGAATGTAAGGGAAGAGCTAGAAAAACTGAAAGTAGACAAGACCAGGGGTCGAATGAGGTACATCCCAGGATACTGAAGTAGCTCAGAGATATGCTGGTGCTTCTGCTGAAAGATGTTCAATAATTCCCTGGAAATTGGAGTGGTGCCATGAGATTGGAGAAGAGTGGTTGTGGTTCTTCTTCACAATGGTGGTAGCAGCTGGTTAGCCTCACTTTGGTGGTGGGAAAATTAATGGAGACTCTGCTGAGGGAAAGTATGGTGGATTGCTGGACCTAAGGCAGGAAAGTCCTGTCAGACAAATTTGATTGATTTTTTTTTTGATTGGGTGACTAGAGAATTGGATCAAGGAAGAGTGCTCAATGTGATTTACTTGGATTTCAGAAAAGCTTTTGATATGGTCCCGCATAGGAGGCTTGTGAATAAAATGAGAAGCTTGGGAGTGAGTGCCAAGGTTATGGAGTAGATTACAAACTGGTTGACTGACAGGAGGCAGCGTTTAATGGTAAATGGAGCCTACTCTGATGAGTGGTGTTACATGGAGAGGCACAGGGATCGGTTTTGAGTTCAGTTCTGTTTAATATCTTTCTGAGCAACATTGCAGAAGGGATAGAAGGTAAAGTTTGTCTCTTTGCAGATAATACTAAGATATGCATTAGAGTGGACATGCCTGAAGAAGAAGAGAGAATGAAAAGTGATTTAAGAAAGTTTGAAGAGTGGTTGAAGATTTTGCAGCTGGGATTCAATGTCAAGAAGTGCAGAGTCATGCATGTAGGGTATGGTAATCCAAAAGAGTTGCATGTGATGGGAGTGAAAGACTAATGTGCACAGACTAAGAGAGGGACCTTGTGGTGATAGTGTTTGGCGATCTGAAAGTGGCAAAGCAATGTGACAAGGCGATAGCTAAAGCCAGAAGAATTCTGGGCTGCATAGTGAGAGGAATAACCAGTAAGAAAAAGGAGGTGATAATGCCTTTGTACAAGTCTTTGGTGAGGTTTCACCTGAAGTACTGTGTTCAGTTCTGGAACCTGTATCTAAAAAAGGATAGAGACAAGATGGAGGAGGTCTAGAGAAGAGCGACCAAAATAGTGTGGGGGTCTATATTGGAAGACTTTTGAGGAGAGGCTAAGGGATATAAATATGAATACCCTGGAAGAGAGGTAGTGCAGAGGAGATATGATACAGAACTTCAGATACCTGAAAGATTTCAGTGATGTGCAAACTTTGAATCTTTTCTGTTGGAAAGAAACAGTAGAACAAGGGGTCATGAAATGAAACTCCAGGGGCGAAGACTCAAATCCAACATCAGGAAATACTTCATGGAGAGGATGGTGGATGCCTTGAATCCCCTTCTGGTGAGGATGAAAACAGTAAATGAATTCAAGAGGGCATGGGATAAAAACTGTGGATCCCTAAAGGCTGGAGGTTGGAAATGAAGAAAATGGTTCATGGGGATAATCTGCATGGAGCGGCAGTTACTACCCTTAATCGGAAGGCATGGGATTACTACCATTAACTGATTAGCCTTGATGCTTTTGGTGCAAATGCAACATCACTCTCTGCTTCAATGGCATGGGGGGGGGGGGGGAGAGAGGGAAGGGGAATTGGATTCAGATGACAGCCAACTCTAGGCCTCGACTTTTACGGTCTGGGCTACTGATATGCAGACATCAGGGGAAAAGCACAGAATTGCTTCTACAGTTCAAGCACCATGTCTGATTGTAAATATTACTACCCTTAACATAAAGGTTGGGGGTTACCAGCATGGAGCGGCAGTTACTACCCTAAACAGAGACATGGGGTACTACCTTATGAAACTTGCTGGGCAGACTGAATTGATCATTTGGTCTCTTTCTGCCATTATTACTATGTTACTATGGTAAGGCAAGACTTCCTTTTGCTAAAACCGTGTTGACTCTTTACCGTTAAGCCATTTCTATCTATATAGAACCAGTAATTTTGTTTTTAAGAATGTCTGCTACCATTTTGCTCAGGACGGTCATCAGGCTCACTGGTGTATAGTTTATCACATTACCATCCCTGGAGTCCTTTTTAAAATGGCATCATATAGGCCACCTTCTAGTCTTCAGTTATCATGGTTGTTTTAAATAATAGGTTACAAATTGCTAGTAACAGGTTTGCAATTTCATGTTTGATTTCTTTTAGAACTCTGAGGTGGATACCATCTGGTCCTGATGATTTGTTACACTTTAGTTTGTCAATCTGATCTATTACATTGTCCATTATCACAAAGATCTATTTTAGTTGCTCAAAATCTCCACCATTAAAAAGTGTTTTATGTCTACTATGTTTCCAACAGCTTCCTCAGTAAAGATTGAGGCAAAGAATTAATTCAGTTGTTATGGTAGTTCCTTGTCCTCTCTGATCTCCCTTTTTATCCCTGAGTCATCTTGTGGCCCAAAAGACTACCTCATATGCTTTTTGCTTCAAATGCACATGAAGACATAATAATTATTAGTTTTTGACTCTCTGGCAAGCTTTTTCTTAAATTCTGTCTTGGCTTGTCTTACTGTTTTACAGTGTTTCCACTCTTTCCTGTTTTCATTTTTTACATCTGTTTTCTATTTTTTGAATGATGCCCTTTTAGCTTTAACTCCCTCCTTTACTTCACCATTAAACCACACTGGCAGTTGTTTGGTCTTCCTCTGACATTTTTTAATGTATAGAATACTTTTTAAACTAGGTTTCCAAAATAATATTTGTAAACAGTGTTCACGATGCATGAAAACTTTTAATCTTTGCAACTACTCCATTTATTTTTTTTCTAATTTCCTCATTCTATCATAATCTTCCTTAGTCCCCATAATCTACATTATTAGTGCATTGACTTCTTAATATACTTGAATACTTTTTAAACTTGTCTTATTAAGCAGTTGCTTGCATTAATGATTTGTTTTTTGTTTGAATTTTCTTTTAGTGATCTAAGTTTACGATTTATTTATAGACTTTATATGCATATTTTATTGTGACTCTGATATTTTATGCGTTTGTCCCAAAATTTTAATTAATTATTATTATTTGATGTTTTTTATTTTATATTATTGAACAAGTTGTGTCTTTCTCTGTATTTTAGATAGGTGAAATATAAATGCATAATTCTGTTTTTGGTGTAATGTTAGTACTATGAAAATGAAGCAGAGATCAGGAGATAGGTTCTTGGAATACTATCAGATGTATTAATGCACCCTGGCTCAGGAGTCAGTGTTGGTGCCAGGATGCTTGTACCTTGGAAGTTGCTGCATGGTGAAATTGATGGAGAGTAGGTTCTGCTAAAGCTGATTACTGCAGTTTCTGTTTGTGTACGCAAAGGAAAAATGTAGGCTATATCAAATGTACATAGGGAACAGAATGCACTGCTGGTTTATTTCCTGTACAGATTCTGTTATCGGTGCTTTATTTTTGCTTTGTAATTTTGTCAGTGCTTATGGTAACACACATTGGAGTCAATTTTCAAAGGGTTTAATTATCTAACTCTGGGAGTATGGTCCCTAAATTAGTAAATTAGTAACTTTGCAAAACTTAGACACTTAAAAAGTGGGAGGAACTAGGGGCACTGATTTTCAACACTAGGCACCTAACTTAGGGGTCTCTTTAGTAACTTGTGATAAAAAGGCACTTTTAAATGACATTTTACCACATGTTAATTCCTACGGGAGTTAATAAACAGGTGCACAAGTGCTGCAGTTTAGTAATTCCTGCAGTAGTGCCAGAAACATGCATTGCCATCTGTGGCAATGCAGATGCCTGGCCCCCACCACTGTGCTTTGTAAAGGGGCAATAAGCTCAACATCAGAAGCCCTCCCCATGCTAAAAAGACCCCCTATTAGACCAGGGCCCCTCCAGACAGCCAATCCCCTTCTGGGTTCCGCCTCCCTATCCATCACATTCCTCTAACCAAAGAACAAAACGTTTAAAGCCTGCCTCTTGGTTAAACCAGTCTCATTCCAAAATCTAAAACATGCCCCCCCCCCTGCCCCCCACCATATATGCTAATCCCCTATCTTGACCCCTCTTCCCTATTTTTATATAATAGGGTTCTTCCAGACAAAGGAATGATCCACAGTCACTCCTGCCCCACTCACATCATCATTCAAATTGGTGTTGGCTGAAGCAAAGCTTGGCTCTTCTGTGCTTCTCACATGCAGGCTAGGTCAGCTGGGGCCATTTTGAATGAGGGATTGGGGCTTGCTCCCAGCCAAGGGGGGGGGGGGGATCGTGACACATAAAGAGAGGGTAATGAGGGGGGTTATTTGGGGAGATGACTAGGGGGACCTTTTTCTGACTTTGGATGGAAGGAGGTTCTAAGCCAGGACTCTGCTTGTTTTGAGTTTTGTTGGGTGAGGCTGTGCTTGGGAGGGCAGGAGATAGAGGTACCTGTGATTACAAAGGCAGGATTTAGGCTGTGCCTGGGGCCTTTTATATACGGGAGTCGGGGTTGTTATTTGCTTATTTCTACTTCTTAACAAATGCTGGCGGGGGCCCAGCGAGCTTTGACAGATGCATTAACCTGCTGCTGCTCTCAGGGGAGAAAATCAAACTTACACTGCTTAAGATGGATTGGAAAGTTTATCACAATCCACGGTACACTGTTTTAATATTAATTAGCTACTTTGCATGTAATATCTCACTATTATTTTCTTTAAAGTTGAGCCAACTTTTTTTTTTTTTGCACTAGTGGCAGTGCTTGCATGAGCATTGCCACTAGTGTATGATAACATGGATTTAACATGCACTTAATTTAAATTCTGCATTTAGCGAGTATTGCTGCATTGTTGCAGCTTTGTAGATAGGAACCTTAAGGACCTAAATGTAAGTAAGTCGCAGGCCTACATTTAGTACCCATGGATTTAGGACCATAAAGTTAGGTGAATTTTCTGGCCAAAACTTTGAATTTTTGCTAGTAGAGTGGACCCTTGGTCTGTGGAGTGGTTGGCGCAGCCAGATGGGTGAGCCCCTATGGCCCACCCCGACAGCTGGCAGATGTCCCCTGAGCGTGGGCGGCCTGAGCTTCACCTATATCAACCGTCTGCTCCGCAGGTTGAGCCCTTGGGTTCTGATAGCTGACAGGTCTTAGGAGGGTCCCTTGGGTAATAGCCAGAGAGAGAGAGAGAGTCACGGTCCAGGCGATAGTCAGGGCAGGCAGCAGACAGGCATAGGAAAGGTCCAAAGCAAGGGTCAGGTCCAGGAGACAATCAGGAGAGTCAGAGAACAAGTCGAGGTCAAATCAGGATGTCAAGCCAAGGGAGACAAGGCTAGGCAAGAGCATGGACAGGGACAACCACAACAGAGAACCAGGCCCAGGCAGGGAAGACAGACCAGAACACAAAACCACAGCAGGAAGCAGGAACACAAGCGAACAGGAACACGAGCAGACAAAGCAGGGAGAAGCAGCATGCACTGAGGAAAAAATCACTTAGGAGACCTCTTGCTGAGGCAAGGAGTGTAGTGCAGAGCCTAGAGGGTAGTGACGTCATCCAAGAGTGACTCCTGCATTTTCCTGCCTCAGCGCATATATTATGTGCATATTTGTGTATGCGCGCGTCTAACACGTCCATTGCCGGGTCCCCACTATGGGGCCGATTTTAAATTTTAAGTACGCAGGGTACATTTGTGCACGCTACCTGGCGCACAAAAATGTACACCCGATTTTATAACATGTGAGCGCTGCTGCGCGCATGTTATAAAATCCAGGATTGGTGCGCAAGGGGGTGCACACTTGTGCACCTTGCGTGTGCCGAGCCCAAGGGGAGCCCCAATGGCTTTCCCCGTTCCCTCCAAGGCCGCTCCGAAATCGGAGCGGCCTTGGAGGGAACTTTTTTTTTGCTCCCCCCCATCTTTCCCTCCCTTCTCCTATCTAACCCACCCCCCAGCCCTACCTAAATCCCCCCCCCACCTTATCCTCAGCTGTGCCGGAGGATTTGGCCCCGCCCCGGACCACCCCCAAACCTCCACCACGCCCCCAGCCCTGGACCGCCCCCGAACCGCCACCACACCCCTGGCCCCGCCCCCAAACCGCCCATTTTTGAAAGCCCCGGGACATACACGTGTCCCGGGGCTTGTGCGTGCCGCCGAGTTTATGCAAAATAGGCTCGGCACACGCAGGGGTAGGTTTTCGGGGGTTACGTGCGCATAACCCTTTGAAAATCTACCCTTATTTGCACATAATAGCAGTGTTCTGCCGCAAAGATGGAGCGGGACGCTGTCTGCAGGGAGAGAGCAGCCAGGGACTGTATCTAACAATTTTAAGTTCAGCTGAAAATTCCCTTACCTCTAAGGTGTGTCAAACAGAGGTGCCTAGGTCAGGCCTTCAGCTTGCTTTGAATTTCAACCTCATTGTTGCTTATGAAAGGTGCGGAATATAAAATTCTTTTAAATAAATTCTTTTTAAGTAAATAAGTAATCTTATTGCACATTGGATCACAGTGTGCCAAAAACACACAGCTGAAGTTTCTATTACTGCAAGAAACATCTGATTTATTTCATAATGTTTGGATTGTAAAGTAACTGTTATGCACAACAGTGTGTGAAAAAAAAAATCTAAAGTACCTAGAGAATGTCCTTCTGCTGAAGAATGTTTTCCAGTGTAACCCCTCCTTAAGGTACAAGTCAAGTGCGGAAGGGGACATAAAGTTGTATGTAAGTTCTTTGGGGAAGGGACCCTGGCTAGCGCTTACTTCTCCTCCCATCCCAAAGTGTAGGCCCTTCAGACTAGAATTTAGAAAGGAGTCCTCTCTGGTCCTGGTATAGGGTGACTAGTAAGCTGTGCTGGAGTTTGCTCTTTCTGCCAAGCAAACCACACTTGAACCACATAGGCAGTGTTCAAAATAATGCTTTACTGTTACAGTTTTCATTGAATGACCCAATTAAATATGGTAAATCACACACACCACAATCTCTGCAGTTTCTCTCTTAATTACAGACCTTTTCTTTTCTATCTGTGCATTAGTCTTTATCAGGCCTGGATTAGGTTGTGCAGTGGTCCTTCTGTGCCGGGCCTCCTTGGATGGTCGGGAAGCTCCTCCCGATGGCAGAAAAATCTATCTTGGCACAGAGCTAATGCCTCTATCCCTCAGGGCTCTTTGTGGCTGCCAGATGGGTGTCCTCCCTTGAATGTAGATCTTCTACTCAAGGTTAGTAGATTAATCTTCTGATGGGATCCCTGGTGGTGGGAAACCTTGTGGACTGCAGTTCTTGCCAGTTCCCTTGATGGGAAGGAAGAGGGGCAGAAAACTCTTCTTCCCAGATATTGGAAAGCAAATCTTCTTTCCCCCAACTTAAATAACTGCAGGAGTCCACTGCCACGGGTCACCACCTTTGTTGGGCAGATCTTCCCTAAAGACTGGGCATATTCAGCCCAGGGTTCCCCAGTCCCTGGGCTTCGGAAAGGCCCAGGCCTTCAGCAGGGCTCCTCTAAATGAATGTTCAAAATCCCAAAATTAGTCCCAGAGCAGCCACTCTGCACCTCATGTGGAAAGTACAACAGTGGAGCCCCTTTCATCTATCCTGGAGGGGTCTCAGAGGGTTTCTGAGGCTCCAGGAAGGCCCAAAATCCAACAGGAAAATACAACCTCTCATTCTCACTCTCAATTTAGACTACCCCCAGGGCCTATTACAGGGCTCTGCTATAAAAGCCTTTCCTCAGGGGTATCCCTTAACGCTCCACCAGGAGGAGGGCTATCCATGAATGGGTACTCCCCTAATTATTTTCCTAATAGCCATAGACTGTTGCAAAACCTATTACTACCCCAAAAAGTGGTCTGGGTTACATCAGGAAAAAATATATGGGTTAATTCCCTGAGCAACATTTTGAAAAGGTACACCTCAATGTCACTAGAGAAGTCCAATAGCATTAATTCTCCCATATGTTGTAATACAGTGGTCCGTAGTTAGAATAAGGATGCTACAACCAACAAGTACATTTCTTATAAAGAGGTTGGTTTTTTTTTAAAGGCAGAATTTGATGGCTGTAAACAAAACATGCTATAAAGGGGCTACATTTCTGCCATACCCAAGGGATGGAGCACTATATTAGTACTGAAAGAGTAGGTTAAATAAAATGTTAGCATAAAAGAATTAGTGAGTCTCTGCATTGCCTGGGTGGATGTACAGCTCCCTCATTCCTGCCTGCTTTGCCAGAAGGCTCACACCGATCCAGCAATAATGAGTCTTGACAGTACCAGCTGTCAGTCAGTGAAGGAGAACTCCTGGAAGCAGCCTTGTCCCTTCCATGGAGAGGTGATGCTAATGCCAGATGATAGGTAGTCAAGACAGCAGCAGGATTTCCAGAACACACTGTCAGCATTTCTTTGTTTTATTACTGTTATTCAACTGTATCTTTATCAGTTATTGAAATAAGTGTTTTCTTAGTAGGGGAAAAAAAACATTACAATCTCTTGTACGGTTTATTACTTAAACTTTAGGAAAGTTTGTTTAGGAGGTTGGTGGGTGCAGTGGGCTATCACATGGCATGTGTTTATTTTTACTTTTTCAAAATTGTTTGCTATGTACAAAGGACGGATGATAGGCTCTGAAATCCAGGGAGTCAGTTTGCAGAATGGGCAAGCCGAATGCACGAATTGGACCTAAAGACCTTTCTCCACTCCTTTGTCAATGACAGACAAGATGACTGGGCCTCCCATCTACCCTGGGCAGAGTTTTTGCACAACTCTCACATGCATTCTGCAACTGATTCTTCACCCTTCCAGGTGCTCTACAGGTAGCAGCTGGCTCCACCGCTACCCACTCCTATCTCGGTGCCCTCTCCTGCGGCTCAACTCACCATGCAACAACTCTGTTCCCTTTGGAACAACACCCAAAGTAACCTACTCTGGGCAGCCGAAGCAGTTAAGAAGAGGATCAATAGACAGACACTGCCGCCCTGCTCCTCTCTTTAAGATAGGAGATCGAGTACGGCTGAGTACCTGCCACATCCACCTCCGGGTACCCTCAATGAGGTTGGCTCCCAGATACATTGGCCCCTTTTCCATCACCGAACGTCTGGAGCTAGTCACCTATTTTGCAGCTACCTTTGTCTCTAAAAATCCACAACACCTTTCACATCTCCCTCCTGAAACTGCTAGTCTTGTCCTGACCTCAACGTAAGCTACCCGAACCACAAGATGTGGCAGTCAAAGAAGACCAGATATACAAAAAGAAGGAGGTCTGGATGTAAGACTCCATCACAAGCGCTGGGAGTACTTGATCGCCAGGAAAGGGTTCAGTCCCAAGGAGAATACCTGGGAACCCACCTCGAACATCCTTGACAAGACACTCCACCAGCAGTTCCACTCGACTCATCCCGGTATGCCTGGTCCTTCTAAGAGGGGGCATAAAGGAGGGGGTACTGTTAGGATTCCTGGATGCGGCTGCCTACGGGCGGGTCTCCTTACCTACGCCAGCCCTTCTTGCCGCTCGCTGCGGCCAACGTTGACCTCCGCCGATGCAGCCTGCCCTCTCAGTGCGACACTCTGTCGGCTCAGCCTCTGCTCCCACCTCTCTAGGTGCGTGCGTGCACTGTCACTGGGAATTTAAAGGGCCAATGGCTGGAAACTTCCCTGCGGCCCGGGAAGTTGACGTCAATCAGGGCGGGCATATATACCTGGCCCTGACTCCAGCACTTTGCCTTGGCAACGGGTCCTGCTCTGCTTCAGAGTGCGTAATCTGCGCTGTCTTCTGATCCTGCATCCCAGTCCTGACTCCTGATCCTGCATCCCAGTCCTGAATCTTGTTCCTGTGTTCCTGCCTTGCTTCCTGCCTCCTGCTCCTAGCCCTTCAGACTGACTCCCTGGTTTTGGACTTGCCTGGTTCACTGACTCTGCCTGACTTCTGACTGGTAACTTGACTCTGCTTGACCTCCGCCTGCCCTGACCTCCAGCCTGTTTCTCCTTATTCACCCCTCCGCTGCCTGTCCTGACCTTTGGCCTGCTCCTGGTTCCATCTGTCTGCCACCTGCCCTGACTTCTGCCTGCCTAACGCCATTTCAGCCTCCTCCTCTGGTTTCACGCCGTGAGAGACCCGCACCTAAGTCCTGCCGGCCCCGGTACCCAAGGGCTCAACCTGCGGGGAATGTGGGCTGGTAAAGGTGAAGCGCCAGTTGGGTCTTCTCAGCCTGCACCACCTCCCGATGATGAGGACCACCAGGGGCCCTCTCCTGGTGATAGAGTCAACCTTGTCTCGGCTCAAGGCTCCACATTCGCAACACTCCCTCATTATCACATAGGGACCAGACAGCCAGAGACAGCACTGATGTTGGATTACTGACATGCCAGGAACATACTATTGGCCATGTGTAGGTACACAAACTGCTGGAGGTAGTCTGTCCCCCAAAAAAGGGCCAACACATGTATGTGACTGTGTATGCCTGAGTGAGTGACTTGCTGTGTTAACCTTTGTCTACATCTGTGTCTGCGGCTGATGTTTGCCTTGTTGTTCCCTCCATTTCCACACCTATGCATACCCCAGAGCAGGCAGTGTAATGTGGATCCACTTTGACAGGCTATCTTTCGACACATGTGAATCCTGTGCTTCCACTGTTTGGAACAGGGGCCTCAGAGATATGACTGTATCGTTGGGTGAGAAAATGGGCTCACGCTTACTCAAAGACCATTCCACCTATGGCTCACACTCTTTATTCCTTGTGTTGGGTGGATGGGGGAGGGGGGCAGGATGTGAAACTTGACAGCATCAGACCTCAGATATAGTGTGTCACATTTCTGGATGAGTAGATATCTGCTTATAGTGTACCTGTTCCACCCCACGAACCCTGATGCTCTTCCACTTAGTACTTGGAATGAGCCTAATTGTCCTCTTATTTGGGGATGTTCAAGAGCTTCAGCTGCCAGAAAGGGTTAGCTGTTTGGGGTAAGAGGGGATTGCTTGAGGCCTGCTAGCACTCCTATTAGGCCACGGTTTGGAAAAAGAACCTCTATTTACCCTTCTCTCTGTCGAACAGAATCTGGATGCTCCATATAGATACTACTCAACAGGCCATATCTTTTGTGCCTTATTCTGCCAGATGTATAGGCTGGCAGCTGATGCCTACAAAGATTCAATCATGTATAGCTCAATATGTTTAATGTGTATACATAGAAGTGGTGGCACTTTTCAGCAGTTTATTTTTGGGGACCGGTTAGCAGAGGATTTTCCCATCATGACTTGTCCTGTACACAATCTGTGCATTATGCAACTCTGTCTACTTGCTGGCTGCTCTAACACCATGTCAGCAGCTGTGTGACAACTGATGAAGAGTAATGGAGTTGTGTAGATTAGACCAACCCCACAAGCAGACAGCTCAGAGGCCTGCTGCTGTTGCTTGAGAGCAAGCAGATCTCCATAAACTGGCTGCATCCCCTGTATTGGTCTGGCATGTGGATGAGTATAATACCTGTTCGCTAAATATCAGCCTTAGCAAACGCAAAGCGGGAACAGCCTAAGGGCCAAGGCAGCAGAGTTCAAGAGAAGGCCCCAGACAGTCCATGCTGAAAGAGTGCACTCAAAGGGAGGGACAGCCTAAGGTTCAAGGCAGCAAAGTTCAAGTAGCAGGCAGCAGGACCAAGACTGGAGAGCACAGCATGGAGGCCGAGGACCAGGCAAAGACACTGCAGCATGGAGGCAGAAGCACCAGGAAAAGACACAGTAGCATGGAGGCATGCCATGGCTTGCCACTTGGTGGTGGCATGTCTTTGGGGGGGCCTACCCCTCATTGTTTGTCCGGGGACTGCTTTATGGCATAATCTTGGGATGCTGGGGAAGGCACTGGTAGAGGCTCCAGAATTCTTTGTAGAATCTGTGTGAGGACGCTGGTGAGGTTATTTAAAGACATTGCCTCTGTGGTGAGCGCTTGTGTGTGGGCTTCCATCTGGTCATGCATGGCCTGGGTCTGCCTGTTGACAACCCTCCTGAGGTGCACTAGTTCTGCACAATTGTGGTGCAGGTGGACACTATGGCTCCTTTCCATCTTGTCCAGCTGCTCATACATTGAGGCCTCGCTTGGTGCTGGTAATGGTGCTGGAGCTGGTGCTGGTTCTAGTGCTGGTTGTGGGTGGAGATGAGGTTTGAGCCTCTAGAAGTGGCATGAGGGGGCTGATGGGTTGCTCCATCTCTGTGTGCTGCCTTGTACTGGCTATGTGGTGTGCTGGAGCAAGGTTGTGCTGCCTCTATTATCTGCCACTGCACGCTGAGTTCCTCCATGAAACTGGAAAGATTTAGGCTCACATAGAGTGGGTTTGCTGAGGCAAAGGCTTGCAGGATCTGGCTGTGCTCAGGTGGCTGCTGCTGCTGTTCCTCCTCCTCCTTCTCCTCATTGCTGAACTATGTATGAGTATCCATAAGCAAGGGGGCAAGGAAAACTGCTACTATACGGCTGGTCCCTGGCTCTTCATTGCTGGTCCCTGGGGCTGCACGGCTGGGATCGGCAGAGTCCTAAGCGAGAGCTGTGAAAACAAAGAAGAAGATATAAGTACCAAAGCCAAGAGGTACACATATGGACAGAGAGAGTGAAACTATTAGGAGGGAGAGAGGTGGGCAGAGAGAAAGGCTGGGAAAGCAGAAGAGAGAACTCTAGCTGGGAAACGGGAATAGATATAAAATGAAGAGTGAAAGAAGAAATTCTGGCTAGGAGAGGAGGAGAGAAACTGAGGAGAAGAGACACTGATGGTGACGTTACAGAGGAGAAGGTACAGAGAATTGGTACAGAGAAGGGCGAACAAAATGATGAGGAATGACTAAAGAGGTTAGGACTTTTCAGCTTGGAGAAGAGACGACTGAGGGGGGGATATGATAGAGGTGTTTAAAATCATGAGAGGTCTAGAACGGGTAAATGTGAATCGGTTATTTACTCTTTCGGATAATAGAAAGACTAGGGGGCACTCCATGAAGTTAGCAAGTAGCACATTTAAAACTAATCGGAGAAAGTTTTTTTTCACTCAATGTACAATTAAACTCTGGAATTTGTTGCCAGGAAATGTGGTTAGTGCTGTTAGTGTAGCTGGGTTTAAAAAAGGATTGGATAAGTTCTTGGAGGCCACTGCTATTACTAGCAACGGTAACATGGAATAGACTTATTTTTTGGGTTCTTGCCAGGTTCTTGTGGCCTGGATTGGCCACTGTTGGAAACAGGAACCTGGGCTTGATGGACCCTTGGTCTGACCCAGTATGGCACGTTCTTATGGACCATTTGGCATGAGATGTGCACTTTGCAGGTCAATCAATGTGAGTATCTTATGTAAATGATGTGCACAACTGTAGCAGTCTTAGCATTTACAGGTGAGGTAAACTTCTCAGCTGTGGCTCGTGTGGTGTCCAGCCGCTCAGCCATGCCCTCAAAAATATCCAGTCCCAGCCATTGCATGAGGCTCTCCTCCATGGACATCAGCACAATTGGTCAAGGGGCTCCGCCGCCAGATGTACCTGCTTCAATTTGCCAACTTGGTCCTTTACTGGGCCTTTATGTCTCGGTATCTGTGGGCCACCTGCTCCCTATTGCGTCTCATGCCACTGTGCCTTGAGATTGCCTGGGCAATGGTACACCAGATCTGGCCCTTGGCTGCCCTCGAGGACTTGGCCGCACAGCATGGCAAAACTTTTCAGGACCCCAGATCCAAAAGATCATTTTGTTATCCTCCGGGCTGAACCTCAACGACCTGAGATGAATGTGCCCTGCTGCCTGAAGGGGGTGCCACTTCTGCTTCCAGTGAAGTGTTCTTCCTTTCCTCATTCTTGCTCCCACTCCTCTCTCCCCTCCCTTCCTCCTCCCCTCCTAAACCTGCCCTACCATCTCCCCTCACGTCTGCCCTCTCTGTCTATCTCTAGTCTGTCGTCTTCCTCCCACGGGACTTGCCTGCCTATCCCTTTCCCCCTTCCACCTCCTCATATCCCTTGCCCCCCTATCTCTACTCCTGTCTTTGTCCCTACTCCTATTGCTGCTCCTCCTCCTTCCCCTAGCACTCCTGCCCTCGTCCTCCCTCTTCTTCTCCTCTCCTCTCTCCCCCTGCCTATTACGCTCCATCCTCTGCACTTCTCCTCACCACCACACCTCACCACTCACCAGCATGCCTCACCTCCTCTGCCTCACCACCATGCCTAACCACTCCTCCTCAGCACATGCCTGACCACTCCTCTTCTTCACCACCACTCCTTACCATGCCTCCTCTTCCTCATCCAAGCACAAAGACAGATAGACAAACAGGACAAACTAACAAAAACTTTCACACACATAGATCAAGACAATAAACCAAAGGAAGGGGAAACAGATGATAAACAAGCCACCGCACTCAGATATTGCTAACTACCTCCAACCAACTATCACCAACTCACTTACTCTCCTCTCTTCTCTCCAAACACCTGACACACCTTCAAAGAAGCAGCTGCAGGAAGCTGGTATACATAAACTAGAAAAATAATGTGCCATGCACTAATCTATGCACTCTGTGTAAAATGACACACAACAAGCTGACGCAATGCAGTATGCTCTGACACAACGTGCAATGTAATAACACAATGCGCCATATGTAAATTGCCTATGCAATGTGGTAGACAGGAAATTAGCCTAACCACACCCTTTTTTTTATCATGGGCCCTATTTCTGCTATATTTATAGCAATTTGATGAATCTAGGCCCAAATACCTTATAAATTAATTTCAGTATTTTCAAGATGCCTCAAAACTGGATTGGAAGCCAAAGTGAAGGAGAACAAAACTGATGTTATATGCTCTCTTAATTAAGCTCTAGAAAAAACTCTAGCAGTTAATTTTGGATAATTTGTAAGGCTTTAATGTTAGTATACAGAAGGCCTAAACAGAGTTGGAATAGTCTAAATAATTAAGAACATAGCTGATTTTCTATATTTATTTCATAACTGTATATGATTTAAATTTAATAAAATTAAAATCTGAAACACCCCCTCCCCCCACAATGTTTCCTATGTGATGCAATATCGTAGGAAGTACCGTAATTCCCTCTGTTAAAACAGAAAGTATTGTACCATGGGGCTGCTTTCTTTTCTTTTTCAAGGATCCATGTAAATGTCTGGTTTCTTATCAAAAGAATACATTTTTATTTATGGATCCTATGCACTTAGAAGTATTTTTGAGAGGTAAGTCAGTAAAGTAATTGATGATATTATGTAATGACTAGCCCAGAGATATTAGTAATCTGGTGGACAATTTATTTTTAATTTGTTTGCTCCTCCTTTAAATTATGACTTTCTGATAAATATATATGTTTCCTCTTTTTTGCTCCTCTTATTGAGGGCTGGATTGTGAATATGCATGTTTTATTATGGTTATTTTCTTGAATAGATATAGCATCTTCATTATTTTCTATATTTATTTCGTAATTGTATATGATTTAAATTTAATAAAATTTAAATCATGAAAGAAAGACCACAGTAACATAGTAATTGATGGCAGATAAAGACAATGGCCCATCAAGACTGCCTAGCAAGTTGGTTATGGTTGTAACTGCCACTCCGTGCAGTTACCCCCAAGTAGCTTCTGTTAAGGGCAGTAACTGCTGCTCCATTCAGATACCCCCTCCCCCATGCCTTCAATTAAGGGTAGTAACTGATGTTCCATGCACATTACCCCCCACCCCACCATACAAAAATTCCCAATCATCTCGGACTTACTGTATGACAACAAACCCAACTTTATTGCAATAACGGAATCATGGTTAAAAAAATCTGATGTAGTATTAAAAAATCAAATAGCACACAAAAATTATGAGGTTTTCTCAGTCCCCAGAATAAACAAACGTGGAGGGGGCTTACTTCTGATCATCAAGAAAGCCTTGAAATGTAAACCAATCCCAATAACGCCACCACCAAATCATGAAATTGCCATCTTTAATACCAACCATAATCAAATATGCCTTATATACTGTCCCCCTAGTTTACTAGATCTAAATATCTCACCTATGATTGAGTTCCTTACAACACAGCTAAACACCTCAAAACCTACTATAGTGTTAGGTGATTTTAATCTACACATGGATACCCACCCCCTGTCTAACACATGCCAAACCTTAATGGATGCCATGACAGCGCTAGAGTTCACACTAATTACTGATAAACCAACACACAGAGCCGGACACTCTCTCGACCTAACTTTCATAAACAATAAATACCTAGAACACCTAGCAACCAGCTACACACAAATCCCTTGGTCTAATTACTTCCTTATTCAATCGAACATTAAAATTCTCCATCCTCAGACCATACTAAATCAGAACCCCATAGAATTTAAATATCGACCACCCTATAACTGCGATGAACTAAAGGACAAATTAGAAGAAGAACTAACTAACATAACACCTACAGACTGTTGCCTAGCTACAGAATGTTGGTTAGACTCAACAGAAAAGATAGCCAATGAGATAAACCCCATTAAAACATTACATATCAAAGAAACAAAACAAAATAACCACTGGCATAATGTAAAAATAAAGGATGCAAAAAGAAAACTCAGAAAATTCGAAAAAACCTGGAGAAAAAACAAAACAATTGAAAACCTAACTAAATTCAGGAAACAGCTTACTACAAACAACTAATCTTGAATACTAAAAAAGAATACTATAGTAACAAAATAGAAAAATTCGCCAATAACCCAAGGACCCTTTTCGCTATAGTAACAAATCTCACAACCGACAAGCAAGAATCACCTCAAAGCACACCCGAAACAAAATGCAATGAAATAGCCCAATTCTTTAGTGACAAAATATCAAACTTAAGAAATAAGCTCCCAAAAAACACCAAACAAGCAATCATAATGCAAAAGAGAGATGTTAACCCATGGTCAGCATTTGTAGAAATATCACAACTAGAAGTAGTGTCAATGATAAAAAATACAAACCCCGCCCCCCACATGATTGATACTAATACCCACAACAGAGATAAAAAAGGTCACCAAGGTAATAGCCCCAACATTAACTAATATCATAAACCTATCCCTAACAGAAGGAATAATGCCAGACATACTGAAAGGGGCAATCATAAAACCAATAATCAAAAAGAAAAATAGTGACCCCCTAATTCTCAATAACTACCGCCCAGTCTCAAACTTCCCATTAATAGCCAAATTAATAGAGAAAACAGTACAGAAACAGCTGAACACCTAGACGATAACAACATACTGTACCCTTCACAACACGGATTCCGTAAACACTACAGCACTGAGACATTACTTCTCTCATTAACTGACAACATCTTAAGAGGTTTTGATAACAGCAAACACTACATCCTTATAATGCTAGACTTATCCGCAGCATTTGATACGGTAAACCACCAAACATTACTTAAAAGACTAGAAGAAATTGGATTATGTGACAAAACGATAAATTGGTTCAAATCTTACCTCAGCAATAGGTTCTTCCAAGTCCAGATAAAAAACACTCTTTCAAAAAAATTTAAACTTGAAACTGGAGTACCTCAAGGCTCAGCTCTGTCTGCCACCCTATTTAACATATATATGCTGCCCCTATGTCATCTGCTGGCAGGCCTAGGGATAATACATTACATTTACGCTGATGACATTCAGTTAATTCTACCAATAGATGACACAATTGAAAAAACACTAGGACTAGCAAACATATACCTAGACATAATAAAACAACTACTAACCCACATGGAACTTGTTATTAACATTGATAAAACTGAATTCCTACACCTTGAAAGAAGACATACTGAAATCACTAAAACCCCAATAACTCTAGGAAATAACCAGAAAATAGAACTAGCCGAAAAAGTGAGAAATCTGGGAGTAATAATGGATCCAGAAATCAATCTAAAACAACACTTATCCTTAAAAGTAAGGGAAGGTTGCGCAAAACTTATGATCCTTAAAAGATTGAAACCATTACTCACACCTGCCCATTTCAGAACAATTTTACAAACACTTGTTTTCTCCAGTACTAATTACTGCAATGCACTCTTACTAGGACTCCCCAGCTCATCAATAAGACCACTCCAAATACTTCAAAATACTGCAGCCAGAATACTGACAGAAAAAAAAAGAAGGGACCATATAACAGAAACTTTAGCAGACCTACACTGGTTGCCAATCGAATACAGGATAAAGTACAAAGCCTTATGCACCATACACAAACTAATATACGATAAAGAAGCAGACTGGCTAAATACAGCCCTATGAGTCCATGTCCCACAAGGGAACCTTCGCTCAGCTAACAAGGCACTACTAACAATTCCTTCAGTAAAATCGGCAAAACTAACCCAAGTAAGAGAAAGGGTCTTATCACTGGCAGGGCCCAATCTATGGAACACAATGCCCATTGAAATCAGATTACAGAGTAATATCAATTCCTTTAAGAAAACCTTAAAGACATGGCTCTATAAGCAAGCCTTTCCAAAAGAAATGGTGGGGTAGAGAGGGAGAGAGAGAACGAAAATACAGAAAAGCACAGCTAAGAATAAACGACATTGCAATATTAAAAATACTTGACAATACAGTTATGAAGTAGACCAATATAAAAAGTAACTCGGTAACACAACTGGACTAAACCATCACTACCCAAACATTGTTTTTATTAATGATATTAGAACCGTACTTAATTGGCACTTGTTAGAATGTACGATAAACTACCTATATATACCTTTTTTGTGCCTATTTGTAAACCGTTGCGATGGTACATGACTTAGCGACGGTATAGAAAAGTTTTTAAATAAATAAATATTCTTAGAGTTAATATAGTTTACCCTAGTTATTCATTCCTATCTTCTAGCTTCAAACACTGCAGATCCTTTGAGTATCCCATGCCCTTTTGAATTCAAATAGGGGCCGATTTTAAAAGTTACGTGCGTGGGGTACATTTGTGCGCACCACCTGGTGTGCACAAATGTACATCCAATTTTATAACGTGCACGCTGCTGCGCGCATGTTATAAAATCCGGGGTCAGCATGCACAAGGGGGTGCACGCCGAGCCCTAGGGGAGGCCTGATGGCTTTCCCCGTTCCCTCCAAGGCCGCTCCGAAATCAGAACGGCCTTGGAGGGAACTTTCATTTTGGTCCCCCCCACTTTCCCTCCCTTGCCCTATATAACCCACCCCCCAGGCCTACCTAAATCCCCCCCTACCTTATTTCGTCCAGTTATGCCCCCAGACACCGCCACGCCCCCGGACAGGCATCATAGAAACATAGAAATGACGGCAGAAGAAGACCAAACGGCCCATCCAGTCTGCCCAGCAAGCTTCACATTTTTTTCTCATACTTATCTGTTTCTCTTAGCTCTTTGGTTCTATTTCCCTTCCACCCCCACCATTAATGTAGAGAGCAGTGATGGAGCTGCAACCAAGTGAAATATCAAGCTTGATTAGTTATGGGTAGTAGGGGAAGTAACCGCCGCAATAAGCAAGCTACACCCATGCTTATTTGTTTTACCCAGACTGTGTTATTCAGCCCTTATTGGTTGTTTTTCTTCTCCCCTGCTGTTGAAGCAGGGAGCTATGCTGGATATGCTTGTAGTATCAGTTTTTCTTCTCCCCTGCCGTTGAAGCAGGATATGCATTGAAAGTGAAGTATCAGGCTTATTTGGTTTGGGGTAGTAACCGCCGTAACAAGCCAGCTACTCCCCGCTTTGTGAGTGCGAATCCTTTTTTCTTCTCCCCTGCTGTTGAAGCAGAGAGCTATGCTGGATATGCGTGAAGTATCAGTTTTTCTTCTCCCCTGCCGTTGAAGCAGAGAGCCCCTGGACCATCCCTTTTTTGAAGCCCCGGGACATACTCGCGTCCCGGGGTTTGTGCGCGCCGCCGAGCCTATGCAAAATAGGCTCGGCGCACGCAGGGGTAGGTTTTTGGGGGTTACGTGCGTATCTTACACGTGTAACCCTTTGAAAATCTACCCCATATTGTTCACCACTTTTTTCAGGAGGGTGTTCCAGGCATTCACCACCCTCCCTATGTAGAAATATTTTCTGATGTTGAAGTTTCATATCGTGACCCCCAGTACTACAGTTTCCTTTCCAAAAGGAAAGGTCTGAAGTTTGTGATTCATTAACACCTGTCCTGGAAGCAAAGGCTGGAAGGAATGGTTTACATTTTAATTTGATTAATTATTTTTTTTATATTATGCTTTTCAGCCACTACAAAACAGATTACATCCAGAAACTGTAAGTAATTCTTAAATATAGTTTTAAAAAGGTGCTTTTAACAACATTCTTCAAATGAGGGTGGAAAGAGTAAAAAAAATCCCAAAATTATGTACTTGTTGAGAAATGGGGATATTCTGCCCATGAAAATTAAACATTAGGAATTTCCCTGGCAGATCATTAGCATATAGCTGAGAGCTAACTTCAAGATTAGCCAAGATTTTACATACTGGAAATTAAAAAATTGGTAGTGTATAACCAAAATGGCTGAGCCTTGCGGCACTCCAGTTTTTAAAGCTGCACCAATTTTGATGTGCTGGAAACAATCCTCGAAATAGGAAGTAAACCAATTTAATACTACATCTGAGACCCCCAAGCTTTCAAGCCTGGCTAATAAAATACGGTGGTCAATCATGTGAAAAGTAGCAGAAATATCAAGAAGCACTAGAATGTAACTAGGTTCTGCATCAAAGCCATGTTGAGATAGGTCCAGACTTGAAAGAAACAGAGTCTCGGTCAGAGGCATAGCCAGAACTGACTTTTTGGGGGTATCCAAGATTAACATGAATGGGCAGTAGGCATACAGTTCTGAACCCTACTAGTACCCTTATTGATAAATAATGCCTTAGAGTAGTCTGTATCAGCCAGCATGCATCATGAGTGACACTTTAAAATATTTAACTCAATTTCAAGCTTTTACGAACAATAATAATGCCTTAGTAATCTGTATTAATGTATTTTATATTTATTGCAGTTTATAAATATACTATTATGTAAAAAGCAAAGAACACTTAACAGAAACATCAGATACAATCTACAACAAATATCAATGTATTCTTTTATAAGTCCTCTTTCCAGAAAGGGAGAGAACATCATAACTCCAATAAAATAGCAATAGTAATAATCATGAGAACTTAAGATTTGCAATGGCGCAGAGCAGAACTAGGACAGATCACATTACAACCCAACATGCAAAAAAAAATAAAAATAAAATTCTTGTACCACCTCAGTAACAGCTAAAAACAAACTCCCTTCACTGTCAAACGCTATGTGAAGTAACACAAATCCCTGCAAAAAATAAAAAATAAAACCTTGCCATACCATACTATAACAGCACTAACTCTCAGGGCTCAACCTTACTATGAAAAGGCAGCAATGCAAATATTATACCAGGCCCTAGAACACTAATACACCACCTACTGGGGAAACAGAACAAGCTGGACTGCTACAAATCCTTTCAGAGAAACTACACACTAGCAGAACTACTGCACCTCAGTCACACATGCAGAACCCACAGACTAACCCTTACCTGTTAAAGACATAAGGGACTCCACATTATAAACAGAAACTTGCAGGCAAAACTGAAATGGAAGGCCAGAGAAACCAGACTTTGAGAACAGTGGAATACTGAAGAAAAAGCACAATACAAAAATATAAGTAATGCACATTCCCAAAGATGACATAATCCAATTGCTAAAAACCCAAAATATATATTTTTTTCTTTTTTACCTTTGCTGTCTGATCTTATTTTTCCAATCTGTTGGTCCCGGTCTCTTTTTCCCCACTTTCTTCTTATTGGTCTTTACCTAATTCCTTTATTCAGGGTGTCTTTCTTTTTCTTCTCTCCTCCCATCTTCTTCCTTGGCTCGCACACACACATACACACATGCTCTCACATTCTCTCTTACACTCAGGCTCCCTCACACATGCACACACAAACTTTCATTCTCATATGCTCACTCACACACACATACACAGACTCACTTTCACATGCTCTCATTCACACACACACACACACACACACACACACATTCTCTCTCACATGCTCCTACACAAACACACACTCTTTCACTCTCACATGCTTTCTCTCTCACACACACAAACACAGGTTCTCACTCTCACACACTTTCTCTGACATATACACACACACATATAGGATCTCATTCTCACATGCTCCCTCTCATACCCACACCCCACACAAATACACACAGATCCTCACTTCACACATTCCCACACATATAGGCTATCAGGACCTTCCCTTCTCTTCTGGGCCTCTTCTTCAGTTGTCACCAGGTCATTTCTTGGGCTGCAATGGAATGGGATCCATGGCTGCCCTGCTGTATGGCCCCATCTTTTTCTTGGGCCACCACAGGATGGGGACTGAAGTGACCCTGCTGCATGGCTTCGTTTTCTTGGCCACTCTGGGATGGACTCCATGGCAGCCTTGTTGCAGGGCCTTTTTTACTTCTTAGGCTGCTGCGGGATGGTGTCTACAGCGCCCCTGCCATAGGTCACAGGGCCTCTTCTTTGGCCACTGGGCAGCACTGATTGGCTGGGCCTGAACCCAAAGTGAATGAGCTACAGACTACCTAGGCTCACCCATGAGTATTCTAATGATCTCAGTGGATTGGAAACCAAATTGAAAATAATCAAGGACATAGTTGGGATCAAGAAGACTTGCAAATAAACTTTTCTAGCGGTTTAGAGACAAAAGTCAAAATAGATATAGGATGATAATTTTCTGGAATTATGGAATCTAATGATGGTTTCTTAAGGATAGGCCGTAGAGTATCTAACTTAAGTAAAACAGACACATGGCCAAACAGATAATGAGCTATTCAAGAGATTAGTGAGAGACTCAGCAACATCCAAATGGACAGATTATATAATGATAGTGGGCAAAAAATTAACAGGACAGATGGAATTATTCAGAGAATTAATTAATTGACATACTTCCTCTGAGGATACCATATCAAAACTAGACCAATTGTCAGCCGCTGCATCAATAGGCAAGGTGTCCAGAATAACTTGTTCAAGAGAGTTTGCACAGATGCTATCAACTTTATCTTTGAAAAAACTAGCAAACGTATCACAAGTAAATTGGTGGACAAGCAATATACTCCAGAGAAGAATACCCTGCCAAATGTTTCACTGTTCAAAATAGTTTGTTGGACCAATTCAGGGCAGAATTAATGTAAGTAAAAAAATATTGTTTTTTTACAGACTTCAATTGATGACCAATATTTATCAAGTAGTTACATATATTGAGCTCTGTCGACCATACTCAAGGTTTTATGCCAGCAGTGCTCAGAATGACACAACAAAGATTTGGCAGCCTTGAGTTGTAGTGTAAACCAAGGCACTGTATGCAGATGACTTCCCTGTAGCAATAAAAGGAGTACAATTTTATAGAATTTGAGTTAATAAGCCATACCATTGAGTTGTGGCAGAATTAATATCAGTCTCAACAGAAGGCAGCATAATCAACCAGCGCAACCATAAGGAATGAAGCAACTCCTAATCTACATGGCCCCACTTTGGGCAAGAACAATAATGAGAAATCTGAGAGTGAGACAATTTAGATTTGATAAGAGTATAGTCAGACCAAGGAACTTTAAGGCAGGTGGGTTTTCATGACTCAAAAGAAAACCTTTCATGGTTCAGAAAGATTAAATCCAAAGTATGACCTTGTTGGTAGGTCGAGGTCTTTATCATTTGTTCCCAGCCCAAGGAAGAGATGATGTCAAGAAAATCTTCAAAGATCATTGCGAGTGCAATTTGATTAACATGTAGACTGAATCACCCAATACATTAAGATTGCTCAGATTGACCTTAGAGAAGATCAGAACTTCAAAGAACAAGGGCAAATAACAAACAATAAAATTCAGCAATGCAAAGACTAAACAAATCTACCATAAAGAATTGGTAAGTAACAATAATTCAAGATGAGCAACAGAATCAATAGGAGATAAGGTTAATGTAAGAGCGGTTTTGAAGATGACAAGGAAACCACTGCCGCATCTATCTTTACAAGGTTAGGAAAGAACCATATAATTAGGCAGAGAGAGTTGTACAATGACAGCATCAGTTTCAAAGAGCCATGATTCTCTGACGAAAAATATATCAGAGTGTTCATCCAACAAAAGATCTACAATACCACTGTGGCACATAGATGAGCAGTCAAGCCTTTTTCCTCTTTTAAATGATTATATGTATTTCAAGCAGCAAAACATCAACATTCACCATTCATAAAACACCAACCAGGTCAGCTATTCAAGGGGCTGCTTTTTCTTTTTTAATCAAGTAGGTCAGCTATTGTAAGAAGCTACCTCTTCCTGGAGTCCTGGGGCCTCCTCTTGCTCTCCTCACAGACTACATTATATCCCTCAACCAGAGGAGACTCCATGTATAGAGAATTCCCCTTCTTAAGGTAGTCTGGAACCAGACAGCTAGGACCAGTTCTTAAAGTATTCTGAAGCTCCTGGGCATATACTTTGTCACTACCCTCCCCCTCAGCTCAACCTTACTGAGTTGAGCGCCTGCCTATGCCAGGGCTACTTCCTGGGGTAAGAAACAACTCTTTTTATTCTTGTAGGCATTTTGGCCCATTTCAGGGGAGTCCCATTCCCTACAATCCTTGTATCCTGGACTTGTTTTGGACTCCTTCTTTGGTTCTATTGAAATCTAATCCCCTTAGTTTGTCTGGGGTATTTCTTAAAATCTGCTTGTGCATTCTAGTCCTGAGGTGACCCCAGATTGCCTCAGATTGTGGATAGTCCTGTCTTATTATTACTGAGATTGAGAGTTCAGGCAGTATTCCAACCTCCATACGGGTCTGCCCTGCAGTCGTTGTCAGTATCACTTGACAAGTGGGATACTGCTGTTGATCCCCTTGTACACATACAAGAGTTGCCTTTTTCTTATAGCTGATACCCAGCCTTCAACTTAATCAATTCCGAATGAGTGACTTGCCACACCCTGAATCTATCAGCGCTTAGGTGGAGACTTCATTCAATCCGACTGGGATCACAAAGTCCGTCAGCCCTAAATGTGGAGCATCCACCAGGTTATAGCTTTGCAGCTTTACAGAGGTATGGGCCCACTCAAGTTCCCACTCTTCATTCCTCAGGCAGGGGCCATCCTTTTTAACATGTTTCTTTGGTTTGCTCCCACCACACATTCATTCTTCTCTTCCTTTGGCTGATTGTGCTCTCTCTCTCTTGCTGTGTACTTCTAGTCGACGCTCCAAAGATAGATCTTTTAGCCATAGGCATTCCTCATCCATATAGTCTGTAGTCTTGCAGTGGGAGCATTCCTAAGGGACTTTCTCTACTTTAATCTTATCGCTTCCCATATGGGTTTCTCCCTTTCCTTCCGTATTATAGGGGCAACAGTCTTCTTCATGCCTATTCTCAGCACAGAGAAAACAAAAGGAAAAAGGGAGCAGAACATCATTATTGAGGGGGACAGGAGCGTCCCTGGTTCCTTTTCTTCTTCGACTTTGAATTTGTCTGTCCCTTAAGGTTTCTTTTTGTTAATACATGCTATAGTCTCTCATGTAGGCTGGATGACCAGGCCAACATCCATGGCCTCGCCTCCTCGCTACTGACAGTCTTTGGCTAAATGACCTCACCTGCCCCAATTGAAACAAGTTGAGGAGCCTATTGGTTGTCCCCTGAATATCGAAGTGCGTAGGACCTGTGCTGAGGATAGTTGCTGGGTTCCTCATCACTCTCTGTCATAAGCGGGCATCTGTACAGGGTATTCCTATTAGCTGGGCTTGATAGCAGGTGTCAGCCATTTCTCTGGTGGATTCCAGGGTAAGCTTGGAATGCTGGCATATCCTTCACCGCTTGGCCTGTTGCAGGCCTTCTATGAATTGTTCCATTCATCTGGCTGTAGCTATTTATTTCCATTCAAGATCTTTAAGTTGATTAAACACATTTCTGGGGCTTTCTCCAGTACAGAGAGTCCCTTTTCAGAACCACAGCTGATATACCTCTGGGATGCAGCTGGTCCTCTCCAATACAGCCACCTTTACATCCACATAGCTAGCCCTTCTGTCTCAGTTTGCAGATGGATATGCCACTTGGCTGTTGCCAGTTAACAGGTTTCTGAGATAAATGGTCCAATCAGCCTCGAGCTACTTGGCTAGTTGGGTGGTCTGCTCAAAATTCACTAGAAAAGGTTATGGATCTTCCAGCCCTAACTTTGGTATCATGGGAACCATCGGAGTATGTAGACTGGCAACAGCTTGAAAAGCTTCTCTAAAGAAAGTATATTCTTTGGCTGCACCTCCCTGCAAGGCAACCAAGGTTGCTTGTAGGGTGATCAAATTCTATAGGAGGTGCTGTTGTTGGGCCTACACGATGGCCTATAACTTTATTTGTCACTCAGCGAGGGCCTGAATCACCTGCTCCATTCTTAAAAAATGTTCCACTTTATTTCTCCTTAGCAGGGAAGGGGAAAGAAGAAAACCCTTTTTTTTTCTTTCCCACACAAAATACACTCCCGCCTGTTCAACTCTAACTCACTTACTGGTTTCCTGACTACCCGGGCAAGGCTACCCCCTTTGGCCTGCTATAAACGCAGGCTGCTGTGGTGAGGCCCCAAATTTGAAAAAAAAACCCTCCCCTTTTGAGCACTGATTTATGCTAATATGCCTCTCAGCGTTTTCTGTAACACAGACTTTATCAAAGCACTAAACACTTCTTTTCTGTCTTGAAGCAGAAAAGATTTCTGGCTGTATTGTGCCTAGTATAGGAAATCCCCAAGCTGACACCCTATGTGGCACATAGATGAGCAGTCAAGGCTTTTTCCTCTTTAACCGGCCGATACAGTAAAGTGTGTGCAATTCACTAAAACAAATTATTAAAATTGGGGCCCGCAGTAAAAAGAGGCGCTAGGGACACTGGCGCGTCCCTAGCGCCTCTTTTTTGACAGGAGCGGTGGCTGTCAGCGAGTTTGACAGCCAACGCTCCGGTTTTCAACCCGCGAGGTGCGGGCCGATTTAAAAATTTTTTTTAAAAATTTCTAATTAATTTTTAACTTTTGAAACCTCCGACTTAATATCACCATGATATTAAGTTGGAGGGTGTACAGAAAAGCAGTTTTTACTGCTTTTCTGTGCACTTTCCCGGTGCCGGAAGAAATTAACGTAATAGCGTATCGAAAACGCGCGTCCAACCCCCCCGAAACTAATAGCGCCTGCAACATGCAAATGCATGTTGGTGGTCCTTTTAGTCATTCCCGCGCGATACAGAAAGCAAAATGTGCAGCAAAGCCGCACATTTTACTTTCAGAAATTAGCGCCTACCCAAAGGTAGGCGCTAATTTCTACCGGCACCAGGAAAGTGCACAGAAAAGCAGTAAAAACTGCTTTTCTGTTCACCCTCCAACTTATTATCATGGCGATATTAAGTCAGAGGTCCCAAAAGTTAAAAATAATTAAAAAAAAATTTTAAATCAGCCCGTGCCTCGCGGGTTGAAAACCAGATGCTCAATTTTGCCGGCATCTGGTTTCCGAACCCGTGGCTGTCAGCAGGTTTGAGAACCGACGCCGGAAAAATTGAGTGTCGGCTGTCAAACTCGCTGACAGCCGCTGCTCCTGTCAAAAAAGAGGCGCTAGAGATGCGCTAGTGTCCCTAGCGCCTCTTTTTACCTCGGGCCCTAATTTGAATAATTTGTTTTTTTCTGAATTGCGCGCACAGGAGAGTGGCCTGGGCGCGTGCTCTCCCGCAATTTTTACTGTATCGGCCTGTGAATAAGGGGTAAAGCTAGCGCGTCGAAAACGCGTGTCCAAACGCAGGTTAACAGTGCACTCCGCCGGAGCGCACTGTACTGTATTGGCCTGTACGTGCTTTTACCTGACAGTGCAGCAAACATCGACATTCACTGTTCACAAAACACCAACCAGGGCAGCTATTCAAAGGACTGCCTTTCCCTTTTTACTCATGTAGGTCAACTATAGTAAGGATCTCTACTCCCAGCCTATGTTATATCCCACAGCTAAGGGAGCTCCCCAGTACCCAGAATTCCCCTGTCTTAAGGTGGACCAGTCCTTATATTGTTGCAGGGCTTCTGGGCATATACTCTGTCACAAGCATTCACTTTCTTTCTAATAGTCTGAACAGTAATCAAAAACAAAGAACATAAGAAAATGCCATACTGGGTCAGACCATGGTGAGACCACACCTTGAATACTGTGTACAATTCTGGTCACCGCATCTCAAAAAAGATATAGTTGTGGTGGAGAAGGTACAGAGAAAGGCGACCAAAATGATAAAGGGGAATGGAACAGCTCCCCTATGAGGAAAGACTAAAGAGGTTAGGGCTGTTCAGCTTGGAGAAGAGACGGCTGACGGGGGATATGATAGAGATGTTTAAAATCATGAGAGGTCTAGAACGGGTAGATGTGAATTGGTTATTTACTCTTTCAGGGGGCACTCCATGAAGTTAGCATGTGGCACATTTAAAACTAATCGGAGAAAGTTCTTTTTCACTCAACGTACAATTAAACTGTGGAATTTGTTGCCAGAGGATGTGGTTAGTGCAGTTAGTGTAGCTGGGTTTAAAAAAGGATTGGATAAGTTCTTGGAGGAGAAGTCCATTACCTGCTATTAATTAAGATGACTTAGAAAATAGCCACTGCTATTACTAGCAACGATAACATGGGATAGACTTAGTTTTTGGGTACTTGCCAGGTTCTTATGGCCTGGATTGGCCACTGTTGGAAACAGGATGCTGGGCTTGATTGACCCTCGGTCTGACCCAGTATGGCTTGTTCTTATGTTCTTATGTTCTTAGGGTGCAAGTGGGGGAGCCAGGCTTTCCTGCAGGGCCAAACTGGGTCACCAACATTGTCCACATTGTGCTTGCACTCCAAAAATAAGTGTACTGAAGAATTAGCCAAGTGGCAAAACAGATTACATACAAATCTGCAATTATCTCATTAGCAAAAGTCTCAGTACTCTGTCAAAACTCCAAATTCTTAGATAAGGTCAGCACAGTAAAAACAGTTTCCAAATTGCCATCCTCTCCTGGGCCAGATCTTTTTTCCAGTTCTTCTGCACTCCTAGGTGTCAAGAACTGTCTCTTTTAAAGCAGCACAACTCTCCTCAAAGTCTCCTAGGAAGCAAAACTCTGTATTCACAGCCACTTGGATTGGATCCAGACAAAGGAATCCCCATCCCTTGGGTGAGCTGCAGTCCTTTCTCCCTGGAATAAAGCTCCAGAGGGTAACCTTCCCTTAGGTCCTGTTGCCTATATCCCAGTATCCAGTTCTGTTTCCAAAACTCCAAGTCAGCTTCCTCTCCAATTGATTCATCTTCTTGAGACTTCTACATTTTCCTCACTCCTCTCAGCAGCTTGTGAAAACCCCTCAGGCCACAACTCTCCGGAGCAGTGGGGCCCACTAAGAGTGGAAACTGCTACACACTCTCCATGTGTCTTAACCTCTTCCCATACCAGCTTCTGAAACTCTCAAACTATTTCCCGATTGGGCTGGGCCACCCTGTCTGTTCTCTTAATGGCTCACACTACCCTCTGCTAGAAAATTCTCCCTTACTCGGAAAGCCTTGGTCTGAAAGTAACCTTCCTCTTTAGACCTCCTTAAGAAATAGTGTCCTCTGTGTGAACTCTCCTGAAATGTTAGGTACCATATTTTCCGGTGTATAAGTCATGGTCTCTTTTTTCCAAAATATTGTAGGTGTGACTTATACACTGGTGCGACTTATCTGCTGCAATTTTCTCTCTCTTTCTTTCTCCCCAATTCGTCTGCCACCCGCACGTATGCCCTGCCATCACTTGCCTCTCTCTTTCTCTCTCTCTCTCTCCAGTTCATCCATCACATGCTGTGCACATGCGCACGTATGCTGTTCTATCCTCACAATGGGTACATGTTTGTATCTGTATATACTGTAGCTTAACAGTGTTTACTGCAGCCCCTCCCTTCCGGGAACTCTTGATATTGAAACACTTTTTGTAACCCATGATAAAAGTCTGGGAGCCCTGCCTTTAAGAGGAGCTTTGCCCTTAAGAGAAACTCCCTCCCCCTTGCTTTCTCTCACTTGAGAAGAGTCTGCATGCCCTCTCAATCTAACTTGAGTCGTCTTAAGTGCCTTATTGGCTCAAGGGACTGCCCTTCATGCTCCCCCTGTGTCACATGGGTCCCAGGATTGTTGCCATTGGACCTTGCCCCCCCCCCCCTGCCCCCAGCTTGTGGAGGCATTTTCTGTAACAGCTTTCTGGGAAACTTTCAGTCTAGCCCACGCAGCTGCAAGCCAGGAGCAATTGCTCTGTGAAACAATTGGCTTTTTTACATTCTTCTTATCGCTTTATTTCTAAAGATTAAATCAGCTTCAGAACCCTTTTGTCTTCTCACCTTGAATGCCAAGAAACTCTGTTCTCCCCTCTCCTACCTATTTCCAGCTACAAAGATCTTTGCCTGGGGCTATACATTTGGAAGCAACAATTGTAAGTAATAAAAAAAACAACTTGTACAATAAATAATTTCAAACTTAAAGGATCTTTGTCTGAAGACTGATTGGGAAGAAGGTTAGCTGTCTGGATGAGAAAACACGTATGTTTTTATTGAGCCAGCACATATGCCCTGCAACCACACGGCTCATATGCATGATCCACCAGCGCACCATCAGTTGCTATCACTGCATCAGTCAAACGAGGGATGGAGAGGTGCATTTTATCCACCAGGGTGACTTATCTACAGATTTTGCCTTCAAAGATCCTGTTTAGGCAGGGTGCAACCTATACACAGGTGCGACTTATACACCAGAAAATACGGTATAATGTTAACCACTCGTCACTGTAAGAATAGGCTTCAGTTCACTGGCTATTATCCATGTGCCATCTAGTGGCATGAGGACCACAAACACATCTAATCTCGTGACTAGACCATCCACTGGGCATCTAGTATAGCAAGCAGTGAGTGAGGCTTACTAGTTACTGCTGCTGGTAAAGTCTGGAGCAGTAGTCCCTGCTCTCTCCTTGGGGCTCCCTTTATCCAGTTCTCTTTCATAGGTGGGTGGTTTCTCTTCTCCACTTGTTCTCCTTATCTGCCTCTTTCCTGGCTCAAACATCCAGCATAGCCTCTCCTTCTGCTAACACCAATGTTGTTGCTCAAGGAGCACAGCTGAGGCCTGGATCCCTTTCTAGTATCTCCAGCACTGACTTCATTGCTCAGCGCCGATTCCTTTGTGGGGCTTAGAAGGCACCTCTCCCATAGTGGTGGCTGCTGACCTGAAGAACTCATAGATGCTTCTCCCAGATGGTCCAGCGCTCTTCTGCCAAGACTAGTAATGAGATATATGTCCTCCAAAACTTCAGGGATTTGTGAATGAAGTGGTTAATCTTCTACTGAACAAGGGGGACAACTAAGGGCTCAGAGGACTTGACTTTCACCCTCTCCTTCCTCTTGGCCAGCATGGTCCAAGGGATATAAGGTAATAGTGACACTAATTCAAAATTCGGCAGAGTCTGCACTCACACTCATCCTGCCTCTTGGCTGCTCCCCCAGGCAGTTATTTAAAGAGCAGATATTTGTTTTTGCTCACTTGCTGCAGCTGGAAGACACTGTGTGCTCAATTCTTGCAATGGACAGCAACATTTATAAAACGGGCAAGTAGAAAGAGGTAGGTACCTTGCACAATCAGGAATAGTCTGGAGATGTGGAGAAGGCAGCCAGCCAGGGATACAAAGGACAGGTCACTTTAAGAAAGAGATGAATAGAGAACAGGAGGTGGAAGAGAGTTGTAGCTTTTGAAAGAATAGGTTATTTAAAAAGTTGTGGGATGCTGATCAGAAATATAATTCCAGGAAAGCTAGTCAAGGGAGAGAAATGCACAGCAGAGAAATGTGGCACTAATTGGGCAATACAGATGAGGGTTATTAAGGAGGCACTTAGAGACCAGAATCTCTTCTTCAGAAGGAGACTGTCAGGAGCGCAAAGCACTGTCAGAGAAGCAGAGGCCAATCACTCCAGGAAGAAAATACCCTCAGGGGACTGGAGATCCTGCTGTTAATGGCGTGCCGCATGAAAACAAACATAAGACAAGGGCATTTGGTTGATGTTATGAGTTTAGATTATGCCATCCTGTGGTTAATATGCTTAATATATCTAAATGGAGTTATCTTGGTGCCTCAGGAGCATGGGACTGTGCTGTTCGCTGTAGAGGAACAGACAGTATGGGAAATTAAAGATATTGTTTTACTGCAAGTGCCTGGCTGTGCAGTAGTTCCTGATGAGCTGGCAGTGACTGCTACAGTATGAGAATGGATGACAGCACTTGCTTTTTTGGTTCCAGATGACTCATGTCCTTTTGGTATGCCATGGCTCTTTAGGTATCTTATGACAGGCAGTATACCTCTACAAAAATAAAAAAAAAAACAGTGAAGGTCTTTCTATAATATAGTTCACTTTTCCAATGCAGTGATTGATGTAGTGTGCAAGGTTCCTGAGACCTTTATAAGTGGTGAGTCTTCTTTTTAAACATAGGTGCGGTGGGCATTCCCTGTGCTGCGCTTCTCTCCTCAGGGTAGGTGTTGTAGAGACGGATCCCATATTTGGGGAAAGATGAGGATCCATTTTTTACTACTCTTTCCTTTGATGTGACGCTGGGTGCCACAACCAGGATGTGTGTCCGGCCGGGCAGCTAGAAACCTTCCCACAATCCCCGAAATAATTATACGTGATGATATTAAAATTGGAAATAAACATACCGCAGCTTTATTTAACATAACAACATGAAAAGATAAAAACATGTAACCGGGCCAATACCTTGATAGCTCAGAAATAACCGGGTCCACGCCCCCATATCCACCTGCCGCGTACCAGCAAGGCGGTGCATCCAAGGCCCAACCCCCTGCCATGTTTACAAGCAAGGGGGTCCAACGTACTGGGTGTGGTACCCACCCTTTCAGGCGACATGACCTTTTTATTCAGTCCTGCATCTGACCCATCTTTGTGAGCCAGCTCCAGCCTGTTCAATAGCTTCTCATTGGCCCAGGTACCTCCATATTAAAAAACCCCCGGCTGCAACATTACATAAAGATGCATTGCTGCTTAACATAGCTAGCAAAATGATAAAAGAATCACAACAAGAACATGTTCTAACTGATAATAACTGCTAACTACTGTAATGGACCACGTCCTATGTATAACCTAACCCATAAAAGGCAAGTTAACATGTCTATTTAATAGAGTGGCCTGCACCTTCCCAACTCCTTGTACTAAACTGCGGGGTGGGTGGGCAGGAACGCAGTTGACGGCGAAAAGGGCCATCCCTGGGCTGTGCTGCACTCTTTAAACTACCCCACCATGTCATCATGAACAGTCGAAGGCCGTCTGCTCCCGATGACACGCCAGCTGAAGCCCACCCAAAAGAGGCCAGCCCCGGGCTGGTGCCCCCCCCCCCCCCGTCTAGTGACCGATGTTATCGAGGGCGGCTGGGAAACTGGCTGGCCCCGATGACATCCCCCGCCACGAAGACTGCCTGACCCAACGCACAGCCCGGCCTCAGATCATTTGCGGGCTCCAGGCATTTTCAGCATGGGCCCTGCACATTGACACTGGGAGCTGCGACCAGGATGTGCATCCGGCCGGGCTACTACAAATAGTCCCACCATCCCCGAAATAATTATATGTGACAATATTAAAATTGGAAATAAACAGGTCGCAGCTTTATTTAATATAACAAAATGAAAAGATAAAAACCTGTACCCGGGCCAATAGCTTGATAGCTCAGAGGTAACCGAGACCATGCCCCCATATCTACCTGCCACATACCAGCAAGGCGGTGCATCCAAGACCTGATCCCCCCCCCCCCACCGCATTTCCAAGCAAGGGGGTCCAACGTACCAGGCGTGGTACCCACTCTTTCAGGCGACATGGCCTTTTTTTCAGCTCCGTGGCTGACCTGACTTCGTGAGACAGCTCCAGCCTGTTCAGTAGTTCCCCATTGGCCCCAGCACCCGCCACAGGCATGAGGCAGTGAGGGAACTTGTCTCATGCTCCCCCAATACCAATATCAGCTGCGGCCATCCCCATGTCTACTAAACCTGCCTCAATGGCCTCCTAAACATTGTTGTTAAACAGGTTGTAACCAATGTCAGACAAATGAATCTTGTCCCACCACTATAACCCCTCAGAATCATCGTTTGCCCACTCATGCAGTATCTGTCATCCCCCTTTATGCCCCATCCATACCTCGGTCTGCCTGTTCAACTTTCTACTCTCCCGGCCCCATAGCTTCTGATCATTGAATTTTATACTCCAGGAGGTCCTTTCTTACCTGCTGCAATAATTGTCTACAAGACATAACCCCCAGATCATTACCCTTAAGTTGCATAATTATAATGTTCAGGGCGGCCGTTGACTCGCTCTTGCCCTGTAGCCTAGGTAGAACCTGGCCCCAGCGCATTCCACACTTCCCTATCCATGTGATGTGCACTCCCCGGGCGGCCAGCCCCAAATGTGGTCCATATCCACACTTACGGGCCCTCCTGGCTGCCCAATGAAGGAATGTCCCACGATCCAAACCTGTACCAGCTTAGGGGGTGCCTCTGAAAGCGAGAGAAAAAAGTTTTGTTAGATGCTGTGAAGAGACATGTGAGTCCGATCTAAACTGACATGAGCTCACTGCGGAGGAACGCCATCTGCCTATCCGTTGTATCGCCTCTTTACCCAACCCGGTAGCCCCAGTTTAAAAAGAGTGGGTCCCAAAATTGCCTGCATCCAAGCCTACCCTGCCCAGTGCCAGCTTTAAGACTGCCAAAAATTGAAACCTTGAGAGAGGGACTTGATCTTTGTGCACTAGTAAATGGGCTCCCTTGGTTGGCTGAACAGCGAGGAATGCCTCTAAATTTGTGACCTGGCACGTCACCTGGTGACCGAGCCGTCAGAGTGCCAATGTTGCCCCCGACCCATTTGATCAGTTTTTGACCTTGGGATGAGCATGTTCAAGATATGACCTGACTTCTTCACATTCTTTATAAGAATGCCCGTAGTCCCCTTGGCCCGCTTACAGGCTGCCACCAACTCACTTATGCGCAATGCACCAAAGACGGCAAGTGAAAAGGCAAGTCCAAACAAAAATACAATTTGTAACCTAGTGCATTATGTAATACTGAATACAACAGAGCTCCCCATACCTTTTTAAAATAGCAAACTTTGTTGTTATGTCCATTTTTTGCTGTTTGATATTGTTTTAGTTTTATGTATTCAATTTTACTGCTGTGTATGTATCCTTGTAAATCACCTACAGCCTTGTGCCATGGTGTGGCAAGGGGCCTTGAATGAGTAGAGAAAATGGCAGTAAGGGCCAAGAAGACAGTTTTTGCAAGAAGACAGGGCTGGCTTATTCACAGAGTTGCTGTGCCATCTAGATGGAAGAAACCGGCTCAGCGTGTCCTCACTACAGAGTTGCTGTGCCATCTAATGAAGAAACCAGTTCAGCGTGTCCTCACTATAGAGTTGCTGTGCCATCTAGATGGAAGAAACTGGCTCAGCGTGTCCTCACCACAGAATTGCTGTGCCGTCTAGATGGAAGAAACCGGCTCAGCGTGTCCTCACTACAGAGTTGCTGTGCCATCTAGATGGAAGAAACCAGTTCAGCGTGTCCTCACCACAGAGTTGCTGTGTCATCTAGATGGAAGAAACCGGCTCAGCGTGTCCTCACCACAGAGTTGCTGTGTCATCTAGATGGAAGAAACCGGCTCAGTGTGTCCTCACTATAGAGTTGCTGTGCCACCACGCTTCTGTGAAGTGTTTTCATGCAGCACACTAACTAAGAAGTCTATAAATACTTGCCAGCTGCTGCCTCTTGTTAGGCTGGCCCATCTCCTGCTCCATGCTGCTGGGTGTCATCTCTTCTCACCTCCTGCAAGTGCTGCCTCCATGCTGCTGGGTTTCGTCCTGTGCCTCCTGCCTCCATGCTGATGGGTCTTGTGATGCTCCTGCTGTGACGATGCTGCACTCTGTGGTCCTACTCCTACTGCCTATATGCTGAACTGCGATGCTGTGGTCCTTAGGCTGTCCTCTTTGAGTGCACTCTTTCAACATGGACTGTCTGGGGCCTTTGTGTTGACAGCACATAGAAGTGCTGCATGTAGCTGTTACTTTACAGTATTACTATAGCTTTTGGGGTGTCACTACTTCTTTCTATATTCTTGTTGTAATCATGATTGTGCCTAAAGGATAAGATGCAATGTCTGTATATGTAATGTTGCCATTTTAATCTATTAAGGTACAGGTGTACACTGAATGTGCTGTTCATGAAATGTACATAGTTTTTTCCTATTTGCTATCTTGTCCTTGCAGAATATGATTACCTAAGACATTGCCTTTATTTCAAACAGTGCATTACATGTGTTTGCTAATAAAGTGCTCACTGTTTGGAAATACCAACTTTCTGGTGGTGTTCCTTCATTGTGTGTGTGCTTTTTGTGTTTATGTTACCGAAAGTAAAAAGTTTGCTTTCCACATGACCTTGCATGCTACAATGCCCTGCCTCATTTCAATTGTGCAGTTATCGAGCATGCAAGACCATATGGGCTATGACATTACAATGAAAGCTGCGTGAATGCTGGTAAGCAAGACAGACAGAGGTAAAGAAGAAGCTCCTTACTATGGCCCATCACTATTGCCTCTTGTTGCCCTCTTCACATACCATACTGTTTGCTAACTCCTGCTTACATGTGCCTGTATGTGACCTGCTCTGTACCTTCATGGTCAACACATTATATAGTGTGCATGTACAACTTGGGTGGTATAAAGGGGGAACTTGGAATCATCATGACCCAACAGTTTATTTTCTGCCCCCTTACTTTTGTCAGGAGTGCAAGGATATGTGACCATGTACATTTGGAGCTTACACAGTAAACCAAATACGATGTGTGTGCTTACTGAATGTTGGTACACATTCTGAGCCGCAGGCTCACAAGTCGGGATGATAGTGATGGAGAACCATCTGTGCTACAATGTCCACAGGCAACCACCAGAGGGCCTAGAAGGGTGCTGCTGGTGCTGGGGGCCAGGCTGGCTTCCACACTCTGCCTCCCACCCCTGTGCTGGCATGGCTTGGGGGTCTGTATAATACATGTAAGGTAAGGCTGGCCTTACAGGTAGCATCCAGATCCTAAAGGCAGGCCACTACTGGCAAGGCAGCCAGTCTGTGGAAGTCTGTGCTCTGCACCTATGCAAATTGTGTACCACTCACTACTCACTCACTCCTCCTCCCTACTTGTCACATAGCAGCTGACACTGTTTTGCAAAAGTCACCAAGTACACAGCATTGTGGAACTGAACTTTTGGTTACTGTACAAGTGACGCTTTTGCAGTGTTTAGGAAATGGTGGCCCCCCTCCCTTTGTAGGCAGATGTAGGCGTACCACATATAGGTTTTGCACATAAAAAGTATTGTTGTTCTTATGGGCGAAAGACGGTAGACGTACTGTTCCAGCCAATAGGAGGTAGAGATGTTGAGCGGTGTACATTAGTGGTAATTAACCAGTAGAAATGGGTTAGCGCTGAAGGATCACGGATTCTTATGGTAAATTAATCAGAAAATGAAAATGAAGACTTAAGGCAAACATTTCCACCTTTATTCAAGGATACTTAGAGTAGAGTTTTGTCCCTGAAGGCGTACTGTTCCCACATCTACACAACACAGAGGGAGTGATAAAAAATGGGGACTGGTTTGGCAAACTCTATGTGAACGGTGCTTTTGAGCTATGGAGAGGTGCTAAACGAGAGAAGGGACAGAAAAAAGGGACTCTGTAATAGGAGTGTCCCAACGCCTGTGGTATGTGGCAAGCAAAGCAACTGCAACCACAACCCCCCCCCCCCCCCCCACACACACACACATACACACAAAAACATGCACCAGGTTTCTCAGTACATGCAGCGTGTAAAGCAGCATAATGCTGAACACTCGTCTGAATGGGCCTTACAGGCATAGCATTACCTAGTCCTTTACACTGCCTGTTCCTTGCATCGCAGCATTTCCTCATCCCGGGGCAGTTTCTTTACCGGCCCTTCCTCCCTCCATAAAATTCAAAGGCTCTGGGCTAGACCTAGGAGTAGGTAGGCAGCACACCCCATAGTAACAGCACTATTCAGCCTACTCCAATTACTTGGTGCTATAACATCAGCGTGAGTGGGAGGCCACGGTCAGAACAACAGCCGAATGCTGACTATAACTTTCATGTTGTACAGCATCCAGGATCTGTCACCATGCCCAGCTGCACACCCCTGCCCCTCTGTGAATACTACATATACACTGTGACTGTACGTGAGTAAAATGGGCAGTACAAGGGGGTCAGACTATTCTTACCGCTCTCCATATGCTGCCCTGTCAGAGGCACACCTTCTCCAGAGGGCAAATACTCCATCAATGCTGTGCAAAAGCTGCCTGTGCTCAGTGTAGGTACACACACACACTGCTAAGTGGTATTGGATTGCAGGGCCAAGGAAGCAACCTCTGAATGCAACAGCACCCACACACACATATTGAACAAGCCGCACACAGCACGTCATTTACTGAGTCACACACTCACTTGTGTTAGCAGTATGGGGACCACATGCTCCAGTTCCTGCACCTACACATATGCAAGGCCTATGTTCCAGCAATGTTTGAAATAAGACAACACAGAGATGTGTGGTAGCTTGCAGTAACTGCTAATGAGGCTGTGAGAGACCTTCCTATTCCTACATTATCTATAGCAGCACACAGGAAACACTTCTGTTTCAGGCATATATCACCCCTACTTAGTGCAAGGTTCTGACATGGACGCCTGAAGGGTTTAGGTGGCACTAAATGCGTGTCTGTCAAGATAGCAACACATAAAGGCCATCACCTCTCATGGCAAGCACATGACATCTGTGGGAGCTGACAGCTAGGCATATACATTAAGCACTGTCTGGATTTACTGTGGAGCCAGCTTGTCGGCTCATAAGCAGTTTAGCTGACCAGACCTGGTCAACCCAGAATGCAATACACTGAGAACTATATGACTGTGTAGGACAAGACCTGGCCTGCTCACAACTAACAGTAGAAGTCTTTTACACCACTTACTGCAGAGCCTAGAGCATAGCTGCTGTTCAGCAGTCCACAGACATTGTCACATGCATGTGCATCACCAACGGCATGCAACCATGAAAGCATGCAAATGTGTGCAGTCTTGTTGGTAGTGCAGCTATCTGCAAGTTTTGTTTTGGACAGGAGTGCTCAGCCTATGTGCTTTAACATTGCTCATAGATCACAGCTGTAGTATAACAGGTAGTAGGTATAGGTTAAAGGTTAAGAATGAGCATATGATCAGGGTACATACATATGTGCATACAGTTACATCACATGACTATCAGTAACGCATAATGCACAATGACCTTGCACCAACCTGACTTCTGCAGATGAGACTGAGGTTATGTGTGACGGCATAGTTTAAGGCAGGAGGTTCACACATGTGATCCTTGGCCTGTATGATGTGAGCGTTTGATGAGGATTGATGTAGCTGCTGTAAAATTGATTATTAACTATAGTATCATGGTCGCATGTAAGCAGTCATAGGAAAAAAGTAGTGAAGAGACGACATTATCTGACTCCCAATCGTGCCTTCACTGAGCTGCACATGCATGCTCCTGTTGGCTCCCCGAGAAACCAAATCAACCTACATGACATTACGGCTGCCAAGTCCCTCACCTTTTGCACATTAATATTTCTAAATTGCCTAGATAGGTGTAGTCAGAATGCATGGGTGATGGGGGTGCATGCAACCACAAAGAGGAATACTCCGTTGGAAGGAGTTGTGCACATACTGAAAAATGCAGCAGGTAGCACAGTTGCTTTCACCAAGGCTGTAATGGAAGGTGGGCTCCTACAGTACTGTGATGTGTGCAGTACTGTTGTCACCTAGCTGCAATTTTATGGACACGTTAATCGTGTCCTGATTTTGAAATATGTACATGATGCTATTTCATCATTTTTTCCTATATCTTTTTTCAGCAAAACCAGGACTACACATAGCCATGCCAGTAAGACAAGGATTAGATGTACATATCCTGGAAATCACTAGGCAACTGAACATACTACAGTACAGTGGCTCTTTAAGGGGTGAGACACTGGTGTCATGTTGTTGTGGGCATGCCCATTTATTGTAAGCACACCCACTACAGGGGTATAACTTCAACTGTACACCTTTAAGTACGTTGGAACGAGGGTATAATATTGGAAATCTGTCACTCAATCATTTAACTGTCTACCTCTTACTTTCACATGGGCGTTTCACCTTCACTGCTATTTGAGATTTACAGCATTTCTATAAGTGTACCTCTTCAGGGTTGAGGAACATGTGGGGTGCCATCACACTTATGCCTGCATGTCATCTACATGTGAGCGCTAGAATGCATTCCACTGGTGAGGGCTCACAGGCCACACCATGCTAGGTCGGCCACTAAGTGTAATGGCAGACGTGCCTCTTTTACCGTCACTTTCAGGCAGAATACACGGAGGCAGCGACATGTCTTTCATGTATTGTTTACTTTCACAACTATATTTCAAGTATAGTGTACTGGTGCTCTGTGAATACGAATCCAGAGTACCCATATGTGGTTTATGCAAAACGGTGAGCTACACAGTCAAGCAGTGAGAGAAAGAAAAGGGCTACTGAGGAGAGGAGCAGCTAACAGGCTGCAAGTGGCCCTCCCCTGCAAGGAGAAGTGGTAGGTAAGGCCTATCTGACTGCCACTCAGCGTGGTCTCTGGGCTTGTACAAGGAGACAAGGGGGATCCTGGGGGAGATCCGGACGTAGGTCCATTGGTACTCCATGGTGTAGAGCCAGATTATGGACTACACAGCACAGCAACACAATCTTTGCAACTTTGGGTGGGGCATACATTAAAGCTCCACCTGCCTTGTCCAAACAGCGAAAACGACTTTTCAGAAGGCCAAAGGTGAGTTCTATGTCTCAGCGGGTAGCACATAAGGCCTCATTATACCTCATCTCTGCCGGCAGAATTGGGAATGGCAACGGGGGTGAGAAACCAGGGCCTGCAACTGTACCCTGAATTTCCTGCGGCAATGACAGAAGAAACGCATGAATTATTGCATTGTTACTTGCAGAAGTCAGTGGCAAACCTCAACATCCAGTAAGACAGTATAAGGTAGGGATGTGAATCGTTTTTTGACTATTTACAATATCGTCCGATATTTTTTAAATCGTCATTAATCGTTAAAGAGTGCAATACAATAGAAATTCCACCGATTTATCATGAAAAAATCGTTAATCGGGTTAGTGCACACTAACGGGAGTTAGGACACAACCTAAAAACCCACCGGACCCTTTAAAACCGCTCCCTTAGCTTCCACCACCATCCCGACCACCCCAAAAACGTTTTTAAATTACCTGGTGGTCCAGCGGGCGTCCCGGGAGCGTTCTCTCATGTTCGGGCTGTCGGCCGATAAACAAAAAACCCACCCCGACCCTTTAAAACCGCTCCGTTAGCCTCCACCACCCTCCCGACCCCCCCAAAAACGTTTTAAAATTACCAGGTGGTCCAGTGGGCCCTGGGAGCGATCTCCCATTCTCAGGCCGTCTGCTGCCACTAATAAAAATGGCGCCGATGGCCCTTTGCCCTTACCATGTGACAGGGTAACCATGCCATTGGCTGGCCCCTGTCACATAGTAGGAGCACTGGACTGCCCGCACCATTTTTAAAGATGGCGCCGGCCGTCCACTGGATGTATCTTCGGCTTCTGACTACTGGCTTCTGACATCGGCTTGGACTACTGGCTTCTGATTCCGGCTTCTGACTACTGGCTTCTGTCTTCGGCTTCTGACTACTGACTTCTGATCTCGGCAAATCCACAGCTTCCGATTCCGGCTTCACTCCACTGGTTCCTGACTCTGGCTCTCATCCAGGAGGCCCTCCTAAGTCCAAGCGGCTCGGGTCCTCACGAGCTCCTCTCGGGGGGACCGCGGTCTTCCAGTGGTGAAGTTCCAGCTGGCCTTCTGGCTTCGGCCCTTCTCTTCTCAACCTTCAGGAACTCCTCTTCAGACCCCGGCCTTCAGGAGACCGCATGTAATCCCAAGCGGCTCGGATCCTCACGGCCGCCTCCTGGGAGGACCTCGGGCTTCCAGTGGTGAAGATTCCTTCAGTCTCCTGCTCTGTGCCACCTCCTGGCTTCGACATCCACAGTGGGCCTCCCCACAGTGAGTCTTCATCTGTCTCAGCCAGCTCAAGGGTCCACGAATCTAACAGTATACAGATGAGATGTCCAAGGAAATTCCCAGTTTTTTGCAGAGACTTCTCCAGAAGTGAGCCATGACTTTTACTCCCTGATCTGACAGGATGTGCTTTGGTAATCCATGAAGTTTGAAGATGTGTTGGAAAAGGAGACGAGCCAATTCTGGTGCAGATGGAAGCCCAGGAAATAGTGTGACGTTAGCTAACTTGGAAATTTGGTCCACCATTACCCAAATAGAAGTATAGCCATTAGAGAGGGAAAGGTCTGTGATGAATTCCATCACCACATGGGTCCAGGGTTTCTCAGGGGTTGGCAATGACTGTAACAGCTCTCAAGAGTGAGCATGGGAACTCTTATGAATTGCACAATTAGGGCACAATTGTACAATTAGCATTGTACAACCTGCTTTACTTGAGGCCACCAATGCATGTGCTGTGTTACAATACATATAGGGGTAGATTTTCAAACCGCGCGAATTGGCGTACTTTTGCTGGCACATCAGGCGCAAGCAAAAGTACGCGGGATTTTAGTAGATACGCGCGTAGCCGCGCGTATCCGCTAAAATCCTGGATCGGCGCGCGCAAGGCTATCGATTCTGTATAGCCGGCGCGCGCCGAGCCGCGCAGCCTACCCCCGTTCCCTCCGAGGCTGCTCCGAAATCGGAGCGGCCTCGGAGGGAACTTTCTTTTGCCCTCCCCTCACCTTCCCCTCCCTTCCCCTACCTAACCCACCCGCCCGGCCCTGTCTAAACCCCCCCCTTACCTTTGTCGGGGGATTTACGCCTCCCGGAGGGAGACGTAAATCCCCGCGCACCAGCGGGCCGCTAGCGCGCCGGGACGCGACCTGGGGGCGGGTACGGAGGGCGCGGCCACGCCCCCGGACCGCCCCGGGCCGTAACCACGCCCCCGGGCCCGCCCCCAAAACGCTGCCGACACGCCCCCAAAACGCCGCGACGACCGGGCCCGCCCCCGACACGCCCCCCTCACCAAACCCCGGGACTCGCGTAAGTCCCGGGGTCTGCGCGCGCCGGTAGGCCTATTGAACATAGGCGCACCGGCGCGCAGGGCTCTGAAAATCCGCCCCATAGTTTTTACCCACCGCAAAAAATTAATGTATATTGAATATAAACCATAGACATGGTGAATTCTCAGGGGTGGGGGGATCTTAGGGCAGTGAGAGTATGGGCATAGAGTCTTTTTTCGCCCACCATTTTTTATGGGCCTTTTCACTAATTTAGATTATAAAGGACATAGAATTATGCTATTTAATGATTAGATAATAGAAGTAGAAAAATGAAGCATATGGTTTCAGGATGTCAAGGTCAAACTCTGCAAAAATCATACATTATAAAAATGTCATAGTTAAATCAGGTAATTAATATTACTCTTGAAATATAAGGGACATACACCTTTTCATTAAAATCATTCAACAAGTGATTTACAATATCTACAATACCTTTACAATAAATAAGAGAATGAGTAACTTAGGTAATATTTTCCTCTTTTATTAAGAACAGGAGGGGATGCTCTACACAAAAAGCTCCCATTATAAAACAAATCAACCAATTTGGAATATTATGGGAAATGCTTGATAATTTCAGGAATACTAATTGATAACCTGCGTTTTTTGGGAGATGCCATAAATAGAAATAATATAAAAAAATTGGAAGGAAAGGTGATAACAAGGAGAGAGTTTAATGCTGTAGTTGACCTTCTTCTAGATAAAACTTCAGTAAGTTAGAAGGGTCAGAAAGAAGATCTAGATCTCTTGAGAGCTGGTGTAATGAACACAACTTTATTGGCCTTTGAGACAACACTGTCCTATAGAAAAAAGTTTTTCATATATTTTCAGCCAATATATGGGTAGATTTTAAACTGCCCGCACATGTAAATCCCAGTGTTTATGTGCGTGGCCGGGCCTTGCGCATGATGGCCGAATTTTTGAAGAGGCCCGGCCACGCACGTAAACGCTGGTACACGAGTAAGTGCCGGGCCTCTTTGAAGGGGCGGTCTGGGGGCATGTTCTGGGTGGGGCCATTGTTCGCTGTCCTGAAGAACCGGCTGCCTACCAGCCTTGGGAGCTGAAGTAAGTTGTGCAACAACAGAAAAAAAAAAGAAAAATGTAGGGTTTAAGGGATGGGGAGGAGAGGGGAAAGGGAAAGGGAAGGGAGGTTAGATAGGGGTTAGGGAAGTTCCCTCCCAGTCTGCTCCTTATTTGGAGTGGATTTGGAGGGAACTGGGGAAGGCCAGAATGCGTCTCTGCACGGAAATTGCAGAAGTCCCCTCACCTTGGTGTGCCACTCGCACAGACACACAGGGATTATAAAATCTGATGCACTCGTGCTCATGGCCCACAGATTGCGCGCCGGTGCGAGCATGGTAGAAAATCGGTGTGTCCATGTGTGCACGCCAGGAAGCGCGTGCACATGGACGTGCGCGTGCAAAGTGGAAAATCTACCCCATAATTTTTATTCAGCATAAGAGCATACCATACTGGGTCAGACCAAGGGTCCATCAAGCCCAGAAACCTATTTTCAACAATGGCCAATCCAGGTCACAAGTACCTGATAAGATCCCAAACAGTAAATAGATACCATGCTGCTATCGCTCGTTGCGCAGTGATAAGTAGTGACTATTTCTTTGTTAATAACAGTTTATTGAATATTCTTCATGGAATTTGTCCAAATCTTTTTTAAACCCAGCTACTCTAACTGCTTTAACCACATCTTCAGGTAATGACTTTCACAGCGTAATTGTCCACTGAGTAAAAAAGATATTTTCTCTGATGTGTTTTGAATGAGCTAGTTAATAACTTCACGGAGTGCCCCTAGTCTTTGTATTTTTCAAAAGGGTACATGATCCCCTAAGTTTGTATCTGAGGGCGAAGTGACCTGCCCAAGTTCACAAGGAGCAGTAGCAGGATTTTAATCCTGCTTTCGCAGCCCATTGCTCTAACCACTAGGCTACTCTTCTAACTGAACCACTTTTTTAAAAAGTTTCCAAATATAGACACAAGCATGAGTCTTGTACAGAAAATATTAGAGTAATATAGAAAAAGTTTACAATGGAAACTAGTATTAACTCAAGAAAAATAAACATTTACAATTACCCTAAACATAGCCCTCTAAAAAGAAAGGGTTTAGAAGGATCACGGAACAAATTCAACAAGAATTACCAAAGGGAAAAAACCTGACAGAAAATCTATTACATCCACATCACTGCTGTACATTAGACTCAGGAGTAGAAGCAGGATTAGAGGCAATTTTACTCTCTAAAACTTTTTTTATTTGACTAAGTTCAAGAAAAACAAACCTATTACCATCTAGCTTTATTAAATATTTAGCAGGATAATGAAGAAAAAATTCACTTCCCAAACTTAACAAGGTATTTCTATACTGAAGAAAAGATCTCCTTCTAGTCTGTGTCTGCCTGGAAACAATAGGAAATATACATATTTTGTGACAAGAATAAAAAATCCTTAATACAAAAACCAATATCATAATTACATTTTTTGCAGATTCAGACATCCAAGAGACCAGTAAAGTGGCATGGTCATTAATAACCTCATTAGTTTGCTCAAGAAAATTGGTCAAATCAAAATCTGATGAGACTGCAAAACTTCCAGAAGTATCTTGTGGAGAATTATTAGACAAATGGTACATTTTAGAGAAGTAAGGTAAATGTTCCTCAACAAGACCCAGCTTCTCTTTTAAATACATAGCAACAAGCTGATGAGGAGCCATTAAGGGAGGATGAGGAAAATTAAGAAAACACCAATTAAGAATACGAGATTTATTTTCTAGAGATTCAATATGTCACTTTATAGTAACACATTCAGAGGCACATGTTTCTCTAAATTCCTTGAAGCAAGATGTAAGCCTCCAATCATAACCTTCTAAAACAGTCCGTTGAGAAGAAACTTGTTCTTTTGTAGCTTCCATAGAATTAGCAAGATCATTGAATTTCCTGCTAATGGATTTTTCAAATAAAACAATAACCTGCCATACATCCTCGAGGCTAATGACAGCAGCTTTCTGCAAAGGAGATTCTCCCATGATAGACCCATCTTGCCCACACTGATATATCCCAGTACCTGATACTGTGCCAAACTGCACAGTTCCAGACACTGGATGAGCCACCACAGCAAATTATTGTGCTTCAAGTGCTGGATAAGGAATGCAATAATAGCAGTAGCGCATGGTGTGAATGCAAATTTTGGGAAGGGGTGGGATTAGGGAAGAGTTTGGGCAGGAGTTATGAAAATGAGGGAAAATATCACACCATGTGATAGCATAATGCATGCTATTGCACTGTTTTAATGCTGGAAATAACTACACCATTTTCCTGGCATTAAGCTATACATGTTGCACTGCAATGGAAGGGAGCACTAGGGGGCGCTCCCCAGTGCGGAGCAAGATGTGTGTGTCCTTGCGGAGATCATGGCCCTCTACCGGACCTGCATGCTTCTGTGAGGCCACCAATGCAATGGTGGTCTCTGAGTGGTCCTCCAACCACTCCAAGCCCTTACAGACCTGCCACTGGGTAACATCAAGAAGCGGCAAGCCGGACAGAGGCAGGCAGATGGAGACATCTGGCACAGGAAGAAGAGACAAAGACTCAGGCGTTGAGGAAGACGAAGACTCAGGTGTTGAGGAAGGACTTGGAAGGAGCGCTGTCATGCCACGCGCCCTACACACCCCAGCCGGATGGTCACGGACCATGTTGGGCGAAGCAGACAACAAGCTGACATCAACTCAAATACATTAGAGTTCAAGATGGCGGTAAGTACTGAAGAGAAGGACTGGAAATCCGAGATGAAGGATGTCAGGACAGATGGATGAAGGTAACCGGCCATGACTCCTGGTAGCCCAGTCCTGGACTGAGCCTCGGGAACCCAGCGTGATCGACGCACCTGACAGGTCATTGGATGGAGGACGGAACCTCCGACCTGGCGTTGAAGACGCATCTGAAGGAATCTCGAAGTTGGACTGAAGACGGACCACAAGGAGGTAAAATCTGGAACCCGGAACATGATGGAGATCAGATGGAAGACCTGGAGCCTCCCGGCCATGGCAAATGGACTTGTTCCACCGAGTGCCCTACACATCCCAGCCGGGATGGTCGCGCACCACTCAGACCACTGCACGCCCTACACAAACCAGCCGGGCTGGTCGCGGACCATGCAGGGACGAAACAAGCAAAGCCATGGAGACTTGGAGACATCAGGACTTGAAGACATTGGGACTTGAAGACATCGAGACTTGAAGATATCAGGAGATGAAGATCAGGATGTGAAGACAATTGGACGAGAAGACATTGTAACATCAGGAACATCTGGAACACAAAAGCTTGACAAGGTGAGAGACCATGGAAAGATGAAGACGAGGGATCCCACATGGAACATAATGCCTAGGAGAAGCTGGAAGACATGCAGTCCTAAGGAGGACTGGCTGAAGAGCCCTTTTTTAGGGCAGAAGAGGGAGTTCCAGGAAGTGACGTCATGGTGGACCAGGGGAACACTCCCTCGCTGGTCCTTTAAATCATGAAGGGAGGCACGGCCCCATGCCTAGAGGAAGCTGGGCAGGACCCTGGACAGCGGCGTCCCTGCCACTGAAGATGCAGGAGCTGGAGAGGGCTGCAGGCAGGCCCCAACGTGGGAGGCGGCTCCTTGCTGCTGAAGAGACCTCCAGGAGCAGCACCACGCTGTAAGAGAGGCCGAGGACAGCGGCCTCCAGGCCGCGAAGAGGAAGGCTGGCTCACGACAGTTCCTGCTGTGTTGGAGGGTCCTGAAGCGGCTCCAGGCCACGAGAGAGGCCTGGATGGTGGCGGCCTGAGCCGGGAAGATGGCGGCTCTTGCCGTGGGACAGCGACTTTGATGGCAGTTCCTGCTGCATGTGAGAACCCCGGCGTGGCTCCTGCCACGCTGGCACGCTGGCAGCCTCTAGCCCGCAGGAAAGAGCTCAAGCAGCACCCTGCTGCGGCGCATCCTCCGAGCTGTGTAGGAAGTCCAGGGGCTGCACCAGCCGCATGGAGAATGCTGTTGGGGAACCAGGGAAGCTGGCAACAGGTTTTCATTCATAGTGAGCTGTATGAACAGCATAGTACACCTCAGTGAAGATTTGATGTCATTTGGAGTGCAGAAAGTCTCACAAAGATGAAATTTTGTACTATGTCCATCAAGCTAGGGCGAGAGAACATAGTACAAATGTCTTCTTTGTGCGACTTTCCACATTCCAAATGACATCAAATCTTCACCGAAGTGTATGTGCTGTTCGTACAACTCACTATGAATGAAAACCTGGCTCCTAAACCCTAGTGGTCAAATATCCACATACATGTGAGGGTAAATTAAATAAGTATTGTCATTACATCACATATATCGAACAACAAACCCGTATAACATCTTACAAAGAACTTTATTCATTATTATTTGTATTTAAAATAAACATAAACATAGTTTATACAAACAATACATTACTTAATATATCTCAACCATTCATTCTCACACACAAACCAACAATATCAATACATATTGACATAACATATTTCACAACAATTAAAATACAGCAAGTACGTTTATTATATATCCCAATGTTGCACTCTAATTATTAAAAGATATAACTCCATATATACTTAATATACTTGAGCTACTCAGCTCTTTATTTCCCTTATATACTATCGCACAATCTATCCAATATTGGGGAATTGTTAATTTAGAATTATCCCTCTCCTTATTATATGTTCCCGATGTTATTAACTAATTTATATATTTAATTGCCCATTCTGGATATTAATCACTCCACATGTTCTCACTCCTGATGTCATTTCCACTCTTGATATCATCATAAACTCCCAAAACGACAATCTCCCGACAAGAAGCTCTTGTTTCACCCGTAGGTTTCATCAGGGGTTGCAATTATCCAGTATCCTTTCATATATAGGGAAACTCCACCTACACTCTTTGGTAAACACACAAATCTTCAATAAATTCACATTCTCTTATTCAATAGGCACATTAACCTTCAATAAAAATCATCTTCTCTAATTTAATATCAATCATCAATTAATTCATACTCTCTTATAGAAATATACACATCACTTAATCATTTGTTTAATTGCCCTTCTAAAACCAAATTCTTATATCATTTCATCAAGAAACATACGTATATATGTATATCCGACCTCAACATATCACCCAGTGAATACCACTCATCACATTAAATCTCTAAAAAACTCACCTTAAAATTAACATTTGGTTCTATGCACAAATCATCTTGTTATTTTCCTACCACAGCTTCGGACCGATCTCCAATTACTATTAGAGTCCACCAAACATTCACCACCAGCTTGTAATTATTCTCCAGTTTTCACAAACTACTGTTTGATAGAAATACAAACTATGAATATAAGGGACACCATCATTTATTAATTGGAAAAAATTTCACGATCTCAAGCCCCCAAAAACAAATAACAAAAACATCATACCAACCTGTTTCATCACTGTTCGCCTTCTGGTGAATTATTCCAAATACTCCAACCAATTCCTATATCAATAAATACCAGCATACCATGATCATTCACGTATCTCAAACCAACAAAGCCTACGAAACGCCCCAACATCACTCCATATTAAACTTACTGCAATTTTTTAAGCACTCCGAACCAAGCACTGTTTGTATTCCATACTCCTTCGGCTGAAAAAATGCCACGGCTGCGCAGTCCCGATACACACCCTGCTTTTTAACCGTGTCTCACTAGACCCTCCCCCCATAATGATGTCATATCAAACCATTCATACCTACTCTCTCAATCATCCAAACCACTCCCTTCTGCCAATACAAACACTCTAGTCAACCCACCAATTCCAAACTGCCCAATTTCATCCCACCAGCTCACGCCCTGCTCTTTGAATATATACTGCAATATACAGCAGCAACACATCCTTCCAAATTTGTACCAAACCATTCAAAACAACTTACTCAGTCACTCAAAACTTTGTATCCTACTAGTAAAATACACTCCATTCAACTTCCTGATTTAAACCACCCGGTTCAACTGTACCCCATCCAAAGATATATCTTTGCTCTTTCTGCAACAATACTCTAGAGATATTACCTCCACGTTTCAAAATTACCTGGTTTAAGACACAAAATTTTAAATCCTGAAGTTTATGTTTCTTTTGGTACCAGTGCTGCACTAAAGGTGCATTTTCTTTCCTGGTACATATGTTGCTCAGTTGTTCTGTAATTCTAATTTTAATACATCTTTTAGTCTGGCCAATATAATATAGTCCGCATGGGCATTTAATACAGTAAATCACTTGTTCAGTTTTACAATCAAATTGTTTGGCTATGTAGTATTGTATTCCATTAGATGGTATCTGGATAGAAGATATTTCCCATACATATGGGCAAATTCCACAGTTACCACATCTATATTGCCCAACTCCTTCCACTTTTTCCATCAACATTGACGAAGTTAATATATCCCGTAAGGATAGGTTCTTTTTAAAGGCAAAAATCGGAAACTCCTTAAAAGCCCGTTCATCCTTCAAAATTTGCCAATGTTGACAAATAATGGTTTTTATCTCCATTACTAAATGTGAGAAAGGTATTGTATATACCATTCTTATAATGGGATCTTTTTGCCCAGTAATCAACAAATTGTCTCTGTTGGCGTACAACACACATTTATATGCTCACCTCACTATCCTTCATGTATAACCCTGATCCAAAAATCTCTGTGTGAGATCTTGTGCTTTAAACTTATAATCCTCTACTGTAGTACATAAGCGGCGAAGCCGCAAAAACTGACCAATAGGGATATTTTCCTTTAAGCGTCTGGGGTGAAAACTAGAAAACTCCAGAGTAATATTCCTAGCAATGTCCTTTCTATAAATTGATGTACATAATTTATCAAAATTTTTATACACCAACATATCCAAAAAGGATATCCTTTGTTGGTCCATCTGAAATTCAAATCTCAAATTGTCATCCAACAAGCTTATCCATTCAACAAATTCATGCAACCTTGCTGCCATACTGGTAAATATACAAAATATCATCTATAAAGCATCTCCATATAATTATTTCACCCCAATACTGAGAAGAATATACATATTTTGTTTCAAAATTGGCAACATACAAACAGGCAACCAATGGGGCCATTGAAGACCCCATCGGTATACCCTTTATTTGGTGAAAATATCTCCCATCAAATTGAAAAAAACTCTTTTTTAGCACTATAGTTGCCAATTGTACCAATAAGTTCTTTTTCTTCTCCAAGATTTCCATTCCATCTATTACATCCTCTATAATTTGTATGGCAGAATCCTGTGGTATGTTAGTACATAATGAGGATATATCAGCAGTAACTAACCACCATTCCTCCTTTATGTCACTCAGCTGATCTAACTGCTTAATAAAGTCTGCTGAATCCTTCACATAAGAAGTGATTTTTTGAACATGCGGTTGTAACAGGTGATCTATGTATTTTGAAATAGGTTCAAAAACCGAACCCATACCGGAGACAATAGGTCTTCCTGGGGGAGCTACCAGACTCTTATGAACTTTAGGCACAATATAAAATACTGGGCTTACTGGATGCTGTTCCCATAAGTATTCCCCTAACTTACTATCCAATGTTTTACCCTTAACTGCCTGTTGAATCAAAGAGTATATCTCCAATTGTAGTCCCTCTGTAGGGTCACTATCCAAAAAGTGATAGAAATTATCATCACTTAATTGACGGTAAACTTCTTCCATATATGAAGACCTAACACAACTGTAGCTCCCCCTTTGTCTGCTGGTTTGATTACAATTGCGTCATCAGTTTGTATCCTCTGTAATGCCTGTCTCTCTAGAGCCGTAATATTATTATAGACACATGTATTACCTTGTTCCAACACACTCACATCCCTTAATACTAACTTTTCAAAAGCCACCACAAGAGGATCCTGGGGATCAGGAGGCACCCACCTAGATCGCTTTACAAATTTTGTACATTGACCTCCTTCAACATTAGTACCATCATTTTCAAAAAATTTTGCAATCTTTGCAATCTTTATTTGTGTTTATTTTTAAACTCAAATAATAATGAATAAAGTTCTTTGTAAGATGTTATACGGGTATGTTGTTCGATATATGTGTCCTAAACCCTAAACCACCACCACTACCATACCTTGAGCTATTAGCTGGCCCTCCTAAAGAGAAACATGCCCCTTTTTCTTGGCATTATTATAGCAATTTGATGAATCTAGGGGAGCGTGAGGAAAGGAAAAGAAAATTTGGGTTTCATGACATGGGGGTAGGAATGCACCTGCAAGACCAATGAGAAGAGTGCACATACCTCAAAAAATAAAAAAATGTTAGGCAACTTCATCCATTTTTAAAGATTTATGATTTACGAACTATTATGCATGGTCTTATCCTTAGTTGATTAGACTGTTGAAATGGACTATTGGTTGGATTGCACCATAATAACTTGTGATATTGTTTTAATTCTACCATTTATAACATTCCTTGAACTCTCTGGTTGGAAAGCTGTGACACAAATAGTTACGTTGATGATAATAATCACAATAGTAGGATGGCCCAGGATAATTCTTCCTGCCTGCTTCTAGTGGTTGGAAATCACTAGGTCAACTCCATTTCCTTCAGAAAATTCTTCCTCTTCCACAAACAACTGCTAGAATACCAAGACAGGACCTCCATTCATTAATGTCCTCCCAGGCTCTCAGAATACACCACAAACAATTTCTTAAATTTCTCTCCAGCAGACTCCCCAGGAACTGTTGAAATGAGCTCCCAAAAAGGCTCCTTAACAATTACTTCTCAAGATTCCTTCTTAGTGCTCATGGGAGCACCATATATGCTCTTATAAGAACATAAGAAATTGCCATACTGGGTCAGACCAAGGGTTCATCAAGCCCAGCATCCTGTATCCAACAGTGGCTAATCCAGGCTACAAGTACCTGGCAAGTACCCAAACACCAAATATATCCCATGCTAATAATGCCAGTAATAGCAGTGGATATTTTTTAAGTCAACTTGATTAATAGCAGGTAATGGACTTCTCCAAGAACTCATCCAAACATTTTTTAAACCCAGCTACACTAACTGCACTAACCACATCCTCTGGCAACAAATTCCAGAGTTTAATTGTGCGTTGAGTGAAAAAGAACTTTCTCCGACTAGTTTTAAATGTGTCACATGCTAATTTCATGGAGTACCCCCTAGTCTTTCTGTTATCTGAAAGAGTAAATAACCAATTCACTTCTACTCGTTCTAGACCTCTCATGATTTTAAACACCTCTGTCATATCCCCCCTCAGCTGTCTCTTCTCCAAGCTGAAAAGTCCTAACCTCTTTAGTCTTTCCTCATAGGGGAGCTGTTCCATTCCCATTGTGTAACTACAGCATGGATTATTTTTCCCTATATGCATCACCTTGCATTTTTCCACATTAAATTTCATCTGCCATTTGGATGCCTAATTTTCCAGTCTCACAAGGACCTCCTGCAATTTATCACAAAATGCTTGTGGTTTAACTACTCTGAATAATTTTGTATCATCTGCAAATTTGATTACCTCACTCGTTGTATTCCTTTCCAGATCATTTATAAATATATTGAAAAGCATGGGTCCTAGTTCAGATCATTGAGGCACTCTACTGTATATCCTTTTCCACTGAGAAAATTGTCCATTTAACCCTACTCTCTGTTTCCTGTCTTTTAACCAGTTTGTAATCAATGAAAGGACATTGCCACCTATCCCATGACTTTTAACTTTTCTTAAAAGCCTCTCATGAGGAACCTTTTCAAATGCCTTCTGAAAAATCCAAATACACTACATCTACTGGTTCAACTTTATCTACATGTTTATTAATCCCTTCAAAAAAGTGAAGCAGATTTGTGAGGCAAGACTTGCCTTGGGTAAAGCCATGCTAACTTTGTTCCTTTAAACCATGTCTTTCTATATGTTCTGTGATTTTGATCTTTAGAACACTTTCCACTATTTTTCCTGGCACTGAAGTCAGGCTAACTGGTCTGTAGTTTCCTGGATTGCCCCTGGAGCCCTTTTTTAAATATTGGGGTTATATTAGCCACCCTCTGGTCTTCAGGTACAATGGATGATTTTAATGATAGGTTACAAATTTTAACTAATAGATCTGAAATTTCATTTTTGAGTTCCTTCAGAACCCTGCGGTGTATACCATCCAGTCCAAGTGATTTACTACTCTTCAGTTTGTCAATCAGGCCTACCACATCTTCTAGGTTCACCGTGATTTGGTTCAGTTCATCTGAATCATTACCCATGAAAACCTTCTCCGGAATGGGTATCTCCATAATATCCTCTTCAGTAAACACTGAAGCAAAGAAATAGTTTAATCTTTCCGCGATGGCCTTATCTTCTCTAAGAGCCTTTAAAAATGGACTCAAAACCTGGTTATTTAAAGAAGCTTTTCCTGAACTATAATCCCAAAGTCCCTAGCAAAAAATGTTATTACTCTTAAATGTTGTTTTAGATGCCTTTTAAGATTTAAACTCTATTATTTGATACTTTATTTATTTTATTCTTATAAGATTTAACTGTTTTTATTTTGTTGACAGGCATTTATTTAATTTCGATATTTTAACAAATAACTTATGTATTTCTTATTTCATTTGTTTTTGGAAAGTCAAATGTTTTAATTTGGAATTTGATGAGAATTTGTAAACCGATGTGATGTTTGCTTGTAGAAAAATTATTAAATAAATAAATAAGTGCCCCGTTAACCCCTCGATCATCTAACGGTCCAACTCACTCCCTCACAGGCTTTCTGCTTCGGATATATTTTTAAAAGTTTTTACTGTGAGTTTTTGCCTGTACGGCCAACTTCTCTTCAAATTCTCTCTTAGCCTGTCTTATCAATGTCTTTCATTTAAGTTACCAGTGCTTATGCTTTATCCTCACTACCTGCTCCTCACACTGCTGGAAAAGACTACACTTTACATTCAATTAGAATATTTTATTAAAAGAATTATGAGATAAAGCATTAAACAGATATATCAATATTGGAAACAGCATTAACTAAGGGGCCTATTTATTAATCTGTGGTAATAACATACTTTAAGCAAATAATACACGTTATCCAGCAATTATGCATGTTATTTGCCTTATTGCAAATAAAATTAGGTGCACCTCAATTTTAAAAATTATGATTTGTGTCACATGCAAATGGATGCAAAGCATCTCATTATTATGCAAATGGAGTAGTGCAGCTCATGAAAATATTTGGACGCCAACTTTAAAATGAGTGAGCAAGCACCCAAGTATGCGCATTTGTGGGCGTGTAGCCACATACACAGGAATCTTATATCGGCTGTGCAAGTGTGTACGCATGTTATAAAATATGCCAAGTGCACATATGTGTGCTCCTAATTTTAAGTATTTACACAAGCATCTGCTTGCACATTTTCCTTAGGAGTTGTTGGCTTTTTCAAGCACAAGTGAGGTCATTTTATAACATATGTGCTGAAGGAAATGACCAGTTTAAACAGTTCATCCACTAGTTTGCACAAACTATCTCTAGATCATCAAGACCCCTCCTAGGTTCTTTAACTTACCTCTCCCCCAGTTTACTCAGGCCCCTCACCCTGTCAGTATTTGACTATAAATTGTTTTATTCAGACTCTCACCTGATAAATAGCAGAAGAAAATATGCACATGGAAGACTTGTACGTGCGCTGCATTCACAGGATATAAAACTAGCTACTTACGTGTGTTTATGTTGGCCCCCACCCCAGAACACCCCTGACCCACCCCATTCTACCCTTTTTCAAGATGAAAGATATTTACACATTGGTACTTACGTATGTGCAATGTTGATAAAATCTCCCTATTGCAAATAAGCACTATATGCTCTCGCAATGCTTTTAAAATTCACACTTTTGTGTACAGTGCTATTCCTGAAAGTTAACTACACCTCATGAGGTGTAGCTAACTTTCCCCTAGGTGCATCACCAGGCTAAGGTGCCTGATGATGCTGTCAGGGCATCAATTTAAAGGGGCCACAAGCATTTTCAAAATCCATGGGCTGTCTGTGCTGATTTCATGCATCACAAGCTCAACACAACTGACCTCCAAGTTTTGAAAATGCTCATGGTGCTGTCATTGTAGTGAAGTCTGCAGGGCAAGCAGATAGCATGCTGGCTAGGATGATAATAGAAGAATTGTAATTATGTATATCATGCTCAAGGAGAATTTGTGCATAAAATATGTCACCATTATTTATACCTAAACATGTTATTGTATTTTGTATTTGAGGTTAGTTTTCAAACAGCAATGCTCTTAGGTACATTGCACTCATGGACTTAGCACCTGCCTTTTCTGAGGGCAGATTTTTGGACGATAGCATGCCTAGATTTGAAAATCCAGTCTGTGCGTGTCAGTGTTCAACTGCTCCCTAAACTCGCTCCCAGGAACCCCTCCCCATTTATCTGGCTAAAAGTCTGCATGAAACGGAAGCTCCTGTGTACTTTCAACTGGTTTGAGTGAGAGCAATTTTCAGCCAGGCCCAATTTCCCCAGGTTGTTTGCTATTTAAATGGGTAAACAGCTGTGAAAATTGTCCTGCCCCCCTGTGACAATTCCCTGAAAAACAAAATGTTTGAAAATGAAATGGGTCTCGGGATCTAGAATGATCCCTGATTGCTTTGAGGGTCTCCTGCTGCTTTTAATGATACTTTTTTTCTATAGCCTGTTTTAGCTGAAGTGCATTTATGTATTTGCTTTTTGACTTTCCATTTTTTTAACCTGTACCCTGCATGTTCCTAATGCAAGATACTGCTTTCTGCACATTTTTATTGATATTCATGGCACATGAGCCCAACTCATGATGGTTGTGTAGAGACAGGAGTTTTTAATTAAACATAATTTTGCTTTCCTTAGAATATTTGTTGCATAAAGATAATAGCAAACGAGCACACTATTAGATAATTGTACGAGACGGTAATTGTCTGCCTCAGACCATAGATCTTGAGATTTTGTTTATACGGAACATATTGAGTGGAATTTAAAAAATGGGACGTTAGATCCATATACTTAGGCAATTTATTTCATATTATTTAGTTGCTGGCTTTGTTAATTTATGTTGTTGCACTCCGAATTGAGGAAATCCCTTGGAAAGGAGGATTAATAGAAATTGGATGAAGGAATAAATAAATACATACACTAAACTATATAGAATTCACAAAGGGACAACTTGCATAGTCAGTGTGTCTCTTCCTCATAAAAGGGGAGATGTGTGCCAGAAAAAAGCTATCCCAATAAAATGAATCCGATCTAGAAGAAATGGTCTTTCTTTGGCAGCATAACCTGTTATGTAACAGTTCCACTGTATTTTTTACCCTTTATGGGCAGAAGAGGTACAACAGCTGGGGCACTCACTATTGACTCTAGAAACTTTACAGAGAATTCTGATTTGTTTCATGCAAATGTAGTCAGTGCTGATTTAAAAAAAGAGCAGACAAGGTGAAAGAGTCCTTATTGTAAGATTTCAGGTGCTGTTGGACCCCACTGTTGTGACTCTGTGAAGTGGAGGGTTCCCCCTAGGTCACTATTGCTTGAAAGAGCAGTGAACTAATGTGTTAGACATCTTCCTTTAGTCAGAGACCCAAGTGGCAATAGCAATTTCAATGGCTCCCACAGAAGAAGGGTTGTGTTATCTGTGAGCCCAGGAGCAGCTGGCAGCCTCAGAACCATGTCTGTGCATAATTCTGAAAAACTGCAGGAGACACAATGAAATGGTTTTGTTCCTCTCAGCTGAAATCTTGGTCCATTCTTAAACCCATAAATTAATGATAATAATAACTGGTATAGAGTCTGGGTAGGTTGTGATTCTCTTTTAATGGAAAAGATGTTGTAGTGTATATGCTTCTGAGACCACGCAGCTCCCTTCTTTATAAACAGGGAAAGACCTGAGTGGTTTCCAGTGCTCATGGACTATTACATCTTTTTGTCTTGATCTTTTCAAAGGTCTCACAAACCACAAATATTTGTTTTGTTTTCCAGTTACAATACAGTTCCTGGAACTCTGCACTTATGATTGGTATAAGAGCCATTTCTGTAATTCTGTCTCTTTACTACCATTTTCTTTATTTAAAAACATCAGTGTTATCAAATGACTTTGTGATTAATACATGTTTGACAGTATATAATTCAATTATTCATATGGATCTATGCATATTAAAATAGTTCTTAGTTAACTGGATAATTGCTGTTAAATTGTGACCTTGGGCAAGTCACTTTACCCTCCATTGCCTCAGGTACAAAAACTTAGATTGTAAGCCCTCTGGGGATAGAGAAATACCTACAGTACCTGAATGTAAACCGGTGTGATATCTCAATTGAGATCCAATGTCGGTATATAAAAATAATAAATAAATAAATAAAATAAAAATGGATTTAACTGATTTTAATGACATTGATCATATAAGTTGATTTTGGTTCCCAAGGGGATAACTTCTATCCATAAAACAATCTCATTCTTAAAACATGTTGGTATTTTATTTGCCTAATAATCCAATATGTTAAAGTTTCTTTTTAGCTGAAAAGGAGACATCAGATTTAGCTTCTTTGCCATAAACAGGGCAGGGTAGGAGAGTACTGAGAGATGCATTTCCAGGACAGCCTTTCCTGAATGGGATTGATGTTCTTTGTAATGAGTTCTGTATTTTTAACCCTCATGAAACATTAAAGTCCCTGAAAAAACTCTTAATTAGCCCAGCAGAAACTTGCTGCTGAAAGCCAAAAAAAAGTTTTTTTAAATTAAATTAAATGGAAAAACAAACTTGATAACGTTACTAGCTTCCAGGGCTTTGCAAAAAAAAACAAACAAAAAACAAACTAAACTAAAAAAACAAGATCCTTTAATTTATTTTCAGTAGGATATTGGTTCCTAGACAGAAAGAGGGCAAATGTAAAAAAAAAGAAAAAGAACAAGTGAGCGTTGTGTCCTCTGAGTGAAGATCTTAATTAAGTGAGGCCATCATGATGAAAAATCATCCTGGCCTTCAGTAATTTATAATCTCATTTCTAAAACAAATTCCCCAAATATTTAATTTCCCTTGCCGATGCTGATTTAGATCCGCGGTATGCAGGAGGGTTAGAACTGAAGTACCTGCAGGGCTCACTGGCAGCAGCTGTGCTAGATCTGTGCTGTGGAGGGGGCGTTTGGAGCAGTACAGGGCATTCCGGGTGCAATAGTCAAACTGCCCACGTTGGTGCAAATACCATGCATGCATAATGTTTACTCACGGGCTGTGCACCCAAAATCACAGCAAAAGTGGTTTTTACATTGATTATTGCCGTGGGTACAAAGTAAGCACAGTATTTGCATTTGCATTTGGTGTGAGTGGAAGTTAAATGAAATAATAACGTGTAGATCTGAAGATGTAATTCACACTCATGCTTTTCCTTCCTCCCACCTAAACACATGCTCAGGAAATGCTCTCAGCACAGCTAAAAGAAACCTCTGTGTAGTTTTCGCTGCATTGAGAGTGGGCAGTTTTCTCAGACAGATGGTTTACACAGGTAAAAATAAGCTTGCATGCGGAAATCGGCTTTCAAAATTGCCCTCCCCATGCTTGATATCACCCAAATAGGAAGAGAAGATAAAAAGCGGGAAACAAACTACTAATGATCCAGGAAAGACAACAATAACCCAGGGTGCATTCATTTAAATGAAGCTGACATCAATCAGCCCCTCTTCCCCCTCCCTTTCTGCTCCTTACCTCCCACTTTGCCCCCTCCGAATCCCATTTCCCTTCCCACCACTTCCTGCTTCCCCTCCCTGCCTCATTTCAGAATCCCGTTTCCCCCTTTCTGCTTTCTCTGCCCCTTAACCAGAACCCCATCACCAAGTTTCGGCTCCCCCAGTGAGCCTTAAGCCCTTATGCTCCTTTCTTCTAATGGCAGGGAAACCATCCACTGTGGGACAGATTGGGAGTAAACGCGGGGCCAGAATGGGGAACAATAAAGAAGGCAGCAACAGCCATGCGAGGAACACAAGAAGTGGCACATTTGTTTGTGGCTGCCCCTGCCAATGCTCCGTATCTCCCCAAGGCAGACCTTTCTTGTTTGAGGCAAAAGTGGTTCTATGGGGGAAAGGAAAGATCATTTGCAGCCGCAGAGGAGATTTGTGCGTATAAACTGTCGAAACAAATGAAGCGGAATGCACTCCCCTGAGGGGAGACCGCAGCGCTGCAGACCGTGATGAGGAGCCAGCCGGGGGGTAATAGCGCAGGCCGTAGGAACCAGCTTTTGAAAATAACCGGGGGTGCTGAACTCACCATAAATTACAGCACCTGTAGCAAAAAAGAAAAAAACGTGGCCAAAACAAAAGCTAGGGAAGCATTCAAAGTCCCACCAGTCATTCTTCTTCCCAGCCCTAGCTCATTTCCACCAGTCTCCTCCCCCAATTCCCTCTCCTTCTGCAGCCCATCCACACCACAGTCTCAGTGTCCTCCACCCTTGCCTTCCTCACCACTCTCTCGCAGCCTCTCTCTTCCCATCTTTTTCTCTTTTCTCCCTTTCCTCCTTATTCCCTCTGCACTTTTTACATTCTCCTTCTCCTGCATGGGCAAACTTTGACTTTTATGTTTGGGGGGGGGGGGGGGCTTGGGGAGCAGGGGGGTTTAATAATCCCCACCTGCTCTAATCCATTCATTCATTCATTAACCTGTCCAGCTTCTTGACCTGTTCTTCTCTTTTCCTCTTTCAGTTCCTCTTTCCATCCCTCCACACCCCAGCAGGCCCCTCTTTACCCCTCCTTAGTGAACTCCCCTCCTATGCAGGCTTGGTTCATCCATCCCCCGCCCCCGCCCCCCACCTTTCACCCCTCCTCTGCCCGTTATTCATTAGCAGGCTCAGTTTCCCTCTCAGTTTGTGATTCTTCCTCCTCCGCAGGCTTGGATCACTTTCCTGCTCTGCCCTCCCTGAGCCCGACACTAATACATGCAATTATATCTCTATCATGGAGCCTTATGTACATGCAACTACTCTAGGATATATATATATATATAAATATATATATATATATATATATATATATATATATATAAACCTAAAAATTAAACCCCGAGTACTTACATGAGAGTTACCACACATAATATCAATTTATCAAAAAGTTTTATTATACCTTAACTTTAAAATCAAGTGTTAATAATTATACTAACCACCTATGACACTAAACAGCAATTAGTCCATCAAAGCACAGCAAGCACACCATTGAGCTCAACTCACACGCCCGCAAACAAGCTTGCATTCATAAGTGAACCATCCTATCTAATGTTTAAGACCTGCTTACTCCATTAACAATTCTAACATGGTTAGCATATACACTCATTAAACAAAAGCTAAACAAAAATGGAAATTAAAAAAATGGAGAAAGTGACAAATGTTTATAAGTGCTATAAGCGCTTTTTTTGAAACCATTGGTCCTCCTCAATAAATCATATATCCGTGACACTTCTCACTTACATCAGGAATGCCATGGGTGCCTGCCTGGGCTTGGGATAGACCCTCAAAAATGTGGCATGGGACTGCAGGGCTGGTGGGCTGGTCACACATTTCCAGCATTGCCCTCTGCTTCATGGCAGAGAGCTATGCTGCCGCTTACCCAACTAATCAAACTTAATATTTCACTTGGAAGCAGCTCCAGCACTGCTCTCTACATTAATGGTGGGGGTGAAAAGGGAATTAGAACATAAGGTTACTAAGAGCCAAGAGAAACAGTTAAGTATGAGAACAAATGTGTGAAGCTTGCTGGGCAGACTGGATGGACCGGTTGGTCTTCTTCTGCCGTCATTTCTATGTTTCTATGTTTCTATGTTTCTGCCTAGCCAGCCCCCTCCCCTGCAGGTTGAGCCCTTGGGGTCTGGGGACCAGTAGAGCTTAGCTGGTCAAGGCTGGACAAACTGGACAAGGCAGGGCAGGCACAAGCTGGGCACTGTGGGCAGAGACAGATTGGAAGCAGAGGTCTGGGCATGGAACAGGCAGAGAGCTGAGGACTGGATACTAGAACAGGCTGAACAAGACAGGACAGGATTCTAAGGGACAAGGACTGGATACAGATACAGGCTTGGACAGGACACTAAACAGGGGCTGGGACTGGATACGGTCACAGGCTTAGGCAGGATACTGAGTAGACACTGCAACTGGATACAGACTGGAGTGAGGCCAGGCAATAGCAAGGTAAGGAATAGATATTAGGAGCTGGACTGGGCGAGGCTGGACAAGACCAGACCATCAAGGACTAGACAAGGCAACATAGAACAAAGAGCTCTGAATCCCAAAGGCAGTAATACAGAAAGACCATAGGCCACTAAGCATAAGGCCCAGAGGCCACCAGGCAAGGAAAGGCCTGAGTAAGCTACAGAACAAGGTCTAAGTTAAGAGCAGGCCCAGAGGCTGCAAGGCAAAGTAAGGCCTGAATAGGCCACAGTGCAAGGTCCATGGAGACAGAAGTCCTGGAGGCCACAAGGCAAGATAAGGCCTAGATAGGCTGCAAGACAAGGAGCAAGATACAAGAAGGCCCGGAGGCCACAAGGCATTGAACAAGGTAAAAGCGACCAGATCAAAGTGCAAGCAGCAAGGTGGAGCTTGGCAAGGCTGGGTGAAGCTCACTGAGGACCCCTGGTGGAGAGGCTGAGTCAGGTGGCTAGTGAGGAGATGGCTTGGGTAGCTAGGAACAGAGCTCACTGGACACCTCTGATGGAGGGGAGGTGTCATAGAGGACAAGATCAGGGCATGGTGAGGCTGCACAGCAGGTGAAACCGTGACAAGGGCTCTGGTCTACTACAAATTGTGATGAGTCATGGCTGCTGGTAACTGCCAACATTTCAGCTTTGTACAATAATATACCCCAACACTCAGCTGTTAATATTATTGGAGCGGCTTTAGACACTGCTGCTCTCTCGACACCACATCAAAATTTCATTAAAGATCTATTGCTTTGACAACATTTTTTTTCCAATTTCAGTACACAATATATCATCAGATATAAGGCATGGCAATGGGAGCCATTATTATTACAAGTATAGTATGTTCCAATGCGATACAACTTCATTAATTCAAGCATCCCAGGCTACCTATTATACATGACCTTTGTGGCCATTTCACTTGCACAAAACACACATGATTTATGCAATTTTATGTCTTTGTTTATAAATCTATATTGGACATACAAAAAGGTCTAATAAGACATGCATCATTCAACAGTCTAGCTGTATTTCCATAAAGAAATTTAAAGCACCTCTAGTGCAACTCTGGGTTCAATATAATCACACCATTGAACAATTACAATTTTTTTTATCTTTCAGAGGCTTGTGTTCAGTAGAGGAGGCATTATCTCACGTTTTTTGCAATGCAGAGAACATTAATATAGTTTTAGGTAGGATACAGTTCACCCCTGGGGTCTCAACAAAGCAATCGAATGGGAATCTTTCTATTAAAGAAACCTTGTTAATTTGAGTTGTGTGCCAATAAAGCTGGGTTCTTTGAATGTCTGGTACATTTAAAGTGAGTTTAAAGTGAGTTATCGGTGGTATGAGTTGCTTGTCATTGGGTTTGCAAATGCTGACAAGAATAACTCTACTTTTGTGGTAAAGGGCGTATGGATTTTTGTTCAGGGGTATATGGATTTAAGTCAAATTAAACAAGAAAGCCTACAAAGTAGAAATACACATGTTTCCTTTATAACTTCTAAAATGTAAGATACCAAATGTAGTGACATCAGATGATTGGAAATGCAAAGTATTTCAGGGATAGATCGAGGTTAGGAGTAGAATAGTAGAATAGTGTTGAGGGCTATTAACAGTTGGGTTAAGGTTGATATGGTTTTTGGAAAATTGTGAAGGTGTTTATATGAAATAATAAGTAACATATCAACATAAGGGATTAACAAATATGATTGGTTTTATGTAAAAAATATTGAAAACATTTTTTGTTTTAATGTATTAACAATAAATAAAGTGATTTTAGTTAAAATATCAAATTAGATTTTTTGGTATGGTTTACTTGAAAGCCAAAGTGCTTTTTTTCTTTTTTCTCCAATAATTTGATTTTGGGGGATTCTTTTGTGTGTGTGTGTGTATATATATATATATATATATATATATATATATATATATATATATATGACATACTACACACTAGAAATATAACAAAAAATGTATTTATATAACAACAAAAAAATCAAATTAAGAATAGATGCTCACTCATATTCTGAAAGGCTGAATAGATAGTGATATCTGTGAAGAATGGCTCTACCATTCCCTACTTCCCTGCCCCTTCCTGCTGCTGCTATGGTAGAGATGGGACTTGTGGCCTCTGTGGCTCCTCACTTTATAGATTAAGACGAACGTGTTTGCGTAGCTGAAAGAGAAAAGAAGCAACCTAATATGGCATGTATTTAAACCTTCCTTTAATTCTACTTAACCAACAAGAAAGCTCATCACCCAATAAAAAAAATGTTTCTAGCTGCAATTTTTTTTTTTTGAATGATATCTTTTATTGAGGCAAGGAATAAGGAAAACACTCCATGAACAATACAAGTTATATATCAAGTACCTTTTTATGGCTATCATAAGGCTTGGGGATAACTGCGCAGATTGACAGTTACTATCCTTAAGAGAAATATGGGAGCAACATGCACAAAGTGGCAGTTACTACCTTAAGAAGCTTGTTGGGCAGACTGGATGGACCATTTGGTCCTTTTCTGTCCTCATTTCTGTTTCAATGTTTTCTATGCATATCTTGCAGAGAAGCCATTACAGTAATATAAAAATGAAGGTTAGTAAATGTGACAAAATATCATACAGACACCAAAATATCAACAATGCCACATTATAATTATTTACATATTTATTAACAATCTTAAATTACACCTTGAAAAATCCCCACTCAAATCCATTAAAAATGTGTCAACACAACTACCCAAACCCCAATCTGCTAAAAATACTAACACAAAAACCCAATACTGACACAAAACCCCAACTAGGACCCTAGTTACAATAGTTCATTGCCGTCTTCATCAGGGGGAAATGGTACAGCTTCAAAATATCTGCACCCATCTATAAAATAAATTGCAAGTACTGAGACAATTTTTACATACACAAATCCATAAACAAGTATTATATAATCTGGATCCAAATTTTCATAATACTGTCAAAATCGATAGCTGTAAAAATAAAAAAAGGTTTAATAATGATACATCTCAAATACCTAATCTGTATTATAAATAGATTATCAACTTCTTTTATTATATAACAAATTCATAGAAAATTAAAAAATTATAAAAAATATATATCTACCTGTGACTAACAGATGAAAAAATGCTCATTTGTTCACTAATATTCGTAAATATACCTCAACAAAGACTTAAATGTAATTATAACAACCTGAAAAAATACTCAACACAATTACTTATTTAAAGGATATTACCTTGCACCTCAAGAATCTCAATTCATCCACTTCTCAAGTATAGGATTACAAGGGAAATATTATTTAACCACCCAATATATCTTTTACAACAGCACATCTGACCTTTTACATATGCTTCACAGGTCTATTCACCACAAAGAAATAAATATATGTAAAATTAATCACAGAGGTAACTCGAAAACAAGAGAGTCAATAGAAATGTATAAATGTGTATCACTTACAGCATACAGAAGTAAATAATCCGTACCAAACTCTGCTTCAATGCCGTACAACTTTAACAAGATTTGTCTGATGCTGTAAAACAGTCGACCAACAAAACATTGAATATTCACTTCAACATTAAATAAATAATATTTAGTGGATCAAAATTTAAAGCACAAAGCTGCATGGTGCATTACTTGTGAACACATATATTACATCCCAACTTCAAACACGCCGCACATGTGGACTTGCTCAAAATGTCCAACCGGAAAGGAAACTTATTCCATAAACAATGCATGTAATACAAAAACCCATTGTTGAGAACCAAATGTACTCAAAGTAACACTTACAATGAAACCTGCCAATACAGAATAAAATGAAATAAATAATGTCAAGCAGACACTTACATTATGCAGTAGTATAATTTATATCGCATTGATATTGCATTTGGACTCCATAAACCTTCAACAGATGTATCAATCAGTTCCAATATAAAGCTCTCTGGAGAAACAATAATTATGAACTCCGATAGTATTGTTTTATATAAAAAGACACACTTAATCCAAAGTATAAAGCACACAAATTCACAACTTGATAGTTTACTTACTGAGAGATACGGTTCACTCAGAAGATTTGAAGATGATACAGAGAAGGGCGACCAAAATGATAAAGGGAATGGAACAGCTCCCCTATGAGGAAAGACTAAATAGGTTAGGACTTTTCAGCTTGGAGAAGAGACGGCTGAGAGGGGATATGATAGACGTGTTTAAAATCATGAGAGGTCTAGAACAGGTTAATGTGAATCAGTTATTTACTCTTTCAAATAATAGAATGACTAGGGGGCAATCCATGAAGTTAGCATGTGGCACATTTAAAACTAATCGGAGAAAGTTCTTTTTCATTCAATGCACAATTAAACTCTGTAATTTGTTGCCAGAGGATGTGGTTAGTGCAGTTAGTGTAGCTGGGTTTAAAAACGGATTGGATAAGTTCTTGGAGGAGAAGTCCATTATCTGCTATTAATCAAGCAGGGGTACGAATTAGGGATGTGAATCGTTTTTTGACGATTTAAAATATCGTCCGATATATTTTAAATCGTCAAAAATCGTTAGGGCCACAATACAATACCAATTCCCCTGATTTATCGTCAAAAAATCGTAAATCGGGGGAAGGGGGAGGGCAGGAAAACCGGCACACTAAAACCCCCTAAAACCCACCCCGACCCTTTAAATTAAATCCCCCACCCTCCCGAACCCCCCCACCCAAATGCCTTAAATTACCTGGGGGTCCAGCGGCGGTCCGGAACGGCAGCGGTCCGGAACGGCCTCCTGCAATTGAATAGTGTTGTCTTCAGCCGGCGCCATTTTTCAAAATGGCGGCGCAAAATGGCGGCGGCCATAGACCAACACGATTCGACTGCAGGAGGTCATTCCGGACCCCCGCTGGACTTTTGGCAAGTCTTGTGGGGGTCAGGAGGCCCCCCCAAGCTGGCCAAAAGTCCCTGGGGGTCCAGCGGGGGTCCGGAAAACGATCTCCTGCCGCGAATCGTTTTCCGTACGGAAAATGGCGCCGGCAGGAGATCGACTGCAGGAGGTCGTTCAGCGGCGGTCCGGAACCCCCGCTGGACCCCCAGGTAATTTAAGGCATTTGGGGGGGGGGGGGGTTCGGGAGGGTGGGGGGTTTAATTTAAAGGGTCGGGGGTGGGTTTTTAGGGGGTTTTAGTGTGCCGGTTTTCCTGCCCTCCCCCTTCCCCCGATTTACGATTTTAATGGATGATTTTAATGATAGGTTACAAATTTTAACTAATAGATCTGAAATTTAATTTTGAGTTCCTTCAGAATCATAGGATGCATATCATCCAGTGTCGCGGTCCCGGTTGCTAGACTTGCGACCGGGCCCTTACCTTCCTCTCTCGCTGCGGCCTGCAAAGGGGTCCGGTGTTTCTTGGCCCTACCTGGCCTCTCCGTGGTGGTGTCTCCACGAGGGAGACGCCGCTGAGTCCTGATTCTGACTCCACCCATCCCAGGGGTACGCGCGCACGAGGGAGACCATTTTAAAGACTCAACTGCAGGAAGCTCTGGCCCGCCTCCTTGATGATGTCAGATGCTGGCAAGGTATTTAAGCCCGGCGTCTGATTAAGGAGGTTGCCTAGCAACGAGGTTCTCTCCTTGGAGGCACCAGTTGCTGTTTTTCTGACCCTGGTCCTGCTTTGTTTCTGATCCTGGTCCTGCTCCTGCTCCTGCTGTGTTTCTGCTCCTGCTGTGTTTCTGATCCTGATCCTGCTGTGTTCCTGATCCTGGTTCTGCTGTGTTCCTGATCCTAGTTCTGCTGTTCCTGATCCCGCTAATCTTCTGGATTCTTCTTGGCTTGTCTCCTTGGTTCCTGTTCCCGGTTCACCTCTGATACTCCGTGTCTGTCGCCTGTCTCAACTCCTGCTCCGTCCTCGCTTTGGTCTCGCTACTGCCGCCTAAGTCCCAGCGGTCCTGATCCTCAAGGACTCCTCCCGGGGGGATCTCGGATCTCCAGGCTGAAGATTTTGTTCCTGCATTCATCTTGGTAGCGCCTCCCGGCCTATCCCATCTTCGTGGAGCTCTCTCTTCCAACCATCTTACTCCACCAGGTCGGCCCAAGGGTCCACTGTCCAGTCTGCAACAGTTTGCTAGGCCAGTGGATCTCTCTGGTTTGCAAGCCATTCCGGGAATGGTCCAATGCTTGCAACAGCAGCAACATTGTCTCGACATTCTGGCTGCCACTATTGAAAGGCTGGATGCCACTCCGCCAGAGCCACCACCATTACCGCCTCCGGCTCCTACTGTGAACATTACTGCTTCCACTCAATTGCCCGCACCTTCATGCTACGCAGGAGAGGCCAAATGCTGCCGGGGATTTTTGAACCAGTGCTACATCAAGTCCTCTCTACTCCCTGGTCAGCTCCCCTCGGACTCTGTGAAAATAGCCTATATCTTGTCACTTTTGGAAGGGAAGGCATTAAGATGGGCATCACCAATGTGGGAGCGCCAGGATCCTTTATTAAGTAATCTGCAGCAGTTCGTCCTTAATTTCAAGCAAGCATTTGATGAACCTGCACACTTGCCCACTGCTACGTCAGAGCTATTACAGCTGAGACAGGGGGCTCGCTCCCTGTCAGACTATGCAATTGAATTTTGCACCCTCGCTATGGAGGTAGGGTGGCGTGAAGACAGTCTCTGGGGAGTTTTTCTGGAGGGTCTGTAACCGCGCATTAAGGACGAGTTGGCGGCTAGGGACATTCCGGACAACCTCAATGGAGTAATTGACCTTGCTGGCCGGATAGACCGTCGACTTCAGCAAAGAATAAGGGAGGGACGTCCCCCATGTCGACCCATACCCTTGGCACCTGCCTTCACTAGACCCTTGACAACCTCATCAAGTCCTGTGGCGTTACTCTCCGACTCTTCTACAGAAGAACTTTTTTTTTACATTTAACTTGACAATGCTTATGCTGTTTCCTATTTGCTTCAGGTGGATCATTCTTCCAATTTTTGAAGGATGTTTTTATGGTTAAAATAGCCTATTTCACTTCACCTTTTAACCATCATTTTGCCTTCCTTCCACCTTTCTTAATGTGTGGAATACATCTGGGAAACCACAACTAACCATCATGAATAAAAACAAGAAGTGCAATGAATATTGAAAAAAAATTTAAATTCATTTTTAAAAATATAGGTGTACACCTCAGTGCTTCACATATCCACAACCAAAACTTTTTTTATTTATGTTTATTGATTTTCAATTAAAGCCATGTACATAGCAACATGCTCTGCATAACAGAACAAAACATTGTCCAATATTACAATACACTTGAAGATCCATTGACAGACAGGACTGATGGAATCTATATCAATGTTTTGCAGGCATCAAAATTACAAACAAATGTACCACAGGTAACCCCTAATCCTCATGAACACTTTACCTTATGTCTGACATCACATTCTCCCCCCATTTCCCCCCCCCACCCACCCACCATACCGACTGTCTTCCACAATGATGAAGGTGAACTTGTCAATCATGTACAGACATCCTAAATCATCCATCAGGTTCCAATGAACAGATACTGAAACAAGAAACTGCGTAGCAGATTGCACTCCGATCGCAAGCAGAAGAAGTCCCCAAACCCCCCCCCCCCCCCAGAGATGCACAGTAAAGTGTGAGTGAGTTGAGTCCATGCCATGGAATCTTGTTCACATACCCCAGTGGATAATGGTTCCTAAGGAGGTACTGCTAGTGAAGAAAACCTTAGTCATGTGTGACTGGTTAAGTAAAGCGTGTAAGAACTAGCGAGCCTCTATGGACCTTTAAGGCCGAACAGGGGTATGAGCAGTATCCCCAGTCTGGCTCTGGAGGGTAAGGTCTAGATAGTGGTAAAGTTGTTCCCAAATATTTTGAATTAAGGTAAGTTTCTTTGGGGAGGTATTCCTAGCCATTACATATATTTATTTATTTGTTTATGTATTTATTTATTTAAAACTTTTATATCCCGAGGTTCAGGTAACAAGGTTACTAATCACTTCGGTTTACATTCAACATTGAAAATGACTTAATAGTGTCTTACAGAGAACAAGGAAAGAAGAACTGGGATATAACTCATTTTAAATAACAAATAACTAAGTTACAAATGACTAGGATTAAAACTTGTATGTAAAAAACCTGGTGAGCAAGAGTCGACAAGTAATAAGTTGCTACTGAATCAAGAATTATTGTGCTGTGGGAAAACATAATGATTTGTCCTGGGTGGGATGAGGCGAATAGAATCAGACTCCGGCGAAGGCTTGGTTGAACAGCCAGGTCTTGAGTCTTTTTTTTGAAGGTGATTGGGCATTGTTTGAGCCTAAGGTCTGAAGGGAGAGAGTTCCATTGTTTAGGGCCCGCTGTGGAGAAGGCTCTTTTGCTTAAAGAAGTTTTGATTGGGGGGGCTTTTTTAGAGAACCTCTTTGTGCAGATCTCATAGGACGGACATATTGAAGAGCACTCAAATTGATCATTCTAGTAAACCATAAGTCCACACTTGGCGCTTTGTCAGTCAGCCAATGAATCAAAATCACCTTTTTCACCATCAAGCCCACTCGATGAAGATACAGTAAGGTGTATGGTGAGGGGTCCCACGTTAACAGTGTTGAGAAGCCAAAGAGCCATAAATTAGGGTCCGTTGGCATTGGGTGATTTAAGATTTGTGAACACAGGTGGGCCACTTCCCCCCAAAAGGAAAGAATTGTTGGACATTCCCAGAAGCAGTGGGCATACGTACCATCCCGTCTCTGGCATTTTGGACATTGCGCTCTATTAGTCAGCTTAAATTTGCATGCTTTAGAGGGGGAAATATATATACGCCAAAGGAATTTGTAAAGTGTTTCTCCTTAAAAGTACATTACCCGAAATTTCCCGGTTCAAACCAAAAAGACCTTTGAATTCCTCAAAAGATATTTGGAACAAGGGCCACTCCATCCAGCTTTTAAAGATCCGCCACAGGTGATCTTGTGACCCCCTCCGTGAAAGTGCAGTATAGTACCAGGTGATATTTGGCTTTTGGGGTAAGGGTACCAAAAACAACTCTCTGAGGGGGTCATTTATCAAAGTGCTATATGGTGTGATGCAAATGAGGAGGATGTTTTGGCCAAGCTCACAGTTTTGTATAGCTTTAATGCAAATTTTAACTATACCTTTTTCATTTGTATAAAGCTGTGCAATAGGGCTTTATAGTAGTAGTGATGTTTTTCACACATGCAGGAGAGAGAGCGAGAGAGCATTAACCATAATGCTCTCACACTAGATTGGTATTTAGATCTCTATGAGAGGCCCACCTAGTCACTCAAGGTGAGGTTTAGGTATTAGTGTAGGAGTTAGGGGCCACTTTGACATTCAAAGTGAGACGTACGAACAGAACAGTGCTCTCTTGTGACGATTTGATTACCTTCAGAGTGAGGAAACTCGCCCAAAGATGAGATTTGTGCAATGTTCTCTCAACCTAGCTTGATGGACTCTCTACCTGGGTAACATCAAGCTAGGTTGAAAGAACATTGCACAAATCTCATCTTTGGCTGAGTTTTCTCACTCCAAAGGTCATCAAATCTTCACACGAGAGCATTCTTCTGTTCATATGTCTCACTTTGAATGTCAAAGTGGCCCCTAACCCCTACACTAATACCTAAACCTCACCTCGAATGACTAGGTGGGCCTCCCATAGAGATATACGTACCATCCCCTACATATATCTAGTGTGAGAGTATTATGGCTAGTCTCTCTCTCTCTCGCCAACATATTCCCCCCAGTGGTTGTATGTAGGAAATACATCAATTCTGGCACTTATCACAAAGTATGAAAAAGTTATCACAATTTGCACTAAGATAGTATTTCACATAGGTAATAATACAAACTGCCTATTACCATAAAACACACCCCTTTTCCTATCACATGCGATATTTAGGGCATTTTGATAAATCCAGGCCTGAGTTTGGTGGTAGATGGATGTTCAGAGAAACCAGAGGGTTACCATTTGAAGAATATACAACCATTTGGGAAGTAATATCATTTTAAAAATTTGTATTCGGCTCCCTAAAGAGAGTGGTAACGCCTGCCATCATTCCATTGTGTTAGACATCTGAGTTAGTAGAGGTTTTATGTTGGCAGTATATAAATCATTGATATGTATAGGAATTTTAATGCCTAAATATTGTAATTCTGAAGTGACCCATCTCAACGGGAACAGTCCCTTCCATTTGTGTTGTATATTGCCGGTAATATCTATTGCTTCTGACTTTTCTTGATTAATTTTAAGACCTGCAAAGGTTCCGAAGAGTTCCTGCAGCTGCAGTACTTCCGGGAGGGATGTTTCAGGGTTCAGAATGAAGATTAATACTTCGTCAGCGAAAGCGGTGACCTTAAAGGGGTGATCTGTCCCGCCAAAACCAGTGATGTTGTGGTTTGCAATTATTTTCCTTAAAAGGGGGTCTATAGCGAGTATGTACAATAGAGGAGACAAAGGCAAATGGGTACATCCCCAGAGAGGTAGAAGTTGGCTATGATCCAGGATATGGGATTGCGATACAAAAGGGAAATGTATTCCAAGATTGCACCAGTAAAGCCCATCTTCCGTAGGGCAAAGAACATGTAATTCCAGGAAACACGGTCAAACGCCTTTTCGGAATCAAATCCGATGGCTAAAACTGGTATATGATTAGAACTACAGGCTTTCATAGCGGTGATCAGTTTGAGAATGTTGGCATTCACCTTTTGGCCTTTAACAAAGCCCACCTGGTGTGGGGATATTAATTGGGGAAGCAAAACATTAAGATGGTCTGCAAAAATTTTTTAATAGAAGTTTGAGATCACAATTTAATAAAGAAATCGGACGATATGACCCAGGAAGCAACGGATCCTTGCCCGGTTTGGGTAATATGGTGATATGGGCAAGGTTAAAATCCTTAGGAAACTGGTTCTGAAGCAAACCATCCTGGTAAAATGCAACCATGGAATCCACCAATTGGGCATGTAGAAGTTTGTAAAAGTCATAAGATAAGCCATCAGGCCCCGGAGACTTCCCTGTCTGCACTGCTGCGATGGTATTGAGGACTTCTATTGACTGAATAGGCCTATTTAAAAAACCCACCTGCGTTAAGTATAGTTATGGGAGTGAGAAATCTTGGAAGAAATCTGTCTCTGCTTGGCGATTTTCACCAGGTTCGGCGGTGTAAAGTGTCTCATAAAATTCCCGAAAGACTTCACAGATGGCAGCTTTCTGGGATACTATATTACCCTTAGTGTCCTTCATGTGGGGTATAAATGTGTTTGGATGAGCAGATCTCACCAGGTTTGCCATCAACCTCCCGGCTTTATTTCCAAACTGGAATAATTTTTGCTCCCCTTTATACATTTGCTGTTGTGCCCGGGTGTGTAGTAATGTATTTAACCAGTTAAGGATACTATAATATTCCTTTTTTGGGTGGTTAGGAGTGGAAATCAATATTTTTTTGTGGTATTGCAGTTGTTGTTCCAATTGTATGATATCGGTGTTCAGGGTTTTGTAAAGAGCCGTTGTGTAAGAAATGATTTTCCCCCTAAGGACAGCTTTGGACATCTCCCAGAACAACTGAGAGGTATGGGTATGTTGTTGATTGTTTAAAAGAAACTCATCCCATTTTGCTTGCAAACATTTTTGGAATTTTACATCTTGTTTGAGATGTGCAGGAAACCTCCACATACAGGGTCCATCACGTTCAAATTTCGTGTGTAATTGCACGGCTACTAGCAAGTGATCCGAAAGAGCCTGGGGTTCAATTGTAGCTGTGGTGATAGTGGAAAAATGACTCTGAGACACCAGAATATAATCAATTCGAGAGAGAGAGGAGTGCGCCCTGGAAACGTGGGTATAATCCTGCTCCGTCGGGTGCAAGACTCACCAGATGTCTAAAAGTCCTAGTTGGGAACATAAATACTCTATGCCTTCCAACTTTTTTCCCTGTCCTCGTGCTGCTGCCGCTGGGGAGCTGAGATCAAAACAATGGTCATGGAAACAACTGAAATCCCCCATAAGGTGGAGAACCTCGTGTGTGTGAGCTAAAGGTAGGTTACACAAATTTTCAAAGAAACTATGGGTGTACTCATTGGGGGCATATAAGTTGCAAATGGTAACTTGAACATTGTTCCACATGCCTATAATAATAACATAGCGTCCATCCTCATCAGAGATTTGGTTAGTGATAGTAATGTTGAGATTCTTATGGATTAGTACAGCAACTCCCCATTTTTACCTTTGTGCTGCAGAGTAGACACAAGTTCCCATCCATTCTCTATGCAGCTTTTCATTTTCTGTTGGAGAGAGATGGGTTTTCTGCAAACACGCTATATCAGCATGGAGATGCTTGAGGTGAGAAAATATTTTTTTCCTTTTGATAGGGGACCCTAAACCATTAATGTTCCATGATATCACCTTATCCATGATCATAATTGTCAGCATTTGATGAGGGCCATAGCCCTATACGTTGCAACCAATTAAGGAACAGTGGGGCCCCCAGCTCAGCCTCCCTGCTCCCCATCCTTGTTTCAAATATTATACTTAAAGGGACTTCTGGTTGCATCCATCATAAAGAGTGGGTCTTATCTGATGGACTACTAGCTTTTTCGCAGCCTCTCTTGCCTATGCATACGAGTGGATGTCTATACTATCGGTAAGCTCCCTCCCATGCCCTCCCCCCTGAAAACTTCCCCCTCCCCTATCCCAGTCCTCTGAGTTTAACCACTGCTGCAGTGGCTTAGAGATCATGTGTCTATATATGTACATGTGTGCAGGTGTCACACTCCCACTATAGTGCTTTCCCTGATGTAAATGACCTGATATGCAGACCCATTAATAAATCTACAATAGTTAATATAGACCAAGGGAACAAAAGAGAAAAACAAAACAAGACCAGTGGAAAACAGCCTGGATATCACCTCTACAGGAGATCAACAGACAAATTGTCCCCAAGAGGGAAAGTCTTTGCGGAATATCTGCAAAGCACCCCATCGCTTGTAGCTCAGAGCCGACTTCTCACCGTCTGCTGTATGCTTCAACGGTATTGTTTTCCAGGAACCAGCAGACTCTGTATGTTGATATGCTATGGGTAGCGTGTTGTAGTCTAGAGCGGTTGTGCTATATAACTCGTGTCTGTCATAATGGCAATTCGTTTCCTCACTGTGTCGCTTTGTGTCGCTTCGTTAAAAAAAACAAAAAACAAAGAGGCGATCCAGGCTCTACTCAAATGCGTTAAGGTGTAGTCCAGGTCCATCATAGTCATGATGCTCTGACTGGTGGGCCAGCATTGCGCAGCTCCCTGGATTATGCTGTATTGAACCTTGATGGCAGACAACCGCTTATGATAATGTAGGTGATAGCACACTAGCAAAATTCTCATCCAGGTATTGTTGACAAAGTCCGGTCTAGATTTCAAAAACTCTCAACACAACCTAAAACGTATGTGAGCAGTCAATCCCCAATATTCTCTGCTTGAGAATAAAAACAAAGAACCAAAAGAACAGTCCATCATGCAATCCACCTCCCTGCTCATAGAACGTATGCCCTAGGCATCCACCAACATGCAGGCAAAGTCCTGGTTTTGAGCATACACTGTGTCCCTCCTGAACTTTCAATGGGGTTGCTGAATAAACTGCTGAGTTTGTTCGGGGGTATCAAAGGTATAAATCTTGTCATTGCTCCACACTTTTAATTTGGCAGGGTAGATCAGTGAGAAGTGCATCTGGCATTTGAAAAGCTCCGTGCAAACGGTAGAGAAGGATTTCCTGAGTTTAGAGACCTGTGTCGAGTAGTCTTGAAAAACTCTAATCTTTGATCCATTGTAGGCTACTTCCTGCTTTTTCCGATACGATTGCCAGATGTCTTGTTTGTGGCGAAAATTTAATATCCTTCCTCGCCCCAAGTCAATGAGCATGCTCCACCATGAGCTTTCCCTGGAGTGCCGGGAGCCCAAACTCCTCCAGCAGCCATTTTTCTAAGAGGGTACAGAGATCGCTGTCAGCCATGGTTTCTGGGAAACCCAGAAACCTTAGATTCACCCGCCGATTGTGATTCTCAAGGTCGTCTAGTTTCAATTCTAGAGCATTAAGTATGAGTTCTTGCACCGTCCACTTTGTGGTGATAGTCGAGGTATCTTCTTCCAATAGCTATCCGGCCTTCTGCCTGATCTAAGCGTGGAGTGATCTCCGTGAAAGCCGAACAGACTTCTGTGAGGTGCTCTTCAATGCCGGCTAATTTTTCCCCAAACTTTTCATCTAGTGCGGCCCTGGCAGTTTCTTTGATGTCAGCTAATGTGATTCTGGCACACGAGCTTTCCCCCACACTGTCAGGCCCAGTCACCATTTTTGTACTTTTTGCGGCCATCTCCAGCGGCGATTGTTGCATATATCGTACTATTGACATATGCTCTTACTGGGGCTGGTGGTCAACTGTCCGATTTTCGTGTGTGAGGGTCAGAAGGTAATCAATTGTGGGAGCGGACACCCAGAGCCTGAAGAGAAACCTCCTTCCGGCTCACCACATCACGTGACCTCCCTCAGTCAAAGCTTTTAAAGAAAAATACTCCATTCAATACTGCAATTTAGCCCAACTGGTTCAGAAGTCTGCCATTCAAAAATTAATCTTTGTTCCTTACGGGTTAAGATCTTAGAATTATCTCCTCCTTGTTGCATTTTCACTTGAGTTATAACAAAAGATTTTAAATTTGCAATAGTATGTTTACGATTAACCAAAGAGGCACCTTCTTTCTCAATACAGATGCAACTCATATGTTCTAAAATTCTTGTTCTAACTTTCCTTTTTGTTTGTCCAATATACAACCGTTTACATGGGCAGATCACTGCATATGCTTCTTGTGCAGAATGACAGTCATATGTGTCAGGGAGCTTGTAAAACGTACGTTGTGATGACATGTAAAATTGAGTGATTTCAAATACATTAGGACAAACTGAACAGGACCCACAACTGACCTGTCCAATGGTCAATGATAAACTCTTACTTAATGTAGGGAGACAAGAAGATGTCAAAAAATCTCTTAGGGAATGAGATTAATTCTCTGGATTAATTCTCTGGATCCAAATCTTCAATTCAGTTTCCAATATCATCAGCAAGGCATTGCTTTTTTAGATTTATAGATCTATAAAAGTCAAGGTAATTTATACACTTCTATATTCAGAACAGCTACAGATAGAAATATATTACTTCATTACAATAGTTACCATCCATATAGACTTAAAGAGAACATACCTATTGGACAGTTCTTAAGACTCCAGATTTACTCAACGGTGGTTGAATGTAAAAATAAAGCAGAGGAACTAATATGTAGATTTCAGGATCAAGGATACAAAAAATCATGCATTAAAAAGGCATTTAAAGAACATTGTTTGCCAATTGAGCAAATTTATTGACACCTTCTGGGAAATCATAAGTTTCGCAGTTTATCATGCAATTCCATATTCTCCATATACAAATCATGTGAAAAATATTATTCACCATCATTGGTCCATTCTGAGTCATGACAACCTTTTTAAAGAATTACCAGTTTTTGCCATCAAAAAGAATTGTTCCCTACAAGATTTTTTGACATCTTCTTGTCTTCCTACATTAAGTAGGAGTTTATCATTGACCATTGGACAGGTCAGTTGTGGGTCCTGTTCAGTTTGTTCTAATGTATTTGAAATCACTCAATTTTACATCATCACAGACAGAATGAGCTCTGTATTTTAACATGCTTTTCCATACAGTCCTGAAGACCAGTTTCAAACTCTTTTGCACATATACATTGAATTAGATATGGCCATAATTTATAAAAATTGCCCTCTCCTTCCCCCTCCCCCATGACCGAAGGAGGTTAAAATGCTCAAAATACAAAAACAACAATCAACTTCAAGATCATAGGGAATGGAAAGAGAAAAGAAAAGAAAAAGAGAGACGATTTCAAGACTTTCTTTTGTGTTTGGTATATATTTCTTGGATTATTCCCCTTTTAAATTCATGATGAGGCCCTCCTAGGCTTTACAGGATGATTGCACAATCATTGTGAGGTTGTAATCAACAATCCCGTCATCAAGTAGACAGAACTTGGACTGGCCCATTTTTACAATGAATCTTTTTCACCTAAGAATTACAAATGCATTGTGTAGAAAATTAAATACAGACTGGAAGAGTATAAGCACAGGAAAATGTAACATTTGAATATGAGAAAAATGGTGGCATTTTATAGGTGATGTATTAGGTCAGCAATGGGAATGTGTGGCCCATGGGCTGCATCTACTTGTTGCTCAATTTCATCCTGCCAATGGCAAGACCCCCAGAAAAAGCTGATCATGGCAGTAGAGCCTGCTCTGCTCGAGCTGCTTGCTCTCACTTGCCTCTCCACAGTCTCCCCCCAGAAATACTGGAAATAGCTGATAACTCTTCCACCTCCTCTCCCCCAGAAATGTGCTCTTCCACCTCCACCTCCTGCCCCTCCAGAAACAGCTAATTACTAATAAGGTCCTTCATCTCCAAAAGCATCCCCACCCTTATATTATTAGGTCCCCTGGAGGTGAACAATTGCCTCCAAAAGTTTGCTCTTCATCCTTACCAGAGGTTTAAAGCCAAATTTATAAATTCACTTTGTGCAATCCTTCACTGGCAGAAGGGAATATAATGTACTTAACATTTTCAATTATTTTTTTTAGCCTAGATTTTCTCCTGCAGGAATAAGCAGACTGTTTTAGAAACTTTAAGTGACACTTTAACAATTTTGTTAGCTCCTTAAGTAGCATTGCTCTGATTCATTTACTTGTTCTTATTTTCTCACTTTCTCTCTTCATCTCTTGGTTTCTTATTGATGTTATTTATTTGGAAAATGCTGAGCAGCTCAAATCAGAGCAGCTGAAAAAGTAATTTAAGGCCAAGGCACTGCAGCTACTTTTAAGCTTCTTTTTTTGTATTGTGCTTTTTTACTAATCTCAGTTTTGAAGGTTTGTTTAAATTTAAATAATCTTTAAAACAGGGATGGTGATTTTGAAACAACCGCACGGGCACACATGTATGCGTGTATGTTGGCTTATGCCAAAGGGCCATATTATACCATATGCATGCATTTGTACACATGGTATAAAATAGGTTGTATGTGCATACATGTGCACACAATTTTATATGGACATGCACATGTGTGCACAAATGCCGCCTCTACTGTGTAAATGGGGGGATTTTAATAGACATGTGTGCCGACACAATTACCAGTTTCTCCAGTTCGAACCCAGTTCTCCCAGGTAAAGGATAGGACTTCCTAATCCCCCTAGTTAATTAGCCTTCCATTTACCCTGTTAGCCCCTATCCCTAAAATCCCGCTGACTAGCCTATCTCTGTTTGTTTTAGGACTTACATACCATCCACAGCAGTAATAAAGTTACGCGGTAGGGGACCCTGGCATGCACTTGTGCATGTAAGTATTTACATGTTGGTTTCATTAATAAATCCTGGAACTCCCATGTCCTGTCCAGGCCACGCCCATTGCCCTCCCCTTTTCCAGAAAAAAATGTTGTGCGCATACCGGGTGATTCGCTCATACACGGGTGTCTTTTAAAATCAGCCCAGCTTGCACTGGCTTGACTTCTGTGCATATCTTCCAGCTTTGGTGTGCACCAGGATTTTAAAATTTACCCCCAAAGTAATAGAAGTACATCTTTGATTGAACCTCAATACATTTTTCTTAAAAAAATTAGGAGGTTGCTTATTATTATTATCATCAAAATTGTGATTGCTTCTAATACTATTTTGGTTCATAACTTCATTTTACATCTAAGCTGTAGATACTCTGCATTACAGAAACATGGCTGGAAGACGGGTAGACTATTTGTCTGAAATAAACTTGCCCCCTGTTATAAATGTAGATCCTTTAAAAAAAATGGTAATACATTAAAATGCAAATAACATGACATTAAGATTTTTTCTAGAGCTGTTGTGCTTTTATTAAAAGCTGAATCCAAAGATAATCTAGCATTTCTTTCAGCCCACCATCCTCCTATGACAAATCACTCTTCCATAGACAACATTGTAGACCTTAATGAGGTGTCCTAATTTGAAAGTCCTTGGAGATTTTAATGTACATGCAGATGACCCCAAAAACAACTGGCCAAGAATTTTTATTGGTTATGAATGACCTGGGTTTTGTCAGCACATTAATTCCTCAACACACACAGCAGGACATTCCTGAGATCTTTACTTTATTTTAGGAAATATGATCCAATTAACAAATCTATCCAGGCCACTGTACTATCTTGGTCTGATCGTTTACAAATAACATTCTTTCTGCAGGTTGAAGAAGTCTATAATATACATGGAATGCAAGGATTATGCATAATAAACTGGCACTGAACTTATCAAAAACTGAAACTGTAGTCATCTAGCATAGTGATTTCTGTTTAATCCCTCCAAATATTAAAGTGGAGATGAATAGCTGAGAGTTTCAGCACATGCAAGGAGCCTGGGGGTATTCATTTATTCTAATCTATCTTGTGTCCAGCAAGTAAAGGCTGTGATTAAATCGAGCTATAAGCTGTGGCTATTACATGGGCTAAAAGAAAGCACTTTTGCGATCTGCAGACCTTCGTTCAGTGGTGCCCAGCTACACTGGATTATTGCAATTTGTTTCATTTGAGTTTGCTGATAACTACATTGAAATCACTACAAATGTTGCAAAATGCTGTGGTTTAGTTAATTTTATAATCACAGCATTAGAGTTCACATCACACTGGTCTTATTTGACCTTCATTGGCTTCATATCCAGTGGAGGACAAAATATAAGGTTGCAAGATTTGTGCACAAGCTGCTTTCTCAAGACTCTCTTCCGTGGATTAATTTTATGCTTTGAATATATAATTCTACGAGATCATTTTGATCTGCACAGAGAGGGCTTCTAGACGTTCTAACTATATGACAGGGCTCATCTGGCCAACACAAAGGTGTGGATATTCTCAGTAGGTGCTGCAGTCATTTGGAATGCCTTACTTCAGGAGTTAAGACTGATGGACTGTGGTAAAACATTCAAGGGACTGTTAAAAACCTTTTTCTTTAAACATGGAATTCTTGTGAAGTTGTGACTGGTTCCCCTATGTGAGACATACCAACTATATCTGGGAATGTTGTCTTCTGTTTTTGCTGTTATATTTTTATTTGATTATGTATATTTTTTATATGCCGTCTGGGGCCTTGGTATAGGTAGGTTATAAATACTGCAAAAAAAAAAAAAAAAAAAAAAAAACCAAACCCAAAGTGAGGCGTTCTATAACCTAGGGAAAGTCTACAAAGCCTTTTTCATTGGCTAAAGGATTCAGGATAGAATTGGCTGCAGCAAGAGGTGAAAACAGGTCTTGAAATAGTCAACCAGGTCCTCCTGGAGCAGTTTCTGGATGGGCTGGACTGAACTATTGGGAAGTGGGTGTGTCAGCATCTGGGGCTCACCCTGGAAACTGCATTGGAAGAGGCAGATGCCATCCATCAGGCTTAGTTGATGCCAGAACTAATACAAAAGCTAGAAAGGCAACCCACATAGGGTCTCTGGCATGGCAGTGAAAGTGTAAGACTCCAACAACGATCCTCAGAACAGGATAGCTCTGGTTCCTTACTCCTGTCCACAGACCCCAAACCTGCCAACTTGCTTTAACTGTGAAAATTAATGCAATTTGTCCAAAGTTAGTCTCTATGGACATCAAACTGGTGACATAGCCAGCACTAGATGTTAAAATGTTCATGGGTTAGCTAAACTTTTCAGAGGAGGGATGACCACCAAGTCTAAACACACAAGCATGCTCCCATTGTGGAGAGAAAGTACACATTTTCAAAGACTGTCCATGGCTTGAAGATGAAGAATTGGAATGTTCCATAGCTGTAACTTCATTTATATTCCTCATTTGAGACTTTGGGACTTTGTGATCTCATTTGAGTTGTTTAAGATTCCTACCCAATCTCTGGTAGGTTTAGGGTGTAGAAAGACTCTTATCCGGAAGAAGTCACCCCAGGAAAGGTGTATCGATTACAAGAAGAAAGCGACACTTCTCTACATATGTGGTGACTAGCAGTACCTAACCAGTCAGGTTCTACTGAACCAGGGAAAGTCCCTGTTTTTCTGGGATGCAATTATCCCTGGTTTGAGACTCTATGGGGCCAGCTTATGACCAGTCTAGTCAGCCCAGACTACATTGAGATATCTCCCCAGGAAAACTTTCCATGGGATGATGCAAACGTATACAGCATGAACTCAATGATTCTCAGACCATGAGGGCAGCACCAGAGAAGAAAATCCGAAAGGTCCCAATGTTTAGAGTTTGCTGTGGACAGAATTGCTCTGAAGACAAAAGAAAAGGTAGAATGATTGACTGGGAAAAGGCATGCCAGTGACTTCACTGTTTCAACTTTATATGGTGACATGGATCAGAAGGAACCATGAGTGTTTCGGGAACCCTTAACTGATTCCCTAAAAAGGATGGAGAAGGGTAACTCTGGAGAAGTTAAGCAAGCCCCACTTGAAAGTAGTTCCCTTGGCAGGAGGCATTTACAGATGTTGGAGGGGAAAAGTATTTTCTGGCCTAGGGGATCCAATACCAACCTTACCCTACACTAGGAAAAGAAATGGTCAGTCCTAGTTCAGGGTGGGAAAGGAAAACAGGAATGGTGATTCACTTCCCCTGGAGTAACCCTGGTAGAGGTAAATACTTGACCTGACAAGGTCAAGTTGAGGGGGAGATTATGTAAAGGAATATATGTTAGACCATCCTAAAGTCTAGGAGCAGGCATTTTGTCTGGTCCAGCTTAAGACAGCCCACAAAGGAATCCTGGTTGCAGAGCATTTCCCCTGGGAAGAGGAATAAGGTGGTAGGCTTCAGGGTGGACAGGGCCTCACAAGCTAGGAGAAGGAAGCAGGAGCTTTGCTAAAACCACTTGACTGAAGACTACTGCATTTTTGTTTCCAGCACTGCTGAGGTAAGCAGGCTCTTAGTTGTTTAATTTGCCTATAAATAATAAAAATCTGTATAAGAATAGCTGGAATCCATGCTACTCTGTCCTCCAGTATGGTAAAGACTGCTCATGCTGTGTTACAGGGCCTAATAGCAGATATAATGGCTTATTTTGTTGATGAAAAGATATTAGATATTCAGAATGAATTTTCAAACATTCCTTCCCAGGATAAAACCATGTCAGAAGACTTAGAATTGATTGATTTTTTTCTTTTTTCATTCAGGATAAATTCCTATTATTTAATAGCAATTCAGAACTAGCTGTACTGAAAGTCTTGCGAGAGTTTGGTTCTGTCACTTCTCCCCTAAATCTGTTCCCTTCCAAATTGGTTAAAAAAAGTAAGAGCTTGGCCTTGGTCCTTATCTCTGTGCCATGATTAACACGAGCTTGGACTTTGGACTAGTGCCATCTTCCCTAAAAGGAACCAAAGTATTATTCCATATAAATTTCTAACCTACCATTTGTCTTCAAACTACTTGAAAAACTCATGTTTCAGCAACTTCTCAACTATCTAGACAAAACAAGATAATCTGACTTTCACCAAGGCCATAGCACAGAAACAGCTCCACTTACAGTGGAGGAAAAGATGCCCTCATTATCCTATTGGATATAAGTGTAGCTTTCAATACCATAAATCATAATTTGCTACTTGAACATTTGCATGAGCTTTGGTTAGGTAGTACTGCACTTAAATGGTTTAGATCCTATCTGACAGGCTGGATTTAACCAGGTAAAGTGGGGATCTAAACCATCATTAACAAGATTTCTATGATGTGGAGTCCCTCAGGGCTCAGTCCTATGCTGTTTAATTTTTACCTGTTCCTCTGGCAACCCCATGGAATTAGCTCAGTCTTTCCTCTTTGTCGATGATATTCGGTTGGTGGCGCACATTGATACTATAACTTCAGTTGACCCTGGCAAATCGCAATAGCTGTCTTGCTTCTATCTCCACATGGCTGACTGAGCATAAACTTAAATTAAATCCCTTGAAGTCAGAGGCAATTTCAGTTTCTTGGCCACCGGTTTCTGGTTCTTTGGGGCAGGCTTCTTTTTGTTCTCCTACTGCTTCTTGTTGAGCTTGAAGGAGCCCGAAGCTCCACTGCCCTTGGTCTGCACAAGGCTGCCCTTGTTCACCAGGCTCTTGACTGCCAGCTTCAGGCAGCTCTTGTTCTTCTCCACATCGTAGCCCTTGGCCACCACAGCCTTCTTGAGGGCGGCCAGCGATACCCCGCTGCGCTCCCTGGAGGTGGATACGGCCTGCACGATCAGCTCCGGGACACTGGGGCCCGAGGACTTGCGTACCTTCGAGGCACCTGCCACTTTCTTCTGCTTTTTCTTGGACGCTGCTGGAGCAGGAGGTGCAGTGGGAGCTGCCGCCAGGGCCGTTTGAGTCATGCCTTTTCTGCGAGCGAAGAAACTTCAGTCACCGAAATTCTCCCCAAATACATTTCAGGCACTTCCCCACACAGCCACTTCCCCTGTATTTATAGCAGGAAAGCCGCGCTCTGATTGGCTGCACCTTTACTACCTGCAATTTGGATCACCAGAGGAAATTAACAGTCTTCCCTCAATTTCTGGGTTGATATATACCCCAGAGATGTAGTAACCATGCTATTTATTAATTTGGACTCAAAATTTACAATCCTTAACCAAGTTTCATCTGTTCTCTATACTAACTATTTTTACTTGTGTTTTTTTCACCAATAATGGAACATCCTAGAAAAAAAACATCTTGAAGGAATTGTCCACTCTTTGATCATGAATTCCCTAGACTATTGCAATGCTTTATATAATTGTTAAAGCGCATTCAACTGATCCAAAACATGGCGGCTAAACTTGTCCTCAGAGATAAAAATATTTGACAGAGCAACTCCCTTGCTGGCTAAACTTCACTGACTCCCTATTATCCATAGAATTACATTTAAAATTATTACTCTTGTGTTTAGATGTTTGCATAGGGGCCATCCTCAATATTTTTCTGACTTGCTGGTACCTTAGAAGCCTACCTGTTCTCGTCATATTTACTATTCCATCAGCCTCAGTGATAAGACTCAAACTTTTGGATAGTAGAAAGACTAGGGGGCACTCCATGAAGTTAGCATGGGGCACATTTAAAACTAATCGGAGAAAGTTCTTTTTTACTCAACGCACAATTAAACTCTGGAATTTGTTGCCAGAGGATGTGGTTAGTGCAGTTAGTATAGCTGTGTTTAAAAAAGGATTGGATAAGTTCTTGGAGGAGAAGTCCATTACCTGCTATTAAGTTCACTTAGAGAATAGCCACTGCCATTAGCAATGGTAACATGGAATAGACTTTTTTTTGGGTACTTGCCAGGTTCTTATGGCCTGGATTGGCCACTGTTGGAAACAGGATGCTGGGCTTGATGGACCCTTGGTCTGACCCAGTATGGCATTTTCTTATGTTCTTATGTGTCTTACTGCTTTTAGTTATGTAGCACTCTTATTATCGAATGACCTCTTTATCTTAAATTGGAAAATAATTATTTAAAATTCCAGACAGAGATTAAAGTATTTCTCTTCTCACAAGCTTTCAGGTGAAAGAAAATACATGTTTTATGGTTATATTGCCCTATGCTGACCACTATTATTTTAATTATGGTTTACTTTCTGCCAGCATTGGGTATTATTAAGTCCATATCATAGGTATTTTTATATGTTCTAATCCATCATAACTTATTTTTAACTTAATATATTCTTACTGTAACCTCCTGACAGGGCACATAAAAAGATGAGAGGGTCTAATTCCAGTCTGAGCCAAGCCTCAGTTTCTTGTGGGTTCAAAAATTAAAATGGTCGAGCAGATGGTGTAATGGATCTGATCAGAGGCAAAGGCAATATTTTTCTAAGCTGAACACAGAAAACTTCATCAGCATTTCTGTGACCCACCTCTGATTGCTCCCACCTTTCCTTTAACCTCTGTCAAACCCACACCTTGAGATAAAGCAGGCCTCATGCCAAATGGTATGTTCAAAATAAAATGTTTTACTTACAAACTGTAGATACCAGCAGTCAGAGTAAAATTACATAAAAATCAATGAGGAGGGACCTGGTGAGTAGAGCAATTTTGTGCTGCCCTGGGCCAGCTGTGCAGGAGGAGGAAGATCCCACCCCTTGCCTGACATCAGCACTGTGACCCCTGCACAAATTCAGCATGCCTATGGCTCTTACCAAGGGACCTGGTGAGAGGAGTAGTTTCATGCTGTCCTGTGCTAGCTGTGCAGGAGGAAGATCCCACCCCTTGCCTGACATCAGCGCTGTGACCCCTGCACAAATTCAGCAGCATGCCTACCATTCGTGCATAGCCTAAGGCATGAGCCAAAGTGGCATGCCCCTTGTGAACCCCTTGGGGAGCCCCATGGGAGATTGCCTGGAACACTCCAAACTTGTGAGTAATTCCACCAATTTTGAGCAATTTTTGTCTCAACAGATATGGGGAAAAAAGGAAAGGGAAGACCATCCCCTTGGTAAATCAGCCAAAGCTGCTGGACCTGGACTCTTAGACTCTTGAGTTATTTCCATTAATCAGGCATGTTCTAGAAAGGACTATAGATGAAAGCTCCTCACTGTCACCTCCGAGCAATGTTTTTTTGTTGAGCCCAAAAACTGGATTCCTCTTGTACAGCCATCATTAATTATAGACCCCTGTGTGCAATTTCAAGTGCCTATATCTGATAAATCCTCTTTCTTCTGATGCTACTGTGGATATTCGAGTTAGTAGCACCAAAATTCCATTGGGTGGTACTGGACTTTCCTCAATTTTAAACAATGCAGTAGTTGCTGAAAATGTTCCATCAAGTGAGGAGAATGACTCAAATATTCCACATGTATTTCCAAATTTTTCTCCGGTGATTTTTCCCAATATACAGGGTGATGCAACTCCAGTTAGGAAAAAAGGTGCCATTGGAAGATTTAGAAGGTTCCCTATGCTGTATAGAGAGTATCTTACAGGATTGTGCAATGTAATTATGTAAGTTTTCCGCTGGTGCCTCTACTCAGATAGAGAGTTATGCTTCTTGTTTAACTGCTCTCAGTTGGATCTCTTCTCTACACAAGTAGCGGACTTACATACTTCCAATGGAATCCTGGCTAAAGATAATATTTCATTGCATTCTAAAATTGAATTGTTAGAAAATTTCAATAAATACAAGAATTTATGTTTTTTGAATTTTCCCAGGAGTAGATGTCTATCTCCATATGAAATGGTTAAGAAATATTTTATAGAGAATTTAAAGATTCCATCTCAAAATATTCCACCAATGTATAAGGTATATTACATTTCATTGCTAAAGTATTCACCAAGTTCTTATGATGGAGCAGCTAACTTGCTGATTTCCTCTCAAAACTTGGATGTATCAGCCTTAATAGAAACATTTCAGGTAGATATTATTGTCAGAGAGACCTTGGTTGTTACCTTTGCCCTTGATATGAATAGAGACCTTGCTCTGAAATGTTTTTTAAAGAACAGATCTCTTTTCTTTATGGGTGCTAACATAAGTATTTTTCCTGATCTCTGCAGACAAAATCAACTGCAGGGAAAGAATTTTCTTGAAATTAAGCCACATTTGTTGGCATTGGAAGCAACATTTTTTCTTAAATTCCCTTGCAAGTGTGCAGTAGTGTATCAGGGGTACAAATTTATTTTCTTTGACCCTACGTAGTTGAAAAGATTTATAGATAGTAAATCTGTCTTTTAGAACTGTTTGTATCCTTTCTGGTTGATTTGATACTGAGGTTTAATTCAAAGGTATTATAAATTGATGCTCTTGTTTCAATCTTCCCCCAATTTTGGACTTGTGGTTAATGTGGTAAACTCCTTTTTGTAAATTGTATGTATCTCTTTCTTTTAATTTCTTAATTTATTTTCTTTACAGCTTAACATTTCTTGTTGAATAGTGCTTGATATTTTGCAAAAATTCTAATAAATAAAATATTTAAAAAAAAATAAATCATAGTTTGTAAAAGTGCACAGGATTCTTAAAGCATTAGTAGCAGTACCAGATCAGCAACAGTAAAAACAACAACACAACTTTTGTAGGGAACCTTTGGTTTCCCTAACTAAAAGGAGTATAATAATTGATTGGGGAGGTTCTGTGTAGAAATTAGTGAGAGACGTTTGGGTCCCCCGTGTTGCAGTGGATTGGGATGCACCTGTATTTGAGGCTGGATTTGGGATAGCAATGTGCTCTCTCTCCTTCAGAGGATAGACCTGATGGTGATCTGATACAGAGGAGGCATATTTTGAAGTAACTGTCTTTTTGCACTATCTTTTCTGGTTGGAGGCAAGGAAGTTTTATTCCACCCTTTCTGCTTCTTGCTTGATTTTTTTTCCCCTTTTTTAGGGTTCAAAGACTATTTTTGTTCTACTGGGAGCTGATGGCCCTTGGTACCCTGGTTCAGTAACCAAACCATTGAAAGAGGAGGAATTGTGAGCCATGAGGGCTAGCAGGGATGAAGAAATTATACAAAAGCAGGATACTCTTAAATGTATACAGGAGCTACAAGCTCAGATCATAGAACTATTAGAGAATCTGGAGATAGAGAGGCAGCAAATTGCCTCAAAGCCAGAGCCAATAAACCACCTGAACGCTAGTGAACTCTAACAAGAACTGTGGACGAGGTATGAATCAGAAGAAGCTAAGTTTGAGAAGGCTCTGTTAGAAAAAGCCAAGAAGCAGGCAGTCCCATTCCAAGAGTTGGAGCCTCAATCAATGAACTCGAAGGATGAGACCCCTGCCACAACAGATGAACAACTAGGCCTGGAAGGGGGGGAGCAGAGGCTGGAGATCCAGAATGGTGAGCAACCTCAAACCTGAGAAGACCAGGTTTGTAAAGAAAGGATTGGGTTAAAATATATGAGAGGGAGCACAGGATATGAAGAAAAATTAAATTAGCTTATGAAGGAGTTACAGAAAATTGCCTTAGAGTTATCTCAAGTGGAGATAAGTAGCTAAAGAGGTTGCTATATTAAAAGCAGAATTTCAAGAACAATCAGTATGTCCTGAGAATCAACTCAGCCTAGCTTGGGAAATGGAAGGCAGCAAAGACAGTTTCTTTTAGGACCAGCAGGTGAAACCTCCATAGGGGACTCCCAGAAGTTTGAATACATACATGTGGAAAGTGAAGGTTCTGATGTCAGAAAATGCCCTTACAAGAAAAAATCAGGAGAACATTATCCAAGGGTGAACATAGTAGGAAAGGGATAGTAGATTTGACCATAATCCCTAAAGAACAGAGGAATGTGGACATTCAGAAAGTCTGAGAAGAAACTCCTAATTGAATATAAAAAATATAGAATGAACAAATGTCAAAGTGATGAAGCTGTTACTTATAAAGCATTCTTGTGCATTCCTCAAAGAAGTTTGCAAGACAAAGCTTTATGTTTTTTGTTTTTTTTCTCTTTTGTGTTTGAAGGTAAATGGGGCTACACTATCTCATGCAGGGAAATTTTTAGGGGGAGGGTATGTGATGATCTCGAGGTGTTTGCTTAAGTCCCTGCACAAAAAGAAAGGTGAAGGATTGGGGGATGCTTTTCAGCACCAAGGAAGATGGCTGCCTAGATCTTCAGCTCTTCAAATTTCTTTTTATAAGCTTTTATTTTGTTGCTAAAATATTTTGGATCTCTATTCCACTGACTTCAGCCATATTGCTGCCATGTCTGGCTCTAAATCTGGTAAAATCAAAGCTGCTTTTGCTATTGCTTCGGGGGACAAAACGGATTAAGCATGATCCACCCTCACCCAAAAAAACAACCTGCTTTGCAGTTGTCCTTGCCTGCCAACTCAATTATACAGGAGCCACAGCAGTTAAAATATATGCTGTGTTATAGCACCAAAACAACCTGTGCTATAAAGCTAGAACTCTCTGATTTAACAGCGATTGTTGCTGGATTTCTGCTTCGTCTAGACTTCCTGGAACACAGAACAGATGAATGTGAAGTGGCGATAACTGAACTGCGTGCTACCATTGCTAAAATGGCCTCCCTGCAATGCGACTTTGAGGACCTGTCTAATCGTAACCGTAGGAATAACATCAGGATCCTGAGGATACCTGAAGGCAAAGAAGACCCGGACATGCTCCATACCTACAACAACTAATTCCAACGAGCCTTGTCTTGACTTTTGATCTCCCCAAGGAAACAGAACGAGCTCATCGCACTCCCTCAAGACCTATTCCAAATGCACGATACCTGTGCCCTGTTATCATGAAAATATTGAGGTATCAGCAAATTCTGGCAATCCTGGCTGCCACAAAGTCAAAAGTACCGATCACCTATGTTTCCATACAGTTCCTTTATGTCCCTGATTTTGTGAAGACAATGGCTGGATGCAAGAAGATCTTTTCAGACCTTCAACCAAAAGTTTGGGAGGTGGGTGTGCACTGTGCAGTTTGGCCTCTTGTAGCCGGCTCACATGCAGATTACCCATAACAATGTAACATGTACATACGATGCACCCAATGACCTTATACTTTGTCTGGATAATATAAATATTTCCACTGCTATGGTTACTTGAAGATATTGTTATAGCTTATTTAGTACACTACCGTGACTGTTGTATAGATTTCCATCACCATCCATTCATCTGTCCCATACTCTGCTTCCATGATTGACGCATTGACTTTTTCAGATGAGACCTGGATCTGATAACTTTATTGTTTCAGCAATGATTTTCATTTGATTGGACTCCTGATCTTTGTTTTTCTTTTTTTATTATTGACTATCAGATGCAATTTGCTCTTCTTGGCGTCTCACTTTACCTACCTGTTTTCACAAGCCGAGGCTGGCCTCTATGTTCTTCTTGAAGTTGTAATGATGTATTTTTCCTATGGACTGATTTTCTTGCTTGTTTTTCTCTTTTCTAATTTTAGCAACTTTCTTCTATTTTTTAGTGAAGCTGGACAGCTGAGTGACCTGACTCCTTACCTTACTACCTCCTACTTTCTTTTCCCAATTATGGGTGTATTGGTGCAGCAAAGTTTTACTATGCTTGCACCTTTTTTCTTTTACCTTCTTTCCTCGCTTTTTTTTCATCTTTTTTTCTAGGAGTTTCCTGCTCTATTTATTTGTATTATCTTGTATGCCTGCTTTAGTTATACCTTATTGCTGTGTGATGGGATATGTCCTCCTTAGTATTATGCTGCAATTTTTCTCTTTTCCCATGGCTACCGACCTAGCAATATACACGCTAAATGTTAATGGAATGAATCATTGTATAAAACATAAGAAGGTCTTAACTCAGACCACGCCTTGGTTTGTATTTCAATTCTTTGGGACCTACCTCCGCAAATCCTTCAAGATGTAAATTCAATTCAGCTCTACTTGAGGACTGCCTTTCATCATCATATATGTCTGCTGTTGAATTGTTTTTTTTCGAATAATAAAACAGCTGACACATCATAGCAGTTTATATGGGAAGCTTTAAGGCCACTATTCATGGTTAAATCATCAGTTACTCTATACACTCACGTAAAAAGCTCACTGCCGAAATCATAGATCTGGAACAACAGATATCCTCTCTGGAACAAGCACTACCCAACCTATATAAATTAAAATATGAATATAATAAATTACTTAGTAATCATGCAGGTAAAACAATATTTCTCCAAAATTCTAAATATTATTCTGATCAAAATAAAGCTGGAGAATTACTGGCTACATATCTACGAGGCTGTAAGGAACACCAGAGGATTGCCATTCTTAAATCAAACAAAGATACTATGCTCACTGCCACACTGGGATTCTTCAAGAATTTCAAAATTATTTTTCATTTTATTCAACTGTCATGATTCCTCCCTCATTACTAATTTTTTATCTTCCCTTGACCATCCTACCTTTACAACTAAAAAGCGAGGAGATTTGGATTCTCTGATTATGCAATTAGAAGATGGAACTGCTTTGGCTTCTCTCCACTGTCAAAAGGTGACTGGCCTAGATGACTTTATAGTTGAATTTTATAAGGCCTTCTCTTCGCAACTTCTACTTCATTTACATTCTGTATACCATGCAATGCAGGACTCTTGTGCTGTAACTGATGATCACTTTAATGAGATGAAAATAGTAGTCTTCCCCAAGTTTAATAGGGATCTGCTTATAGTTTCTAATTACAGGCCTATTTTACTACTAAATGCTGACTATAAAAGTTTAGCTAAAATCCTTATGTTTCAGGTTGGCAATGTCATCAATAAATTGATTTATACCACTCAATCTAGCTTTATGAAAGGTAGGCCTGTAACAACGTGTTTCTCTCCAAAATTTCACGTCTTAATGGGTCGCAATTGGTGTTGCGTATTATCTCCCCCAATTCCATTGGATCACAGATGGTTTGAAATATTTGGGTATTCATTTTTACTCATCTGTCAGCTTAACTCTTTCTAAACTGGAAGATCATATACTCATTCTCCACAAAAATAGCACAAATAAATGGTCATCCTTATTTTTATCCTGATGGATACTATAAAAATGGTTCTTACACCCAAATTTATTATATTCTCAGTATGCTTCCAATGTTTTTCTCCCATAAATTTTATCGCAAGGTAGATTCTCTCCTGTTTTGCTTTTTATGGAACAATAAAACTCCATGCATCACCTTGCGCAAACTGAAATTGCCAAGGTTTTTATTCACTCTAGAGAGAGCTCATGGACTGGGTGGAGTGTTTTTCAACATACAGCCCTAGAGATCTGGCCCCCTATAAAGCATTTGCACACTCCATGGAGGTTATGTCAGCTGGATGTCTCCTTAAGTTGTAATCTGCAGCAAGCCATTTCTACAGTGAATAACATGGTTTTGCACAGTCGTCTGTAGAAATAAAGATTAACAAGCAAGTTATAGGTGACTCCTTATTATTAAGTTAACTTAATGTATTTGTGCCTAGCTATGGAGAGTAAAGATTCCTTCATCAGGTCAATACAAAATGAATCAAGGATGATCATGTCTGAATATATACAGTAAGGGGGGTAATTTTCAAAGGAGTTGTACACATAAATGTAACATATTGTAGCAATTTTCTAAAGCCCACTTACTCAAGTGAAGTCCATTTACTCGAGTAAAATCCAGTTTTACTCGAGTAAATGCTTTTTAAAATCAGGCCCTATGCAAATTGTAGGTTTAATTACATCTCTGGCATTTGCACTCAAAGCTGTAAGGAGCTGTGAAATAAAAATTAGGAAGGGGAAGTGATTTTCTTGGGTGTCTTTCCAGTAGAGTTGTTTCGCTATGTAAACAATTTAAAGAGTAAGACAAACGGGGCAATCACACAATGTTGTGTCTGACACCACAAAATTTCTATGTTGGAATAAAACTGTATCTCAAATATCTAGGGGTCCATTAGCAGTTCTCCTTATCCATTTCTTCAACACACAAACTTTTTGGGGCCTATACCCTAAAACTCATGCTAAAAATGTTTAGCCTGCACTCACTAAAACATTTACAGGTGAAATTTCAAAGGAGTTTCACATGTAAATGTAACGTATTGTTGTAGCAATTTTCAAAAAGCTTTTACCTGTATTAAGTATTAAATACTGCCAGCTGATTTGCTGATTGCTTATTATCACAATCTGTACAGCATATATAAGAATTAAAATTGCAACACTGGCTCAAAACAGCTTCCTGATTTTGATGGTAACCTTTTATTTATTTATTTTTTTTATCAGAGTGCATGCATCTGAGAAATAAAGGAAGTAGGATTGTAACCTGTTTCTTGTTCATGCTTTTAAAAGTATTTTTGTACAGATTCAGACAGTGAAATGCTGAGCTAAGAGTTTGGGCCTAATAAGGAATTTCATAATGGCCAGTTCTGCTGGTAGATGTGAACCCTAATCCATCCAGGATTAGGGTTCACATCTACCAAGTTCTGAAATAAAATGAAATTTATGGCCCCTGGCTAGGGAACATTAGCCTGGCTAGCGGAGAAAGAGAAAAGATTTAGAAAAGGAGAAAACCCTCAGGAAAGCTGAGAATGAAGGTTCATGGCACTGTAGTCCCAGCAGGGGCCTAGTCTGATTGAGCTGAATGTTCAAAAAGAGAAGGAAGCTTTTGGGCTTATAAAGCATAAAAAATTGAAATTTGCATATGCAATATCATAGTGATGTCATTATCTCTGAATTACTGACCTTGCTTTCCCAGAGACTGTCTTGATTATGGTACATTGCGCTTGATTTTTGGTTTGTTTTTCCTTATTTTAATACTTTTTTTTAAAATTGATTTATATTCCTCCTTTCAGACACTTCAAAACAGATTACATTCAGGTACTGTAGATATTTATCAAAAGTTTGAGAACCCTGCTTCATTCCACTTCTACCCATAGTCACTTATAGAAGTCTCTGCTATGCTAATCTCAAAATTATTCATGATGATTCATCACACATCAAAATACTGTATTTGTTCTTGTCTCTCTAGTTCTTCCAGAGAGCACACTTGACAGAAAATGTCTACTGAAGCAGTAATTCAGTATAGCTGATATTTTTTCTGCCTCATTAGCCATCTGGACTGCATAGTCCTGCTAAAAAATACCATAGACTTTGGGGGTTGAAATCATTTAAAAATGATTACTTCTACATTTGACCTTATTACAGACCTTCAATACTTTTCTACCCTTCTGCTGCTCTCTGGTACCAGGCAAAACCAATGAAAAAATAATTCACCGAAATCTAACTGGGAGAAATAAAAATATATGCAGTATGTATTTTACATAAACTGGAAAAGACTGTCAGGTAACCAGACAATAAGAAATCCTGCTCTCCATATATATACCTCTCCTGTTTTTGCAATGGTTGCTGGCTGTCAGAATTACCTCCAGGTTTGGTCAACTCCCTCCCTAATGCTGTTCTGAAGAAAACCTTGCTAAGGATCTGAGTCTAGTTTTGTTATATTTGGTGTTTGTGTCTGCGGAGTTAATGAGTAACCCCTCTGTGTTCTACCTGCTTGGATAAGTCCTGAATTTTAAACTTCCTTTGTTAAACCTTGAGGTCTAACACTTTCCTGCACCTTTGAACTTTCATAGATTCCTATGCCCCTGTGCTCTTATATTGTTGTGGTTTTTGTATCCCTGAACCCTCACAGGCACGTTTCTAGTCCCCAGAGCTCTCCTGCTCATGGTTACTAAACCTCTAAGATCTTATAGATTTCCTGTTCCCTTGAGCTCCCATAGTCATAGTACCTGAATGTCTTCATAATTCCTCAAGTTCCTTGTTCTGTTTAGCCTATTGCTCTATTTTATCTGTATTGCCTAGGTCTAGTTCTCTTCAGTTCTATCCTGCTCGCTTGTGTTGTCTATATTATAGGGACATGCAGAGGAAACGTTTTTGTTAAGTTTATTCATTGATTTCTTAGTGCATCTACATTCCTTTCATTAGTTTCAAACAAAATAAAATTTTCATATCATTAGTTTCACTGGAGGCCAATATTCAGTGGCCATTTAGTGGATAAGTTATCCAGCTAACATTAGCCGGATAACTTATCCAGGATATTCAGTGTGAGAAATGTTCCACTGAATATACCCGATTAAAGATATCTGATTAACCATAGCCGGATAAATTTAAACATAACCGGATATTCTTTTGAATATCACTGGTTATGGATACAGTTGTTTGGCTATGGTTAGCTGGATATTTTAGACTTAACTGGCTATATTTAAAAGAATATAGCAGGTTAAGTTAAGCTCCTGTTTAAAAAAAAAAAAAATCTCACATCATGGTCCTACAGGCCACACGTCTCCCACACCTTCCTCCCACCCGAGTTGCAAAAGCCCTACGGGCCAAAAGTTCTGTTCCCTGCCCAAAACAACCCAATTCACTGTTAAAAAAAAATATTAGGACCAGGAGTCCTCCCCATCACCCCCTGCTCCTGCTTCTATTTTTATCTTTTTAAACATAAGAATTGAAGGCATGCCATACTGGGTCAGGCCAAGGGTCCATCAAGCCCAGTATCTTGTTTCCAACAGTGGCCAAGCCAGGTCACAAGTACCTGGAAGAATCCCAAGGGGTAGGTAGGTTCCAAGCTGCTTATCCCAAGAATAAGCAGTGGATTTCTTTAACTCTACCTTAATAATGGTTAATGGACATTTCCTCCAGGAGCTTGTCCAAACTTTTTTAAAATGCAGCTATACTAATAGCTTTCACCAAATCCTTTGGCAATGAATTCCAGAGCTTAATTATATGTTGAGTAAAAAAATATTTTCTCTTATTAGTTTTAAATGTATTACCCAGTAACTTCATTGTGTGTCCCCTGGCCTTTGTACTTTTCAAAAGAGTAACAATTGATTAAATTTTACTCATTCCATTCCACTCATTATTTTATATATCTCTATCCTATCTCCCCTCAGCCACCTCTTCTCCAAACTGAAGAGTTCTAACCTCTTTAGCCTTTCTTCATAGGGGAATTGTTCCATCCCCTTTATCATCTTGGATACCCTTCTCAGTACCTTTTCTAATTCTGCTATATCTTTCTTGAAATGTGGTGGCCAGAGCCGCACACAGTACTCAAAATGAGGTCGCACCATAGAGCAATACAGAGACATTATGACATTCTCTGTTTTATTCTCCATTCCTTTCCTAATAATCCCTAGCATTCTATTTGCTTTCTTGGCTCCTGCTGTTTACTGAGCAGAAGATTTCAATGTATTTTCAACGATAGTCCTAGATCCTTTTCCTGAATATTAACTCCTAATGTGGAACCTTTCAATTTGTAGCTATAATTTGAGTTATTCTTCTCTAAGTGCATCACTTTGCACTTGTCAACATTAAATTTCATTTGCCATTTGCATGCCCAGTCTCCCAGTTTTGCAATGTTCTCTTGCAATTTCTCACAATCCTCTTGTGATTAGACAACTTGGAATAATTTTGTGACATCAGAAAATGTGATTACCTCATTTCTGTTCCCATTTCCAGGTCATTTATAAATATATTAAATTTAATAAAAATGGTGCGCCTGCAGGCACTTTTGCCATTGCTAAACTCCTAAGCTGGAAGCATATACCTCCATCGTAATAGCCTAGCAACAGCAGAAGCGCTGGTCTCAGAGCATGGTAGTAGGCTATTGAGATCCTGGAGAATGACTACAAATAAAGCTATGGGATGGGGAGGTGGCATAGAAGGGAATGGGCTGGGGTGGGCATTGGAAGATTGAATCTGGAGACTACAAGATGTGCTTAAAAAAGTAAAATGGGAAGCAGGAGCAGGGGGTGAGGGAGGGAGGACTCTGGATCTAATAATTTTTTTTAAACAGTGAAATGGGCTGCTTTGGGAAGGGGGCGGCAAATTTTGCAACTCAGATGGGAGGAAGGCTGGGGACAGGTCCATGATGTGAGGGGTTTTTTTTTGTTGTTTTTTTTTAAAGAGGAACATAACGTAACTGGCTATATTCTTTTGAATGAAACTGGTTAAGTCTAAAATTATCCAGCCACTCAAAGCTGGACAACTTTAGACCTGCTGTGAAGCTGCACCTTACGCCCCTGCATCGACTACAGGGGTCTGAACAAAATTATCATCAAGGACAGGTACCCCCTGCCCTTAATATCTGAACTGTTTGATAGACTCCAAACTGGACCTAAAAGGAGCCTACAACTTGGTGCGTATTCGAGAAGGACGGCTGGTCGCAAACCATGAGGAAGAGTGGGGCAGGCTCAGAACGTCTCTTATCGCAGGATGCAGTAACCCCTTGGATCCTCCGGAGTCAGGACTTGGAACTTGGAGGATAAAACGTGGAACTTGGAAGATAAAACTTGGAAGCTCAGTTAAAAGCAGGGAATCTCTGGGGGCATGGGTCCTACAGAACCTGGAGCATTAGGACTGGGATACATTACGGAACTTGGGACATCAGGACATCATGGAACATCAGGACAATCAGGACATAGACCAAAAAGATACAGGAAGTCCATGGACGAAGATCAAGATGCCTGGTTAGGAGGACTAGCCCCTTGCAGAAGCAAGTTGGAACTGACAGTGAAGCCCTTTTATAGGGCTAGAAGTCAGTAACTCCCTGGGAGGAGTTCAGGAGGGCCACACCTGGCTGGCCCTTTAAATGTAGGAAGAAGCTGCGGGCCCGCCCCTTAGGAAGCAAGGGGCAAGACCTTGGACAGCGGCCATGCTGCCACTGTGAGGAGAAGAGATGGAGTGGAGGAAGCTGGGCCTGAGGGCAGGCCCCGACAAGGAAGCGGTGGCGTCCAGGCCGCAGGAAGGCCTCCGAGAGCAGCTCCACGCCACAACCGAGTCCAGGGACCGCAACCTCCAGGTCACTGAGGAACAGTTGTCAGGGGCAGCCGCCAGGCCAGGGAGGAAAGACAGGTGTGGCTCTGTGCCTCGAGAGGAACCCTGGCACGGCTCCTGACCCACAAAGGGGGAAACCTGTACCAATAGTGGCAGGAGCTCTCCAAGGCACCATCAGAGGAGCAAAAAAGCAGCAAGAGGGGAAAAATACTCCAAGACTTCAAATGAGGACACCAACAACAATGACATGAATCCTCAAAGGCAGTATGAAAGGCAAAGTGGCACCAAGCCTGGCATCAACATTCTAAGACATTACAATGAACAAAGCAGAAAAGGTGGCAGGAAAAACCTCAGGGCACCAATAAAGAGACAAAGCAGAACAAGGAGTGGCATCAACACACCAAGGCACCTTGAGAGGTGCAAAGCAGCCCTTACAGTGACAAGATCACCTCAAGGTGTAGACTCTGGGGTATGACAGCAAGGCAGAGTGACAGAAAGACACTCAGTGTGTAAAGCCTCTGGCACCAATGTTGAGCAGAAGAAAGGCTTCTAAGATGTAGGATAAGAGATATAGCAGCAAGACAGATTGGTAAGGGAGATTTATTTTTCCTGTTGAAGCACTTGCCACTTGTAAGATTTAATTCAAGAGAATGATCTAATATCAGTATCATTTTTGTAACATAAGGTTTTATTACATTCCCTTCTTGATCATGATATTACAGCTGGGTGAAATTTTGGGTTTCTTGTGAAATTAGCTTTTTGATTGAAACGCTTGTCACAATCAGAACATGGAAATTGTCTCTCCAGTGCGGTTTTCTGGTAATTTGTGAGGTTTTTTTTAATTGAGAACGCTTTTCTCATATTCTGTAGCTGATATCACTCTCTTCTTTTTGTGATTTTCTGGTGTTGCATTAGTTCTCTCTTCATTAATAAAATGTTTACCACAATCAGAACATGTAAATGTTTCTCCTATGTATCTTGTCTGTTGTGCTTGCATTTCTTCCTTCTAATTAAGGTATTTTGAGGACAAAATACCTCAGTATAACCAAGAAAGAAGAATGGAGAAAAAACTAGGCTGGAGTCCTAGAGATGTACAACAAATAGTTGTTGTGGACACACCTTGAGGCTACGTATTCCATGGTGAATGCATGCGGGAGAGCCCTGGGAAGGGGCGTAGAGGCGTAATCACTTGCTCCTGTGTGAGTGTGAGCCCCTGGTCCTCAAGATAACTCAGAGAGAAGCCCCGAGATACCCCGAGGATAGAAAAGCAAGTGCGAGCTTGGACACAGTTCAAACTCATGAAGGATGGGACCGGAACAGGGGACTCCTGGTCCGAAGAGCGTAGTGTCAGAGTTCATAGAAGAAGGAGGATTCCTGGAACTTGGACTAGATGAGGACTCCTGGACATGAATGAAGAAGAGGTGTACTCTTGAAGACGAAGACAAGACTCTTGGAGACGATGAACACTCTTTGGTAGGAAGAAGAGATGAGGCTCTTGGAGTAGAGAAGAGACGAGGCTCTTGAAGTTAGGGAAAGACGAGGCTCTTGAAGTTAGGGAAAGATGAGGTTCTTGAAGTTAGGGAGTGTTATCCCTCAAGGTGCCCTACATAGCCCAAGGACTGGTCACGGATCACCTTGTCTGCTGCGTGCCCTACACAACCCGAAGGCTGGTCATGGACCACGCTAGGAGCGGGAGGAGCACAAGATGGAGAGGAGTCAGGCAGCACTTGATGAAGTCCAACAGACAGATTCCAATCTATCAAGCATAGACTGATTGGAGAGTCCGGGCAACGCCAAGATCTGCTGATGTGTTCTCCAGGATAAAGAGGTGTAGTGAAAAGAGAGAGGTACGCAGAGGGCAGTACCTCAGAGAAGCCATCTTGACATTAGGGAACCTAGACATCTGAAGAGATGGATGACAGCAGGAATGGGCCTCTGCTTAGGGTAGGATCTGGAAGTCTTTGTAGAAGAAGAAGACGGACAAACATTTGGATAAAGGACATCAGGGACGCCAGGACATCTGGGACTCAGAACAGGTGGACTACAGGATGTCAGGACATCCAGACATCGGAGCGTCAGGGATATCTATGAATAGATGAGGGATCCAGAGGCTTGTGGAAGGAAAGCCTGAGACTGGAGCATACCATGAGGAAGGTTGACGACTCGGAAGACCTGGACATTGGACGAAGACATCACAAAGAAGACATCACGAAGAGAGAAGACTTGAAGATGAAGACCTCTGGACAGGAGCTTGAAGATAACCACGTTAGAACAGTGGAACTCCGAGGATGGAACTCTCTGGAGGATGTTGATCATAAAGGGTGTTACTCCATCCGATGGCACTGAAGGAATGAAGCAGTGCCCTTTTATAGGGCAGGAGCAGGAAGACATGTTCTCCAGGATAAAGAGGTGTAGTGAAGAGAGAGAGGAACGCAGAGGGCAGTACTCAGAGAAGCCATCTTGACATCAGGGAACCTAGACATCTGAAGAGATGGACCACAGCAAGAATAGGCCTCTGCTTAAGGTAGGATCTGGAAGTCTTTGTAGAAGAAGAAGAAGACGGACGAACATCTGGATGAAGGACGTCAGGACTCCAGGACATCTGAGACTCAGAACAGGCAGACTATAGGACATCAGGACATCGAGACATCGGAGCGTCAGGGACATCTACGAATAGACGAGGGATCCAGAGGCTTGTGGAAGGAAAGCTTGAGACTGGAACATACCATGAGGAAGGTTGATGACAGGGAAGACCTGGACGTTGGTCGAAGACATCACAAAGAAGACATCACAAAGAGAGAAGACTTGAAGATGAAGTCTTCTGGACAGGAGCTTGAAGATAACTATGTTGGAACAGTGGAATTCCGAGGATGGAACTCTCTGGAGGATGTTGATCCTGGAGGGTGTTACTCCATCCGATGGCATTGAAGGAATGAAGCAGTGCTCTTTTATAGGGCAGGAGCAGGAAAAGCCCTGAAGACGTCATCTGGAAGGACTGAAGAGGAACTTCCTGCTCTGTCCCTTTAAATAGAGAGAAGAGCCGCGCGGCTAGCCCCTAGAGGGAGCCCTGGAGCACAGGAGGTGGAGCCAAGGCCTGCAGCAGCATTGGAGGAATGAGGAAGGCCTGAGGACGTAAAGAAGTGGCTCCTGCTGCTGAAGGAAAGGCCTGGCGGCAGCGCTCGGGCCGCGGTGAAGGGAAATCCCCTTGTGGAGAGGAGGCTCCGGAGGCGTCCTGACTGTGAAGAAGGAGGATTCCCCAGCAGCGGCACAGGCCGTGAAGAGAGTTTCCCGGCAGGGGGAGTTCTCCCGAAGAGAACATTGGAGGCACGGCTCCAGCCGCGCAGGAGGGACTGCGGCAGCAGCAGCAGGCCGCGAAGGTCAGAGGCAGCGCGGCTCAGTGGCAGACCGGGCCGCAAAAGAAAGGTAAGGCCCTGTCCGCGGAGTAGCCATGGGCAGGGGTGCAACAATAGTAAGACAGAGAACCAGAAATGAGATGAGATGAAAGGAGAAACTTGCATTTTTTTCTTTCTTCATATTTTTTTCCTGAAAACAAAACATCCCAGTATAACCAACAACCAAACAGGGTGAGAGAATTAAGTTATGGAAACACCACAACTCCCATGCTGGTACATAATAGGCATGGCAGGTAGGCATATTAACAGCATGACCCCCAAGGTAATATATCAGGAGCAAGGCTGGTAAGCAGAGTGGTAGCAGCAAGACGCCTAATGTGGTACTTCTGGGAATTAGCAGGTATGCATGTGACAGCAAGATCCATAAGGTGGTATATGAGGGGTATGACAGGTAGGCAGAGCAGTAGTAGCATGACCATTAAGATGGTATATCATGGCTTAGCAGGTAGGCATAGTAGCAAGACCCCGCCCCCCCCCCTAAGGTGATATATAAGAGACATGGCAGATAGGTAGAGTGGTGGCAGCAAGACTTTTAAAGTGAGATATCAGGGGCATAGCAGGTAGGCAGAGTGGTAGCAAGATCTCTAAGGTGGTATATTGAGGGCATGGCAGGTAGACAGAATGGTAGCAAGATCTCTAAGGTGGTATGTCTGGAACAAGACAGGTGAGCATGTGGTAATAAGCCCTGAAGGTGATAAATCTAGGGCATGGAAGGTAGGCAAAGCAGCCGCAAGGCTGCTTTGCCTACCTTCCATGCCCTAGATTGATTTCAGTCATCTTGTCACTCATGTGCATTCCAGTGGGAGCACTGGAATGCACATGAGTGACAAGATGACTGTGGCATGTGGTAATAAGCCCTGAAGGGCTTATTACCACATGCCACTTGCTTTGCCTACCTTCCATGGGATGTTTTGTTTTCAGGTAGCAAAATGGCGCCGGCGCCGGCGCTACCTTTGCCCTCACTATGTCATACGGGCGACGGTCGCCCGTATGACATAGTGAGGGCAAAGGTAGCGCCAGCGCCATTTTGAAGATTGGCAATACGGCCCGCGTGCAGGAGGTCGCTCCCGGACCCCCGCTGGACTTTTGGCAAGTCTTGTGGGGGTCAGGAGGCCCCCCCCAAGCTGGCCAAAAGTCCCTGGGGGTCCAGCGGGGGTCCGGGGGCGATCTCCTGCACGCGTGACGTCGGGAGCCAGGAACCAAAATGGCTCCTGCGCTACCTTTGCTCTGTCACATGATAAGGGCAAAGGGCCACCGGCGCCATTTCTCAACGCAGCCGTGGCCAGAGAGAGAGGGAGATCGCGTCGGGACTCCCCCACTGGACCCCAGGTAATTTAAAACATTTTGGGGGGGGGGGTTCGGGAGGGTGGGGGATTTATTTTAAAGGGTCGGGGTGGGTTTTAGGGTTGTTTAAGTGTGCCGGTTTTCCCGCCCTCCCCCGATTTACGATTTAAACGATTCAAAAAAAAAAACAAAACCCCGCGACGATCAGATTCCCCCCCCCCCCAGCCAAAATCGATCGTTAAGACGATCGATCACACGATTCACATCTCTATTATATGATGCTAAAATGCCCTTTTATACAGAAGCTTTCTTACAGAATGCTGTACAATCATATCTCCGGACAGAGCATCAGTATATCTGAGTGTGTCAAACTGAAGTGGCAATTCACCGACAAGGAAGAAAACATGAGTCTGGAGTTAGGGAGGAAAGGAAGGAATAAAGTTGATGAGAGGAGGAGACACTGGTAGGACATTCCAGACAGAGGATGCAGCACCACACAAGAGATTTGCTACTGTGGCTAAATTATGTGATGAGATACAAGTTATCTCTAGTAAGACCTTTGGGAAATGATATTCCTGCACTCTCTGCGCTACCCCCTTATAACAGTAGATTATATAATCCTAGCAGCTGAAGCTGAACAGGCTATATGCATTATCAGTCTGAAAACAAATCATTTTACAGACTGGAAGAACAGAAGGAGACGTAAGGTTAGTATAGGAATCGAGACAAAGTGATGTAATTTCCTCATCCACAATAGCCTAGCCAGGAGGATGTCAATAATTCTGGCAGTGGAAGCATCACAAGCAATATTTTTTGTCCTATGACTTAATCCTCATCGATAGACTCAGGCATAAAGTTAGAAAATATTTAATCATGGAAAGGGTGGTGGATTCATGGAATAGTGGCCCCCCTAGTGGAGATGGTGAGGAGATGATGGAGATTATATTAAAAAAAAACCCCAAAAAAACAACACTAATAGGTTTGCAGAAGGTATGGGATAAGCACAGAGGATTCTTGAGCTACAAAAGATTGAAGGGGGACATCAGAGATCAACTGGGACCTAAGGCAAAGCAACCGGAATTAAATTAGGCAGGCTATGGTCTTATCTGCCATCATATTCTCTGTTTCAACTACAAACTGTTATGAAGACTAGAAAAATCAGAGTTAGCTTTCCCAAAAGTAAACTGGCCCAGAGCCAGAGTGTCGGGACAGAAAATGGATACTTTTCAAGAATGTTGCTAGTGTTGGCAAGTTCTTTTTGGTATCAGATCCTGCAAAGAATTCACTTTACTCCAGGATGAATAAAATTATAGGAAAACTTGTCTTTTACTTGGTGAAGAAGAACTGGTAAATGTATTGCAATCACTGCTATGTTAGCAGTCCTCCTCATAATCCTCCCAATGTTGCATATATACTCAGCTTTAAGCACAAATCTTCCTTTCTGTATTCCATGTTGCCATCTTCAGGTAGTGCAGCTACTTAGTCAAAAAAGTTATAAAGCAAAAGTAACGTGGAAGGATTTTGTGTTTAGGACAGTTCAGCCTTCTCCTCTTAAAGCTCATGCCTCTGTTTTTTTTCTGCACTAAAAGACTAGGACATTTCTCAATCAGTCATCTGGCACATACTGACTTTCAGGGTCCTTCTCTCTTCAGGTCCACTTTCTTCTGCCTTTTTTTTTTCTTTTTGGTTTTCTTTTCCAATGGTATTTTAGTTATTTGCTGCGTTTTCTTACTGTTAGTTTTTGCTCTTTCCTCATTTTCCAGTTTTTGGCTACCTCCTTTTCGGTCCCCCATATTGCTTCCAATACAGAGAGAGCTGCGCCTCAGACTGCCCTTCACTGGTAGCTGCTCTAAAACATTGGGGAGATTAGGATGAGCATGCTCAGAGCTACCGAGAGGCTAAAGTACTGCTCTGAGGCACACCCAGGCTTAACCAAATAACTTATTTGTCTAACTCTGACTCCACCCTGGAATGCCCCCCAAATGCCTCCATTTTATCTGGATACAATTTTATCCAGTTAAAGGGGCCAGATATTCACACCTCGGGGTTTAGCCCACTAACTCCAAAGTTATCCCTTTGAATACTGACCTCATAATTTCTTGTTAGACGTGGAGTAGGGCCCGAGATAAGCAGAGACAAGAAGAGAGGCGGAAGGTGCAGCATCTCAGTTCAAGATGAACGTTTTGCCCAGGAGAACTTCAGAAAACTGAGAGGAAGCCAAGGGTTCATTTTCTCATTATGAGTAAACAAGGTATAGCATGCCAGATGACTAACAAGAGATGTGCCGCTGAGCACCAGCAAAGTAAAATTAGTAACTGAAATTGCAGGATGTGATGAGCTCTCCCGGGAGGAGGAGGAGGAGGAGGAGGAAGCTGGATATCCGAAGCGTTTGAGGCTGTCACCGAATGCAGGTTTGGCGGTGGCGGTGTGCAATGCCCCAGCAGCAGCACCTAACCATTTAGAATCAGAGTATCAAATACCATGGTTTAATAAGTAAAATACATCCACCCACGGATCTGAAGCTTCTCATCCTTCTTGTAACTTCTTTGAGCTTCATGGAACCTGCCTCGAACTGCAGCGTGGGCTTTTCTACAAGCCTGCCAGGCAATTACTGTAAATGTGCTTGACAACTGAATCATTTTAATTTGAAAGCAAAACAAAAACAAGCAGCGATACTGAGCAAGCCAAAAAAAAAAAATGAGTAGTGACATTTTTATGTTAACTAAAGTTGCTGAGCACTGAGCGATGCCTTTTAGGTAAGACACACAGAGGTCAAGATTCCTTAAACTGGCAAGAGTAGTAACAATATCCAGGGGAAGTTACACACATAACTCTTGCCGGATATTTAGCAGGATTTTCGCACACGAGTTGGCTGCTGAAAATTCTTAGATAAAATTATGCATGTAATTTTCTCCTGGACAGTTAGGACAGCTATCATTTGGACCAGGATTTGTGCACATAACTTTAGCCGAGGAGTTTCATCGATGCCTCTTTTGATCTGGATAATTTTTGTGCACACGCAAAATATCATGCACAAAATTTATGTGGTGAGCGGGGGGTAAAATTTCCTAACTCTGCTTTTGTGCTTGTAATTCAAAAAGTCAAGAGTACAAAGGCTTTGAATATCGACCTTGCAATATCATTCACCAGCTAACCTTTTGTGAGCAGGAACTGCTACACTTGGTAGCCTGCCCGTCTCTTCCATTTCTGATTGCTGTGGGAGCCTAAAACAAGCAGCTACATAAATGAGCATGATATACTATTGTTGCTTATTTCTAAAATGCTACTGGATGTATATAGTGCTGCGCAGATACACATAAGAGGCAGTTCTTGCTCAATGGAGCTTGTAATCTAGAAAGGACAAATATAAATGACTAACAAGAATCTATGGGAAATATATTTATTACAGACGTAGCCCCTTTGCTGGCATTATCCACACGCTCAGTCCTGGCATTATCCACACACTCAGCCCTGGGGCTAAGTCCTTGCACAGTTCCAACAATCAGGTCGATCCTGTAAGGCCGCGGTAATAACAGTGCGGCAGTGTCAGGCGCATCCTTCCTCCCCGCACGCACAGTTCTCTTCACTAACTCCCCGATACTCTCCTCTAATCGCATGCAAATGCATGCCGCGGCTTTAAAGCGGTAGGGAAGGGTTATGCCCGCGTAACCCATTTTACTGTATAGGCGCTTAATACAGCGCCTATACAGTAACCAGGGTGCGCTGGTACCTGTCATTTCAAATGTCATTTCAAATGACATTTGAAATGACAGGTACCATGAAGTGAAAAAAAAAAATACCAAAATATGTAAAAACCTGAGTGTTCAAAAAAAATAAATTTTAAATACCTGTCGGAGGGCCGCGTGGGTCCAGGCAGCGGCGGCGGGAGCCGGGTGGTCGCGTGTTAAATCTAGGCCGCGGGCGGGTGGGCGCCTGTTCCAGGCGGCAGCGGCAGCGGCGGCGGGGGGACACGCGTTAGTTCGAGACGGTCGGTGGGCGGCGGGTGGTCGCGTGTTAAATCTAGGCCGGGTCGCACAGGCGCGCATTCATTCATTCAGGCGGAGGAGCCGGCGGCGAAAGCTGCCGGCTCCGCCTGAATGAATGCGCGCCTGTGCGACCCCTGCGATTCGGCGCTCAAGGCAGTCACAGCATTCATTCACTGCTGGTGGGGGCTGCCTCGCAGCCCCCACCGGCAGTGAATGAATGCGCGCCTGTGCGACCCCTGCGATTCGGCGCTCAAGGCAGTCACATGCCATGACACGGCATGTGACTGCGATTCTCATCGCAGTCACATGCCGTGTCACGGCATGTGACTGCCTTGAGCGCCGAATCGCAGGGGTCGCACAGGCGCGCATTCATTCAGGCGGAGCCGGCAGCTTTCGCCGCCGGCTCCTCCGCCTGGATGAATGAATGCGTGCCTGTGCCTGTTTTATGTGTCCCACATCATTACATTTTCTCGATCATCTCTGTATCGCTTTTTTTTTTTATTGTGTTTTATTGTTTTTGAGTGTCTTAAGCGGTGTCGATGGATTTGTTACTAGACTCACAGTCCTAACTCCTACTAGGGGGAGGCGGTAAACTAAGACGTTACGGCCACAGCAAAACAGTGCGTTACTAATGAGATAACCTGAGCGCGCGTTACGGTATCGGAGGGGAATAGCTAATTCCTTCATTATACAGCTAATTCATTCATTTACATGCCGGGTGGGGAAGGGTTACGCGTCTGTTTTAAGAAGCGCTACGGACGCGCGAAACTGGAGACTGTATCGCTGGTTTGCCTTACGCGTCCGAATTGTGCGCAGCGAGCTCGTTACAGACGAGAAATCTTCAAATGAATGTTACTGTATCGAGCTGAATCTTAGGCATGGATTCCCTGAACTGGGGTGGGGAACATAGGTCCCAAACATAGGGAGTGACTCTTGCTTTGGGGTTCAGACTGGACACTCTGGATGGGTATTGGTCTAGGGTCATCAAAGGGTCTTTATTCAGAGGAAATGGTTAAAATGAAAAAGTAGCCTAAAAAAGGTGAGATTTTAAGACTGGATTGGAATATGGCCAGAGAGAAAGCATGAGGCACCGACTCAAGAAGTCTAATCCAATTGTAACCCCCACTGACTGTATTTACACCGTGAGTTTCTCTTTAAGAAGCCCTGAGAGAAAAGGGCATAGCACATGCTCAGATGGATAATGTTGTTTTACAGCAGCCATGCTTAAGGGCAACATACCTGCTCAGCAGGTGGAGAAACTACACATGGAATAAATGCACATAGCCAGCAAAAGGAAAGGGGTTTGCTCAGTCCTGTACAGACCCCCCAGAGGAGGCAGCAGACCCATGCTACCAGCAGAAGAGCAAGCCGTGCTGGTTTACAGCATGGCGAGGGTAACAGAGGGAAAGCGCGCGGGCAGGAGCAGGATAGGGAGATGGGAAGTAAGTTCAGGACGGGAAAATGATTAGGGTGGGGGAGGGGGGGGGATTAAGGAGCGAATAGGAGTTCAAACCTGGAATAGGGATTGGAGGGTTAAGAGTGACGTCAGGAGAGAAACGGACAGTTCGTTGGGGAAAGCCAGGAGGCAAGCAGGCGCAATTTGTGTGTGTGCTGAGGAAATAGAGTAGCGTTTGCTGCACGGTTGTTGGCTGAGTGGTCCCGCCTGGGAACATGCAAAGGGTTGGTGAGAGGAAAAGTTTACCTTTAAGCCAAGGGAGAGCCGGTCCTAAGCAAAGGGGTCATGTCCTTCCCGAGGCTGGGTTCGTTAGCACCCTCCCTCCCGGGGCATCCCGGAGACCCCTCCCCCCCCGGCCCGGGAGGCGACCCATGATATCGTTAGCTCTGGGGAGAGCGGTCCAGAGGTGGCGCCCGAGCCGCAGGGGAGTCCAGATTCGGCCGGGGAGCCTTTCACCTGCCCCTCTCCCCCTCAGGCGAACTGTAGGAGCCCTCCCCGCAGCCAGCCGTCTTCGGCCAGTTCCGGGTCAGCTGGAGTGCAGGGAGGGGGGGGGGGGTGTGTGTGTTGGCCAAGCAGCGGTTCCGGAGGCTGCGGCGAGCGCTGTTCCTCAATCTGGTCCAGAGGACCCTTGTGGCCAGTGGTCACCGTTGGGCGTAAGGACAGAGGATATCGGACGGACCCGTGGCAAACAGACTCGGCCGCGGCATGGAGGAAGGAGGGCAGGCAGCGCCAGTCGTTCGAGTGAGCGGAGAGCAGGTTTCGAGGCGGACAGACTGAGGAGCGGCGAGGGAAGGCAGAGGTCTGAAGATAACACGTGGGGCAGCTGTCGGGAGCAGACAGGAGGCGCAGGCCAGGGATGTGTGTGAGCCTGAGCAGGCGTGCGGTGAGTGTGGCGGCGTGCGTCGAAGAGGGGTAGGGGTAGGTGGGGGTAGAACGGTGGCCGGATATAGGAGGGAGAGCCAGGATGCGGCGAGAGGGCGGCTTCAGGGTTTCGGGGGTTGGAGGGAATGGGAAACGTGTTCCCCTTCTCAGGTCAGAGGAGGGGAAGGGAAGGGAGATAGGCTCAACAGCAGGGAGTGCTACAGGGTACATGCGTCTTTAGGGGAGGATAGGGGACCTTCCAGGGACACAGCTCAGCTCAGGCCCATGGATGCTGGCAGAGCTGATACTGGGGTTAGTGTTTTTTCTCTTGCAGGTTCAGGGGGTGATCTGCATCAGAGAACATCTTATTCCGAGGACAGGTGGGTAAAGGACCCAATTTACCCTAGATTAGACGGCCCGGTCGTAGGACGAGCCGACAGACCAAGAGGAGAGGCGGCGAGGTCTCGCATCTGGGGAGAGGAGGGAGGTAATGGTGGGTACAAAAGGGGACCTGAGCTTGCGGTTACAGTTAAGTCTAAGAAGTGCAAGCATGCCAGTAGCTCGAGTGATACGGACACTAGCATCCAGCTCAGGCAGGCGGGAGAGAGAAGGAGGAATGGGGCCGGCACAGGATATGGGGCACCCCGCTTTGGCTTCTTTGACGGAGCTTTCGGAGGGGGTGCCGGGTGCCGGGTAAGATTTGGAAGCGCATAAAGAAACGTAAGTACATTAATATCTTCAGTTTGGTGGAGGGCAGGCGAGGAGGGAGGAGGAGGAGGGGTAAAGGCAGTAAGAAAAAGAAGAATTTGGACTTGGGCATCTGTATCCCAAAAAATATATTAAATTGGATGAGAGGTTTTTTGTGTTTAGCCAGCCTGGTCGGGCATTACCGGCCGGATCAGCATGGTACCTTATTGGCATACTGTGACAGTATTTTAGGGGCATTTCGGGATTATGAAGGTTGGGCGTGGCTCAATTACGATGAGCGATTCCGGGAAAAAATGGCAGGTAACCGGTTTATGTCTTGGGGCACGCAGGACATTAATTTCTGGCTCACTCAGATGACCAACAAAGGTGCCAAGGCACCTAAGGCTGGTGCAGGAGGCTCCGGAGTCTTTGGGATACGCAGAGCAGCGGGGATGGTACGGGGGGTGGGGATGCAGCGCACCGAGAGGGAGGGACGACAGGGAAAGACAGTAAACCGGGGATTCAAAAAGGTAATATATGCTGGCGGTTCAATCGTGCCAGCTGTTTATTCCCGGACTGTAAGTTCTGGCATGCGTGTGCTAATTGCAATGGGGTCCACCCCAGCGCTAAGTGCGTTCAGATGGGAGCGAAGACAGGGTTGACGTCTGGTAAACAGTGACAAGGGGTTAGGGATGTGAATCATTTTAGGACGATTAAAATTATCGTCCGATAATTTTAATATCGTCTTAAACCGTTATGGAACACAATACAATAGAGATTCTAACGATTTATCGTTATAAATCGTTAGAATCGTGAGCCGGCACACTAAAACCCCCTAAAACCCGACCCTTTAAATTAAATCCCCCACCCTCCCGAACCCCCCCCAAATGACTTAAATAACCTGCGGGTCCAGCGGCGGTCCGGAACGGCAGCGGTCCGGAACGGGCTCCTGCTCCTGAATCTTGTTGTCTTCAGCAGGTGCCATTTTCCAAAATGGCGCCGAAAAATGGCGGCGGCCATAGACGAACACGATTGGACGGCAGGAGGTCCTTCCGGACCCCCGCTGGACTTTTGGCAAGTCTCGTGGGGGTCAGGAGGCCCCCCACAAGCTGGCCAAAAGTTCCTGGAGGTCCAGCGGGGGTCAGGGAGCGATTTCCCGCCGCAAATCGTTTTCGTACGGAAAATGGCGCCGGCAGGAGATCGACTGCAGGAGGTCGTTCAGCGAGGGTTCCGGCGCCTCGCTGAACAACCTCCTGCAGTCGATCTCCTGCCGGCGCCATTTTCCGTACGAAAACGATTCGCGGCGGGAAATCGCTCCCTGACCCCCGCTGGACCTCCAGGAACTTTTGGCCAGCTTGTGGGGGGCCTCCTGACCCCCACGAGACTTGCCAAAAGTCCAGCGGGGGTCCGGAAGGACCTCCTGCCATCCAATCGTGTTCGTCTATGGCCGCTGCCATTTTTCGGCGCCATTTTGGAAAATGGCGCCGGCTGAAGACAACAAGATTCAGGAGCAGGAGCCCGTTCCGGACCGCTGCCGTTCCGGACCGCCGCTGGACCCGCAGGTTATTTAAGTCATTTGGGGGGGGGGTTCGGGAGGGTGGGGGATTTAATTTAAAGGGTCGGGGGTGGGTTTTAGGGGGTTTTAATGTGCCGGTTTTGCGATTTTTTCGATTTTTCGATTTTTCACGATTTTTCACGATTTTTCACGATATTTTACCCCCCCAAACGGCAACAATACGATTCCCTCCCCCTCCCAGCCGAAATCGATCGTTAAGACGATCGAGGACACGATTCACATCCCTACAAGGGGTTGAGGGATAGGGACAGGTTCATTCCCAGTTAAAAAAAAAAAAGTACAAACCCCCCCCCCCAAAAAATAAAATAAAATAAATAAATAAATAAATAAATACATTTAATATGTAAGTTCACCTGTATGTTAACGGTGCATTCCTCTATGCATACACATAAAGTTTGTCACTACCGATACTAGCGAGAACTGGGGAGTGAGTGCAGATAGTCAAACGATTTTCCTCGTCAGATGTCGACTTGATAGGACGAAGAGAAGCGATGAATTCGCGGCCGGATGCATCACAGGAAGAAGAATGGGCACTCATCCGAGAATCTGTAGCCCCAAGTACCTGGACTTCATATTCCAGAGGAAACGCTGTTGTAGCTAATTTCCTGGGTACTAAGGGTTGGGGAGGGGGGGGGGGAGGTACGGGAGCAATGGCTTGTTGATTTTGTGTTGGGGGCAAAAGCGGGAGGATGGTCGGTGGTCTCGACCCACTTACAGTTAATTGGGTTCTCGTTCTTTCGAAAGTTACGAGGTTGGGTTAACCCGATGGGCAGTTTTCGGTTGCTCAAAGTTTTAGAGGGTTGGCAGAAAAGTTTGGGTAGGCGGAAGGATAAAAGGTTGCCTATTCGGTATTCCGATTTGGTACGAATGGCAGAGAGTTTACCACAGGTGTGTTGGTCTTATTTTGAGGTGGTTTTATTCCGCGTGGCTTTTTCATGGGCGTTCTTTGGAGCCCTGCGGGTTAGTGAGTTAGTGGCTAGGTCAGGAACGGATAAAGGTTCCACGGGAATTAGTTGTGATTGCATTGATATAGGGGAGTGGGAAGTGGTGATCTTCCTCTCGAGATCTAAGACGGATCAGAAGGGCAAAGGCACCACAATAAGGTTATTGCCGGCGGAGAGTGCGGTTTTATGCCCAGTGAGATCCGCTTTAAGGTATGTGCAGTTAAGACCAGACGTTGGGGGGGGGGGGGGGGGCATTTTTAGTACATGAAAATGGTTTCGCCCTGACCAAGTATCAATTTGCCCAGGTGCTCAAGAGGGCGACTGCAGCGGATGGGAGGGACACGTATGGATACAGTTCCCACTCTTTCAGAATAGGGGCAGCGACGTCAGCGGCTGAGGCCGGATTCAATGACGTAGGGGATTAAAAGTATCGGCCGGTGGAAATCAAAAGCGTTCAAGGAGTACATCAGATCGGATGTATAAAAAAAAAATAAAAATAAGAATAATAATGAACGAAAATATAACAGCAGGGAACACAGAGCGGGAAGCGTTGATATAAATGGGAAAGGGGGACCAGGGAGAGGGAGGGTGAGAGCGGGTGAAAATATGGGTATTAATACTTTATTTCTTTTGCAGAAGCCGGGGGGAGGAGAAGTAGACAGAAATGCGCCTGGATCGTGGGCCATTCCTATATCCATTGAGCGCAGAGACGGGCCATGAAAAGACCGTATGGGGAGCATCTCGAGTTGGAGCGCCTCGGGTGGCAGCTAGCGTGGTTTAGTCACAGAGGCATGGAATGGGACGAGTTCCTGCCATTCTTAAGCGAAAGAATAGACATGTGGAGTGTTCCAGATATAGTATTGGTGCACTTAGGCAGTAATGATGTCGGAAAGAAAACGTGCAGACATTTGCTAACCTGCATCAAAAAAGATTTAGCGCAAATCTGGGCCAGATGGCCGTCAGTGCAGTTAGGATGGTCCGATATTATTATTCGCCTTTGAAACGCTGAGGAGACAGTTTGGAAGACTGGGGTTAAAAAGCTCAACAAGCAGATGGGTAGGTGGATGGAATGGGAAGGGGGCTTTTGGATCAGGCATACCTGGGCATGGAGTGGGGAAGCAGGTCTTTTCAGCGGGGATGGTGTCCACTTATCAGAAATTGGTATGGATCTCTTCAACCACACCATTCAGGAAGGTTTAGAGAAGGAGATCAGCAACATAGGATAGAGGGCCGCAGTGGGGGGAAAACAAGTCATAAATGACCTGTTTTTGTGGCGGATAACCCGAGCCCAGCGTTATTGTTGTTAAAGGGGAATGGGGGCGGGGTCAGAGGAGGGGTTAAGGCCCTGCATAGGGGGCTGCTACGCGGGAAGACCGCTGAACCATGGGGCCAAGGTTCGCAGTGCAAGCTTGCTCTCGCTGGTACGAGGCGGAGCAGGTGGGAAAGTGGGAGGGTATCTCCACCATTGGGGTTTTAAGGTGGTGGAGGCCCGGGGAGGAGTTGGGGAAAGGGGGAGGGGTTGGATTACAAGGGGTTAATATTCAATACTTGTAAGGGCTTGGGTTCGGGTTAAATAAACTGCGGCCAATTTTAAATGTCAACCAAGAGTTGCGTTTTGTGTGGGATGATAGGTGGTGGGGGGGGGGGGGACCTGCAGAGGGGAGCGCAAAGTCTTTCCTCCTTCTGTTATAGCTATACACCATATACCTGTGGAAATCTGAGTGGGTCGCACTCAGGAAAATTTTGGAAACTTTCCTCTGAAATGGAATAATGCACTCCTAAAAATTGTGAAGCTAGAAGAATGCTCCTAAAGAAGGAAGTGGAACCCTATCAAGGAAGAAAGATAAAAGTAACAAAATGTTTAAACTCTTAGGAAAGGCACTGGCATACCTGGGAACTTTTGATTTCCAGTCACCCTGAGATTGTCATAGATTAGTGGAGAAGAAGGAAAGTGCACACTTTATACTCTCTCATATACACAAACTCCCCAACATGCATATTCATTCTCTCTCACACATTGACTGTCATGCACATTTCTCATCTCTCACACACACAAAAACACACTGGCTCTCTCCATACTCCCTCACACACATGCACAGGCTCTCTTCCCCCTCCCTACCCACACACACAGGCTCTCTTCTCCCTTCCCACCCACAGGCTGTCTTCTCCCTCCCCACCCACACACACACACAGGCTCTCACACTCACAGGCTTTTTCACATTCTCTGGCTCTCCCTTCCAGATACACACACACACTAGTTCTCTGCCACCCACAGACTCACTGGCTCTCCTTCACATATACAAACACCAGCAGACTCTCACACACTCAGACTCTCTCTCCCTTACATACACACACAGGCTCTCACACTCACTGGCTTTCTCTCTCTCACGTACATACATACATATTTACACACAGGCTCTCTTCCCCCACCCCACCCCACCACACATACACACAGAGGCTCTTTCATACTCACTAGCTCTCTCTCCCTCACACACAGGCTCTCACACATAGAAGCTCTCACCACTCGCACTCTCATGGCTCTCCCTCACATATACACCCACACCCACAGACTCTCACACTCTCAGACTCTCTCTTCTTCATATACATATCTCTTACACACTCACTCTCCCTCTCTCACATACACACACACAGGCTGCTCTCCCCTCACCCCACTCAACAGGCTCTCTCAGATTCTAGAGCTCCACTGCCATGGGTGAGAAGAAGATGCTGAAGGCCCCACCCCTTTCTCTGCTCATACATTTGCCTGACAGGGTTTGGATATCCTGCTAGGTCTCTACTTATGAGATGTATCGTCTTCTGCTGGCAGAGCCCGAGCTCCCTGCCAGTTTGCTGCTCCCAGGGTGCAACGTTTTTGCTGGCAGGGCTTGGGTTTCCTGCTGACCCGCTGCTCCTTGTGGGAACCCATCTTCATTGACTGGCAGGGCTTGGTTTCCCTGCCAGTTTGCTGCTCCCGGGGCGCATCTTTTCCGGCCTGCAGAGCTTGGGCTTCTGTCAGCCTGCTGCTCCTGAAGCACTTCCTCCTTTCTGTCAGGGCCATGAATACCGTCCCTACTGTGAAGGTCAGCACAGCGCAGGTCAAATATCAGCTGTTTCAACCACGCGGGCTACGTAGGTCCCTCCAGTTCAAAGAGCTGACGTTTGACCTGTGCCATCAGAGTGACTGAAGAGGTGCCATGCCGACCTTCGCAGTAGGGATGATGTTAACCTAGTGGAAGATGCCAGGACTGGACAGGAGAAGGTTTTCAGGTTGGGTGGACTGCAGATGGATCGGAAGGCTAAAATCTGGACATTTTAGCCCTCCTTCTGGCTTCCGGACTTGTCCTCAAATCTCCGTACCCTCTGGAGAAAATCCGGACAGTTTGCAACCCTAGGGCACCTGGAGTTTGTGGGTGTTGGCCCGGAGTCCCGGCAATTCGTTCTGAATTCCAGAGTCTCCGGGACAAATCCGGAGATTTCCCGGTATGGGCACTGAGCAAAATTCTGTTGTTTTTCCTGTTACAAAAACATGAGAAAGACAATTGTGAAAAATGATAATTTACATTCTTTTAATGATTACTTGATTTAATATTTTCATGGTTGATGAAAAAAACAACTTTCTTTTTCAAGTTTAAGTTAGATAAATAAAGTTATCTTTTTGGTTAAGACAAATAATTGTGTAATAGTGGCTTCACATCTGTAACAAATTGGCCTTCAGTTTTTCCAGCTATGGGGATAATTGCAATTTTAACCTCCCTCTAGTTTGGTACCACCCATTTATCCTTCCTATTAAAGAGGTTGTAGTCTGTTTGTTTGGGGGAGAATAGTTAGAGTCAGACCTTGACATTCAGCTTTTGCTGTGTTTTGGTAGGCCTCAAGGTCCACCTTACTGAATTTACATTGAAGATTAAGAAAGTTTTAGTGTCTGAGTTGGTCTGAATCTGAAGGCCTCGGCAACTGTTCCAGGAGAAATTGAATTCTGGGCTATCTGACCCTCTACATCCTGCTAATAGTAGAGAAAGATATTTTGGGAAAAGTCTCAATTTTTTATAAATCCAATTTTGGTAGCTCATGATTTCGCAAGAACTAAAGTTTTCCAAAAGGAAGGCAGGAAGAAAGGTTGTAATGGATAAAGATCTTGCTGCCTTTTTAGTTGCTATTTTCCTGTTCCTTTTTTTACTATTTTTGCAGTTCTGGCATGAATTTTATTTTTTAGGATGCAATAAACTGGTTTTATGTTGAACAACATCAAAAGACTCTGCAGTATTTTTTCCAGTCTTCTCGATAAAACATGATCAAATTTGAATTATTGACAGAAGGGGGAAAATAAGTAAATCCATAGCTAAGCACGAAATTGAGATAAAATGAGAAAAATAGGAAAAAAAATTTAAAGATGCAGCTACAAAGGTTAAGAGTGTACAACAGGCATGGACGTTGCTAAAAAATACCATCTTAGAAGCTCAGTCCAGATGTATTCTAAGCATTAAAAAAGATGGAAGAAAGGCCAAACAATTGCCAGTATGGTTAAAATGTGAGCTGAAAGAGGCTATTTTATCCAAAAGATCTTCCTTCAATAATTGTAAGAAAGATCTATCTGAAGAAAATAGGAAAAAACATAAGCATTGGCAAGATAAATGTAAAACTTTGATAACGCTGGCTAAGAAAGAATTTGAAAATAAGTTTGCCATTGAGGCAAAAACTCATATTAAAAACTTTAAAAAATATATCCAAAGCAGGAAGCTTGTGAACAAGTCAATTGGACCGTTAGTTGGTAGAGGGTTAAAGGGGCTCTTAGGAAAGATAAGGCCATCGTGGAAAGAGTAAATAAATTCTTTGCTTTGGTTTTACGAAAGAGGATATTGGGAGATACTCATTCCAGAGACAGATTCAAGAATGATGATTCAGATGAACTGAACCAAATCATGGTGAACCTGTAACATGTAGTAGGCCAAACTGACAAACTGAAGAGTAGCAAATCACCTGGACCAGATGGTATATACCCCAGAGTTCTGAAAGAACTAAAAAATGAAATTTCAGACCTATTTACAAGTAATGTGTAACCTATCATTAAAATCATCCTTTGTACCTGAAGACTGAAAGGTAGCCAATGTAACCCCGATATTTAAAAAGGTCTCCAGGGGTGAACCAGGGAACTATAGACCAGTGAGCCTGACTTCAGTGCCAGTAAAAATTGTGGAAACTATTATAAAGATTAAAATCACAGAACATATAGATAGATATAGTTTAATGGGACACAGCCAGTATAGATTTACCCAAGGGAAGTCTTGCCTCACAAATATGCTATATTTTTTTGAAGGGATGAATAAACATAAGGATAAAGGTGAGCTGGTAGATGTGGTGTACTTGGATTTTCAGAAGGCTTTTGACAAAGTCCCTCATGAGTGGTTTCTAAGAAAACTAGAAAGTCATGTGATAGGAGGCAATGTGCTTGAGGATTGCTAACTGGTTAAAAGACAGGAGACAGAGAGTAGGATTAAATGGTCTGTTTTGACAGTGGAAAAAGGTAAACAGTGGAGAGTCTCAGAGATCTGTACTTGGACCAGTGCTTTTTAATTTATTTATAAATAATCTGGAAATAGGTATCATAAGTGAGGTCATCAAATTTGTAGATGACACAAAATTATTCAGAGTAGTTAAATCACAAGCAGATTATGATAAATTGAAGGAGACCTTGCAAGATTGAAAGATTGAGTGTCCATATGGAAGATGAAATATACTGTGAACAAGTTCAAGGTGAAGCATATAGTGAAAAATAACCCATGCTGTAGTTACATGATTTTAGGTTCCACATTAGGAGTTACCACTCAGGAAAAAGATCTGGGCATCATAGTTGATATTACATTGAAATCATTGACTGAGTGCACTGTGGAGGACAAAAAAGCAAACAGAATGTTAGTAGTTATTAGCAAGGGAATAGCAAATAATACAAAGGATGTCATAATGCCTCTATATCGCTCCATGGTGAGACCACACCTTGAATGCTGTGTGCAATTCTGGTCACCGCATTTCACAAAAGATATAGTTGTACTGGAGAAAGTATAGAGAAGGGCGACCAAAATTATAAAAGGTATGGAATGGCTCCCCTTTGGGGAAAGGCTCAAGAGATTAGGGCGGTTCATCTTGGAGAAGAGACATCTGAGGGGGGATATGATTGAGATCTACAAAATAATGAAAGGTCTTGAAGGGTAAATGTGAATCAGTTGTTTACTCTTTTGGATAATATAACAACTAGGGGGTATTCCATGAGTGTTAGCAAGTAGCACATTTAAAACAAATTGGAGAAAATTCTTTTTCACTCAACACACAATTAAGCTATGGAATTCATTGTCAGAGGATGCGATTAAGGCAATTAGTGTATCTGAGTTTAAAAAAGGTTTGGATAAGTTTCTGGAGGAGAAGTCCATAAACTGCTATTAATCAATAGGGAATAGCCACTGTACTTGTTGCCAGCATTGGTAGCATGGGATCTGTTTAGTGTTTGAGTACTTGCTGGGTACTTGTGACTTGGATTGGCCACTGTTGGAGATGGGATGCTGGGGTTGATGTACCTTTGATCTGACCCAGTATTGCATATTTTATGTTCTTATGTCTACCCTCCTACCGCAGGCAGTACTCAATGAATTTTTCAAAGGGACAGTTGAGAAGGAGATTACTGTTGGACTATTCTACTACTGCACTGAGCCCCCCCCTCTTCCCCACTGTGGAAACCCCATCTGCCCAGTGTCTTATTGGTTAATATTAAAAATGGGAAGAGAAGGGAGAGGTTTGGGACTTTTGTGTTGCAAGGGAAAATAGTAGCCCTTTATTCAGTCTCACAATGAAGATAGAGTTATAACTGTTTCTCCCTCTCTCTGTTTTTTCCTGAGAAGCTGGTACATGGTTACCAAATGGAAAATGAAAACAACTCAGACCCTGAATTGAATTCTGAATACCTGTTACAGAAGCATACAACAAAGCAAGGTGTAAAGTGTAGAGTCCAGAGGTGGAGGAGAAGAGCACATATAAGAGTAACTTGCTCGATGAATGGATTTCACAAGGAAAGGTGTAGGGAGAGAGAAGATAAGATAGCAATGAAGAGCTGTTGTGTTAATGTATTTGTAGGTGAGTAAAAAACAAGCTTGAACTGTATGCTGAAACAAATGGGGAAGCAGATATAATGTCTTGAGAAGAGGAGTTACCCAGTAATATTGACACTGAAGAAAGCCATCTTGCTGCTGAATTTTGAATAGTTTGCAGTGGGGAAAGTTCAGTGGAAGCTCTGAGAGGAGCAAGCTGCAGTAGTCTAAGAGGGAAGTGATAAGCATGGATAAGCATTTTAGTAGCATGCTCAGAAAGAAAGAGATGGGTTTTAGCTATGTTATAAAGGAAGGAAGAAATGGCACATTTTAACAATGTTTTGGATGTGTATAGAAAAGGAGAGAGAGAGGCATCAAAGATGACGCAAAGGTTATGGGCAGAGGGGACGAGGAAGATGAGAATACTATCCAAAGAGACAGAAAAAGAGGGAAGAGGGGAAATAGTTTGGAGGAGGGAGGTAGGAAGTCAAGACGGTCTGATGTCTGCTTTGCGATACTTTAGATTTCTTTTTGCATGTTGGAGATGAAAGAAGAGAGCTACAGAACACCTGTGATAATGTTTCCCATTTACAAGGCAAGGCTTTTCATATTGTGCCATGAAAAGGATATGCGGCACTTTTGCAGACTATTTTTCTGTGCATTTTAAAATTGCATAGTGGTGGAATATACAGCAGTTGCTGCACACATTTTAAATATGGCTCAGATGCCAACTACTCAGTTTTGTGGGGATATAATTTCCTTTATTTAAAGTGTTTTATTTATTCCATCATAAAGCATGGCCTTGTTTCAAAATTGGATATTTTCTTCTCTTTTATAGCGTGCACTGACTTTTATAGTGTACATCACAATTGTTCACATAACATCCCCAGACCAGGTTCATGGCATTTGGTGGATCGATAGCTAATAATTTCCAGGGAGATTGAATTGTACTGGAGAAAGAACTTTCTCTGCCAGCAGAGGGAAATGAAAAAGGATGTCTTGTCTTAAAATAACCCAACACAAACACGAAACAAAAGAGCCCTTGTAAAATTCAGTGATACGCTTCACAAGTAATATTTGTTCTGCCAGATTCCAGTGAGATATTGTTCTTTATTCTCAATAAATTATTCTTCGTTACATTGCCTTGGAATATTTACTAGGGATGTGCAGAGCAAAATTTTATGTTCATATTTTTTATGTCCGAAAGGGGGTCCCACTTGCGGCCAATATGGACATAAAAAAAATCCAATGAGTTGGGTATATGTACATATGTGCAAAAAAAAAATTTAAACCCCCTCACCCTCCTTAATCCCCCCCCCAGACTTACCACAACTCCCTGGTGATCGAGCTAGGAGTGAGGACGTCATTTCTGCAATCCTTGGCGAGAAGCATGTGACGTCGGTGGCACGTCGAGTGACGCGGCGTCACGTGATTCCCGGCTCGTTCGCGCCGGACGGCTCGTTCGGCCCAAAAAGAACTTTTGGCCAGCTTGGGGGGGCCTCCTGACCCCCCCAAGCTGGCCAAAAGTTCTTTTTGGGCCGAACGAGCCGTCCGGCGCGAACGAGCCGGGAATCACGTGACGCCGACGTCACGTGATTCCCGGCAAGTTCGCGCCGGACGGCTCGTTCGGCCCAAAAAGAACTTTTGGCCAGCTTGGGGGGGCCTCCTGACCCCCTCAAGCTGGCCAAAAGTTCTTTTTGGGCCGAACGAGCCATCCGGCGCGAACTTGCCGGGAATCACGTGACGTCGCGTCTGAGTGACGCGGCGCCACGTGATTCCCGGCTCGTTCGCGCCGGACGGCTCGTTCGGCCAAAAAGAACTTTTGGCCAGCTTGGGGGGGGGTCAGGAGGCCCCCCCAAGCTGGCCAAAAGTTCTTTTTGGGCCGAACGAGCCGTCCGGCGCGAACGAGCCGGGAATCACGTGACGCCGGCGTCACTCGACGTGCCGCCGATGTCACATGCTTCTCGCCAAGGATTGCAGAAATGGCGTCCTCACTCCTCGCTCCATCACCAGGGAGTTGTGGTAAGTCGGGGGGGGGGATTAAGGAGGGTGAGGGGGTTTATATTTTTATTTTGGCTCAACAATCGCGATTTCCCACATATCGAACATATCTATGTTCGATATGTGGGAAATTACCCATTGTGCATAGCAAGACAAGTGGTGAAACAGAATGGCAATGGGTTTACGGTAATAGTGCAAGAGATGTAAGCAAATCATGCTGGCAGGTAACAGACGTGGAAAAAATGTTCTGTATTTTCACCTTCCTTCTGACCTGTATTGGAAATTGCATCTACTCATTTTGAGTCCAGTCAAAGGAGTAAAACCTGTATACTGTATTTTACTTAGTGCTGAATAGAAGTACCTATGACCAGAATTGGATACCAAACCAAGATAATAGATATTGGTCACATTCAGTTTGTATGGTTGGAGGACATGCTCAGATTCACTGTTGCCTTGTTGGCTGAGTGGTCTAAGGTGCCTAACTTGAGTGATCTTCTCTGTGCTTTGTGTTCTGGACTCCTGAGGGAGTTGTGGGTTTAAATCCCACTTCTGACATGCTTGCCCTTCAATTTGATACATTAGTTTTCAGATAACAACCAACAAGGACTGAACTTCACAATGTGGGCAAACAAATAAGCGTGAGGCTAGCTTGCTTATTACGGTGGTTACTACCCTAAGGGCCGGATTTTAAAAGGGTTACGCGCATAAGGTATCCGCGTAACCCTTTTAAAACCCCCCTGCATGCGCCGAGCCTATTTTGCATAGGCTCGGTGGCGCGCGCAAGCCCTGAGACACGCATAAGTCCCGGGGCTTGACTGGGGGGGGGGGGGCGTGTCAGGGGGCATGTCAGGAGTGACGCGGCATTTTCGGGGCATGTCCGGGGGCATGTTTCCGGCTCGGGAGTGTTTTGGGGGCATGGCCGAGTGCCCCGACACAGTGGACTGTGTCGGGGCCTGCCGCGCTGGCGCACGTAAGTTACTACTGCCCGGAGGCAGGAGTAACTTTTAAGATTATTTGTAAACCGGCATGATTGTTATTTGTAAACCGGCATGATGTTATTTGTAAACCGGCATGATGGGGTTCCTAATCTCGAATGCCGGTATAGAAAAATCTATAAATAAATAAATAAATAAATAAATAAGATAAAGGTAGGGAGGGGGTTTAGATAGGATCGGGGGGGGGGGTGGGTTAGATAGGGGGAGGGAGGGGAAGGTGCGAGGGGGTGAATGGAAAGTTCCCTCCGAGGCCACTCCGATTTTGGAGTGGCCTCGGAGGGAACGGGCAGCGCGCGCAGGGCTCGGCGCGCGCAAGGTGCACAAATGTGCACCCCCTTGTGCGCGCCGACCCCGGATTTTATAAAATCACGAGTACTTTTGTTCGCACCTGGTGCGTGAACAAAAGTATGTGTGCACATAGATTTGTAAAATCTACCCCGAGCCTTTTAAGCCTGATACATCACATGCATATACAGAGTTGCTCTCTGCTTCTACGGCAGGGGGAAATGTGGAAAACAGGATTTACATTCAGACAACATCCAACAAGGCTTTGATTTGTGCAGTCTGGGTAACCAAGCATCGGGGTAACTTGCTTGATGCGGTGGTTACTTACTACCCTTAACCATTAAGCCTTATGCTCTCCTTTGATGCAACGCCAACATTACTCTCTGCATCAATGACAGGGGATGGCAGGAAAATTGAATCAAACAGTTACCAACAAGGGTCCTAAACTTGGTGGTTGATGAAACAGGTAAGTATGAGAAAATAATGAAACAGATAAGTATGGGAGCTTGCTGGGCAGACTGGATGGGCCGATTGGTCTTTTTCTGCCGTCATTTCTATGCTTCTATTGTTTGGACTTAGATGACATTTGAGTCAAGATTCTCCTTGTATAGGTAAGAGCTGAAACACTGCTGTATAATTCTATAAAGAAAGGTCTAAAGTGAGGTAGGAAACCTGCTGAGATTTTATTAGATCTTGCTGTTTTCTGTTCAATTAGAGGTTAATTCACAGATTTTTGAGGCTGGAAAGAATAGTTGGACTACTTGAGTACTTGACTTTCATTTGCTGGACTACTTGAGTAGTCCAGCAAATGAAAATATTTGCTATTCAAAGCAGGCCTAGACTTTGTACAGGAAGGGGCAAACAGGGCAAAAATGAATATACAGGGTTTGATTTTTGAAAGCAGATATGCACAGAGAACAGTTTTTATGAACTTAAATGCAGGTCTTTGAGAACAAAATATAAGCTTGTAAAAAAGAGGCATTCCAGGAGGTGGGGTTCAAATTTAGGCACTTTCGATTTTGAAAGGTATTTGCATAAACAAGTTATGCCATGCCCGGAACAGCTGTACAGGACAGCAGCTGAACTGGGAAGCAGCTGCATGGAGGAGTATCTGTGTGGGAACAGCTGCGCGGGGAAGTAGCTGTACGCACTTTCCGGGAATTTTTGGGAATTTTTGAAGCATAAATTTGTGTATATTTTTTGCTTTGAAAATTTGTGGAAGGTCTGTGGTTAAAAAGTACCCACAGACTTTCCTATCTTTAAAAATGATCTTCTCTATGAGGCATTTTGGGCCTATCCTATTCCAAGCCATCAAATGTATTAGCTGCCTTATTTCCCTTTGCATATACCTCACTATCCTTTTTTGAACATTCAAAGTTGCTGTGATGATATTGGTTCCCTATAGAAAACGATTGGGAAATCACACTGAGCATGCTTTAGCAATAAAGTCAGGCGATTGTAAGGACTAGAAGACAAAAATGCCTCTCCATATTTCTGTCATCACACCACTCATTTGCATACGCTTTGAAACTTAAACAGGAAATATCCCAGCAATTATATGCTTTTTGCAATGAGAAAACAAATTACCAATGCCTTAGCAAGTTGCATGCAGTACATGAGGAAATGCTGGCATGCAAGTCTACTGTAATGATTGGCTGACCGTAGCAGCCATGCTGTGGCTGTCCTTGACTCACCGCCATGCTGCCTCTCCCTGGGACGCCTTCAGCTGTCTCTCTTTAGGCGCATGCATGGACATATATCATATTTATTGGCCACATGATGGAACTTCTTTGTGGCACCCTCTGTTGCCATCAGCTCTGCCAGGCTATTTAAATCAGAGCAGAGCAGCAAGATGGTGCCTCAGCAACATGTCCTCCTGCTTCCCGCTGAAGTTTGTTGCAAGTTCATGCCTTGCTTCTTGCCTCATTCCTATGCTTTGCTTTGTTCCTTGCCTCATTCCAGTCTCCTGCTTTGCTTGTTTCGGTTCCTGCCTTCCTTCATGAGAAGAAAAGAAGTGTTCAATTTTTCTTTCCATAGGAAATAATGGAAGCTGCACAAGCTAAAGGGAAGCTGAACTGGAGTAAATAGATTTGGGGTACTGGCCCTGGGAAGTGAATAAAAGCTGTGTATATAGTTTGATGAATAAAACCTTTGGGGGCAGGAGAAGATCCTGATAATGGAAAGTATAGGCAGGCTTTGCCTTCTACACTCCGTAAATATCTTTATTAGGGCCTTCGCTAATGACATTTAGAGTATTTGAAAAAATAGCAAATAGTGGCAGAATATCCCATCTCAGGACAAGGGAATGAAAGCAAGTTTAGGGGTGCAGGGACCTGTCTGCTACAGGATACTTTCAGTTGCCCCTCACCTTACTTCACGATCCTAAGTCAGGAAAAAGACAACGTGTTCTCCTTGGAAACAGAATTTTATACATCAGATTTGGCAGGATTTAGCATTTAGAAAATAACAACAATTCCTATTTCTAACATCCTGGCCACTAAGCACCAATTTACCCTAAAAAAGTTCTGTACCATGGGCGGTTTCAAACATGCCATAAACCTTAGCCTGCTTAATATATTAATACTTATGGCTAACTTACTTTCCCCTGGTCCCAACTTCAGGAAATATCCCTCTATTCACTTCTAAAGCAGACACTGGATGGAGGTCTGGAGAATGTGTGCAGGGATGTAGACTTGCTTTCTGGGTTTGGTATTAACAGAGCTGGTGGCGGTCTGGGAAGGAGATTTGCTTCTGACTCTGGTACTTGCCAGGCTGTCTGGAGCTTGCTCTCGCCCCTCACCATCTCAGACTCTATGTCACTCTCTGAACCTGAGCAGGGCATTGCCTCTCTCTTGTATCCTGCCCCGGTCTCCTGGCCACATCTAGTCTTCTCTCTCCTCAATAGCAGGGGGTGCTAGTCTGTTTTAGACTCCCCTTTTGTTCTTCTGGTTCCTTTTATTTCAGGAGGCCCTTCTCTGGATTGAGGGTTGCTTTTCTGGTTTCACTCCCATGGTTGCTCCCTTATCCTTATTTACCCCCCTGTCTTATACTTTCCAGTGGATAAATATGCATAAGCTCATACATAATCACGTGAAGGGTGGAGGGTCTTTGCTACATTGCAGGTCTTTTTCCCCTTCCCATTTCTTTCTGGGGAGGACTGCAACATCTGTATGCCAAGCTGTATGCCAGAGTCAGCATTTTTATCTATCTCAGACTGCCCCCTTCTTCCAAGGGTGGGGGTCTTTCTGACCTCTGGACTCCCTTGGCCAGTCCATGACTCCTCCTTCTGAGCTTAGCTGCTGCATTGTCTCTCTGCTTTGGTTTTTATTTACACAGGAGCATACAAACAGGCAGACCTTGATAAAGTATCCTTCAGAGTAAAGTTCTCATCTAGGCAAGGTCTCTTCTTTTTCCACTGAGACAGAGCCTTGTCCTGTCAGTACTTTGGTCAATATATTTTTTTTATCTGTTATGATTCATAATTGGTGCTTTCAGTGGTAAACATGGGATATCTTCCTACAGGATATTCAGGGAAGCCCTACCTAACAAATCTGCTTCATTTTTTTGAAGAGGTTAATAAACATGTGGATAAAGGTGAACCGGTAAATATAGTGCATTTGGATTTTCAGAAGGCGTTTGACAAAGTCCCTCATAAGAGGCTTCTAAGAAAACTAAAAAGTCATGGGATAGGAGGCGATGTCCTTTCATAGATTACAAACTGGTTAAAAGTCAGGAAACAGAGAATAGGATTAAATGGTCAATTTTCTCAGTGGAAAAGGGTAAACAGTGGAGTGCATCTGGGATTTGTACTTGGACCGGTGCTTTTCAATATATATATAAATATTCTGGAAAGGAATACGATGAGTGAGGTTATCAAATTTGCGGATGATACAAAATTATTCAGAGTAGTTAAATCACAAGCGGATTGTGATACATTACAGGAAGACCTTGCAAGACAGGAAGATTGGACATCCAAATGGCAGATGAAATTTAATGTGGGCAAGTGCAAGGTGTTGCATATAGGGAAAAATAACCCTTGCTGTAGTTACACGATGTTAGGTTCCATATTAGGAGCTACCACCCAGGAAAAAGATCTAGGCATCATAGTGGATAATACTTTAAAATCATCAGCTCAGTGTGCTGCAGCAGTCAAAAAAGCAAACAGAATGTTAGGAATTATTAGGAAGGAATGGTTAATAAAATGGAAAATGTCATAATGCCTCTAAATCGCTCCATGGTGAGACCGCACCTGAAATACTGTGTACAATTCTGGTCGCCACATCTCAAAAAAGATATAATTGTGATGGAGAAGGTATAAAGAAGGGCAACCAAAATGATAAAGGGGATGGAACAGCTCCCCTATGAGGAAAGGCTGAAGAGGTTAGGGCTGTTCAGCCTGGAGAAGAGATGGCTGAGGGGGTATATGATAGAGGTCTTTAAGATCATGAGAGGTCTTGAACGAGTAGATGTGACTCAGCTATTTACACTTTCTAATAATAGAAGAACTAGGGGGCATTCCATGTAGTTAGCAAGTAACATATTTAAGACTAATCGGAGAAAATTCTTTTTCACTCAACGCATAATAAAGCTCTGGAATTTGTTGCCAGAGGATGTGGTTAGTGCAGTTAGTGTAGCTGGGTTCAAAAACGATTTGGATAAGTTCTTGGAGGAGAAGTCCATTAACGGCTATTAATCAAATTTACTTAGGGAATAGCCATAGCTATTAATTGCATCAGTGGCATGGGATCTTCATAGTGTTTGGGTAATTTCCAGGTTCTTTGGCCTGGTTTGGCCTCTATTGGAAACAGGATGCTGGGCTTGATTGTCCCTTCTTCTGACAATTTCTTATGTTCTTATGAAAACTTGACATTTGGCCAATTGTTGCCTCCTGGAGGTCAATACCACCAGAAATTGAATTGCCTCAACCCCCACTTCCTACCCAAGTAAACCAGTCAAATGCATGCTACCTTATTCATATTAAAAAAATCAGTCTATCTCTTGTCGAGTTAGGCAATCCAAGTTAACCGTAGTTGGTGATTTGGTTTAGAGTCTGATAAGAATGGAAGAAATAAGAGACCCAGCATAATCTGTGACAACATTTAAGTCAGGGTGCAGCCTCTCTACCCCCATATACTGCGAGGACTATAATTAAATAATCTGGAACATAAAGAAACACACACAGTCATGCTGCACACAGCACCTGAAGCCAGAAGCCCATTAAGGACCTTCGAAAAGAACATTCTTTTCCAAGAGCTGACTCATAACTCAGTTGGTTGAGACAATAAACAGAATAAATTTATTTTGGGAAGTGGATGAGACTGATTTAGGTAACAGGCTTGAGGGCAAATTCTATTAACATGCTCCTAGCTTGCAGTTTTTGCTGCAACCCAGCGGCTGGGAGAAGTTTGCTTTATAATATAAAATAAATCCAATGAGATACTGTATCATGTTTTTCATCTCAGGGGACACTTGAGAAGAGTTGCTTTGTACAGTGCCCTGATTAAGATGAAAATTAAACTGCTCAGTTCTTGTTCTTGGCAAAAGGAAAAGAAACTAAAAAAAATAATTTTGAATCAAGAAAAATGGTAAGGACTAAATATTTGTTTTAATCTTTAAGCTTTATTGCCAGAGGAGGTGGTTAGTGCAGTTAGTGTAGCTGGGTTCAAAAAAGGTTTGGATAAGTTCTTGGAGGAGAAGTCCATTAATGGCTATTAATCAAGTTTACTTAGGGAATAGTCACTGCTATTAATTGCATCAGTAACATGGGGTCTTCTTAGTGTCTGGTGTCTTGAATGGTGTGAGGCAAGAGATTCTACATAATTTCCCAAGCACTCAAATAATCATGGGATATTCGTCAATGTTCAGTCCTAACATCCAGTAGTTCTAATTGCATCCAGTCCAGGGGCGGGTTGGCCTATCGGGGGATCGGGCATCCCCCGGTGGGCCAGTCGCTCTAGTCACGTGGTCTGCCGAGCGCGGCCGTGACAGAGCCGTGCTGATTTACGCGCGCAGGGCTTTTAAAATCTAGCCCTTATTGTTTCTGCTGGGGGAATAAATTGAATCCAATACCCCAGAATGCAAAATTTAGCTATTAAAGTAGCTATAAATGCAAATCTAATTTAGCCATTCAATAATTTTGGAGCCCAAATCATGGATCCCAAAAGTAAAAAGGCACATGTATAAATTGGTTTAACATTGATTATTTTTTCAAGGGAATTTAAAACAATATCCCATAATGGGAAAAATTTTGTGCATAGTACTAAATTATGAATCATAGTTCCTTTTTCAATACAACATTTGATACACAGATAGAATTCTAACTTGCCCATCTTATAAACTTTTACATTATCAATATAGCTCCTGTGTAACAATTTAAATAGTAATGCATGATACTTTATTTTGATAGAAGTTTGTGTTATTCCTGAAAAGTAATGTAGCAAGTCATCTGAGGTCACTTGCATTCCTACATTTTCTGTATACATATGTAAAAATGGTTTGTGAAAGTTTACAATAAAGTTCAGATGTATATTCTATTGCCAATGTCTTCCATATTTGAAAAACCTCTTGTTGCATACTCAGAATAAAATTCAGATTTCCAATTAGTGGAATCAGATTTGTAAAATAAGGAGAAATTCCCTACTATTTACACAAACTTCTCCGTCCTAAAACACAGGTTTAACAATAATATGAGATAATATCTCCCTAGGCAGTAGAGCATTTTTGACATGCATAATTCCCACCGGCAAGAAGGGAGCAACCAAGGATTTTATCAAATCCGAAATATCAGAGATATAGGAATCTAATTTCCAATCCCAGCAAAATCACATTTGGCTTGCAATATTATAATAACAAAAATCTAGTAAATTTAGACCTCTAAACTTCTTTGATCTCATTAGAATTGAGTAACTAATCCTGTGTTGCTTACCCCTCCAAATGAATCTTGTTAAATTAGCTCTCAGTCATTTAACCTCTGTGACTTTCAATCAACATGGAAGATTTGAAGTTTATACAACAATGTCAGAAGTAAAGTCATTTTAAATAGGGGACATCTACTGAACAAAGATAAAAGTAATTCCATCCATGCTGATAACTGATTTCCTATCTCTTCAATAGTATTACTAATATTCAATTTGTACAATTGTGATTTGTCAAAAGGAACGACTACCACTAAATATTTATTGGTATTCTACTGTAATGGAAAGGAGCCCTTCCAATGCTGTTTAGAAGTATAAAACAATGGCATAGCTTCAGATTTATTAAGTCTTAAACCCCCTATGGTACCAAAAGCATCAAAAAGTGTTAGCACTTTTGGGAATGCTGTATCAGGATGTCACAAGAATAAAAGCATGTAATCTGCAAATAAGCAAATTTATATTCCATTGTACCTATGGTAAAACCTTCAATGTCCAAGGAATTTTTTATTTTTAACAATAAAGGTTCTATGGTTAATATATAAGAACATAAGAATATGCTATACTGGGTCAGACCAAGGGTCCATCAAGCCCAGCATCCTGTTTCCAACAGTGGCCAATCCAGGCTATAAATATTTGGCAAGAACCCAAACACTAAGTAGCTCCCATGCTACTGATGCTAGTAATAGCAGTGGCTATTTTCTAAGTCAACTTGATTAATGGCAGGTAATGGACTTCTCATCTAAGATCTTATCCAAACCTTTTTTAAACTCAGCTACACTAACTGCACTAACCACATCCCCTGGCAACAATTTCCAGAGTTTAATTGTGTGTTGAGTGAAAAAGAACTTTCTCTGATTAGTTTTAAATGTGCTATATGCTAACTTCATGGAGTGCCCTCTAGTTCTTCTATTATCCAAAAGAGTAAAAAGCAGATTCACATTTACCCATTCTAGACCTCTCATGATTTTAAACACCTCTATCATATCCCCCCTCAGCCGTCTCTTCTCCAAGCTGAACAGCCCTAACCTCTTTAGTCTTTCCGCATAGGGGAGCTGTTCCATCCCCTTTATCATTTTGGTCACTTTTCTCTGTACCTTCCTATGTTCTTATATAATAATGGGGATAGAGGACACCCTGCTTTGTGCCTCCATGTCACCCTTCTCTGTACCTTCTTAAGTGCTTCCATGTCACCCTTCTCTGTACTTAAGTTCTTATATAATAATAGGGATAGAGGATACCCTGCCTTGTGCCTCCATGTAATTCAATAGCCCTGGAAATATTCCTATTTATAGTCATTCTAACTTGTGGCTGAGAATATAGCAAGTGAACCTGTTAAGGTTCGTGGTTTGCATGTCAGTCCCGCAAGCTGCTGCACTTAACCCTGACACCAACCTGACCATGCAGGCACCAGCTCAATACAATACAGAGGACAAAATACGAGAGGCAGAAGGAGAGGCAGCAGGAATTATCAGAATACAGAGTGGAGCCATCCCAGGACAAGATCCCAATATGCGACCAACAATTACTCCACTCAAGGAAGACAGAAGGATTGGACATAGAATCTGCAGTCATCAATATTTCAGGTAGTCCTTTAACAGAATTAGAGCATAGAATTTTGAATAAAGGACTCAACTATGTCCCATTGCAAAAGCACGATCCATTTCAATTCATATTTGACTTCACCAAATTTATTAGACAGCTACAATGAAAAATATACTTTTCCCAAAGTCCTTTTGAGTCTCCAATCGATGCAACACTGGTCAAACTAAAATCCAGGTGGAACCCTCCTCCACCAGGTGACCCTGCCATCAACACCTTTCAGAAACTAGTCCTACGTGATGTTGAACAACTAGAGACTACCAAAAGGCACATGTACTATAATCTGACTAAAGAAGAATCACAGGCCTTACATAAACTACAGCATAGAGATATCATTATCAAGCTCGCTGATAAAGGTGGAGCGGTTGTGGTTATGAGCAAGACTTCATATGTACATGAAGTCCATCATCAACTGGCTAACGACACTTTTTATCAACTCTTGAGTGAAGATCCCACGAAGGAGATCGCAAGAGAAGTTAAAGAAGTGGTAGAAAGAGGTTTTGACTTGGGATATTTGACAAGCTCTAAACAAAAATTTTTGATTCAATCAAATCCAAGGATATCCGTGCTGTATATTCTACCTAAGATACACAAGGCATTAACCAACCCTCCGGGGAGACCCATTGTATCGGCCAATGAATCTGTTTTAGAACCTATTTCCATATTTTTGGATAAGATTCTACAGCCACACATTCCTATAGTGGCATCTTACATCAAGGATAGTACAAGTATGTTGAAGTTTTTGGATACTGTACAATTAAATCAAGAGTGTCTCCTGGTGACCTTAGACATTGAATCTCTGTATACTGTCATCCCACAGGACTAGGCCTTGTTGGCTGTCTCCAAAACCTTGGAAACTTGTTTGCATCCAAAAAGGATTCCAATCCTTTATATCATCGAATTGTTGGACTTGGCATTGAGCAAGAATTATTTCATGTTTGAAGATAAATTCTATCTTCAAGTTTGAGGTACAGCGATGGGCGCAGCAATGGCCCCAGATGTGGCAAACATTTTTGTAGCCAGCTTTGAGGCACAGTATATTCAGGGATGTCAGTGGTCTACACATTTGAAATGCTGGAAAAGGTATATTGATGATATCTTTGTCATCTGGGAAGGCTCTATAGCAAGTTTACAAGAATTTCATACTTGGCTAAATTCTTTGGATTCCTGTTTGAAGTTTACAATGAATTTTCATCAACATCAAATTTCATACCTGGATATTTTGATCTCTAAAAATGGCTCAACTATTAACACAAGCATCTTTCGGAAGCCTCATGATCATAATAATCTGTTGTGTTTTGACAGCTTTCATCCTGTCACTTTTAAATCCAACTTGCCTGTGGGCCAATTTTTACGCTTAAGGAGACTATGCACTGATTGTGATGAGTTTAAAGTTCAAGCCAAACACATGGCCACTCGTTTTTTGCAGCGGGGATATCCAATTCGATGTGTAAAAACAGCGTACCGAAGAGCTCTGTATTCAAATAGAGAATATTTATTTTTATCAAAAATGAGACCTGCACAGGATTCAAACCCACAAACTGCAGCCTTGAGACATACAACAATGTCAACCCCAATTAGCAGAGCTATGAGGAAGCACTGGATAATCTGCCAAAGAATTCACCCTCTAGTCAATCAACCGCTAAGAATCGCTTATTCACGAGGCAAGAACATTAGAGATCACATATCCTGCGCCAGCTGCTATAACCCTGCTGATAAGCCTGAATTGGTGAAACCATGCACTAAATGCATGTTTTGCCCTTTAAAATCTATACAGAATACCATCACTACTGCCGCGGGCAAAGTGTTTGCGTTACCAAACTTCACTTGTCGTTCTACTTTTGTGATATATGCTATCTTTTGCCCATGTCCACTTACATATGTGGGCATGACCAAACGACAAATCAAAATTCGTCTAACTGAGCACAAGTGTTGTTTAAATACAGATAGGCTCGAGGAACCCTTAGTTGCTCATTTCAAGGAACACAACCACGAGTTTAAAGATATCAAGTGGACAATCCTGGAAATAATCAAACCACATTGGAGGGGTGGTGACAGAATTTTACAGCTCCGGCAGTGCGAGCAAAAGTGGATTTTCTTATTACAATTAGTGATCCCAGGTGGACTAAATAAGGAAATCGATTGGCATCACTTCATGTGATTTCATGGTAAAATCATGGTTGACTCATCAAATCAGGTGAGATCAGGAAATCTATCTATCTATAAAGTAAGTTTTTTCAGCTGCATCCTTCGCCGAAACCGTATGAGAAGGCAGGTCCGGTAAGTGCTGGCGTTTTTTCCCCACTGAGAGCGATGTGTCCATTTATAAAACATTTTTTATGTCTGAGTTTAGTGTCTAAGCTTTCTAAGATGTTTTACTTTCAAAGTGTTTCGTTTTTTGGAAATAACCAAACGGGACCCCTGTGAATCTTTAAAGCACAGCTTGTACCTGCAACAGCACTGCGGCTTGGTGCGCCAGGTCACACAAGTCAGCCAGAACTATCCCTGAAGCAGCAGACCGTGAAACGCGCACATCGGACCCCTGACTCCGGCAAGAACTGAGTGCAAAACAGGGAAGTACTCTTGCTATTTTACATTAACTAAAAATTAAAAAATATAAGACGCAAAGTCTCAAAACGCATACTAACTGTGTGTCTCTTCAAATGGACTAATGGACCAATGATTAAACATGATCCACAAAGGTGCAAAAGACAAGTATTAACTTGCAGCACCGTGGATGTTATGAAGGTCCCTAATCTATAAAGTGAATATTACAGTTTAAGTATTGATACCTTACTAATCAAACTTTTGTTACAATGTCTTTTCTGTGGTCTACATGATTCTTTGTATAGTATTTTGAAGAATTTTGTACAATAAAGTAAATAGTCCAATATCTGCTTTTCTAACTTTGAAGAATTATGGAGTAGAAATAAGGATATAATCAATGCAGGAATAGCTATTATGTGATTTGGAAAAGTAAGAAAGCAGAGTTGCTGACCTGTAAAAGGTATTCTCCGAGGACAACAGGGTGTTAGTCTTCATACATGGGTGACATGATCAGATGGAGCCCCGATGTGGAAAACTTATCTCAAAGTTTCTAGAACTTTGACTAGGCACACTGAGCATGCCCAGCATGCCCTATACCATGCATCCTTTTCAGTCTTATAACATAGAATTACAAAATAAATCAAAAATAGGAGAAACCCAACTCCGCAGGGTGGTGGGAGGGTTTCATGAGGACTACATCCTGCTGTCCTCGGAGAACACCTGGTACAGGTAAGCAACACTGCTTTCTCCGGGGACAAGCAGGATGGAAGTCCTCACACATGAGTGAATCCTTAGCTACAGGCTGCTCCCCAACACAAAAAGGAAACCAACAGACAAAAGGGGATCAACAGACAGGAACTAAGGGTGCACATGCAAGACCACCCTGTCATGATAAAATTTAGTATAAGATGAATAAGACACTAAGGCCTGGAGTTCACTGACTCTGTGTGCTGAAGTGACGCCACAAAAAATATGACCTTCCAGGTCAGGTACTTCAGGTCACAAGTGTGCAGTGGTTCAAAAGGAGCTTTCATCAGCTGAGCTAACACCATGTTGAGGTCACAAGACATAGCGGGAGGCCGTAGGGGTGGCTTTAATTTAAGCAGGCCCAGCATGAAACATACAACTATAGACTTTACAGAGATGACCACACCATCAGCACCATGGTGGTATGCACCAATTACACTCAGATGAACTCTAACAGATTTGATTTTCAAGCCAGCCTCCGATAGGTGTAGAATGTAATCAAGCAGTTTTTGTGTGGGGTAGGAGAACGGATCTAGGGCCTTCTGCTCAGACTACACGGAAAACCTCCTCCATTTCATTCCTAGGACTTTCTAGTCGGAGGCTTCTAGAAGCCACCAGGACCCGAGACACATCTTCTGAAAGGTCAAGTGGCTGCAGAAACAGCCTCCTAACATCCAGGCTGTGAGCGACAGGGTCTGGAGATTGGGATGCCGCAGCCTGCCCTGATCTTGTGTGATGAAATCTGGGGAAGTCCCCAGACTGATTGGTTTCCAAATGGACAACTCCCAAAGGAGTGGAAACCAAACCTGTCTCAGCCAATGAGGGGCTATGAGGATCATACTCCCTCTGTCCTCATGAAGCTTCAAGTCACTCTTCACCACTAAAGGAATTGAAGGATACACATAGAGAAGACCCTTGCCCCAATGACGGGCAAGGATGTCCGAGGCTGCCTAGCTATCTGACCTGTACAGGGAGCAGAACCAAGGCACCTTCCTGTTGCAAAGGGATGCGAACAGATCTATGTCTGGGTTCCCTCAGAGGCGGAATGTCCGATCCACTATCCCCTGGTCCAGGGACCACTCAGCCTGAAAGCTACCATGTTCTCTGTCCCAGCCAGGTACATTGCCCTGAGCACCATCCCATGGGACAGGGCCCATGACCAGATCTAGACCACTTCTTGACACAGGAGGTATGATCCCATGCCTCTGTGCTTGTTGACATACCACATGGCTACTTGGTTGTCAGTCTGGATCAGGAGAACTTTGTTGGACAGCCAATCTCTGAAAGCCCATAGCATATATCTGATCACCCTAAGCTCCAGGAAGTTGATTTTATGAGAACATTCCTGAGTGGACCACAGGCCCTGGGTGCCAAGCCCATCTACATGAGCTCCCCACCCCAAAGTGGATGCATCCGTGGTTAGCACAATTTGAGAGGGGAGGCTTTGAAAGGAAATCCCCTGTTCCAGATTGGAAAGTATTCGCCACAGGACACAGAGTCCCTGAGAGACAGGGTGACTTAGATGCAATTTTGGATGCTCCGAGTGGCCTGGCGCCACTGTGACCTCAGGGTCCATTGGACTCTGAGCATTTGTAAATGTACCAAGGGAGTGACATGAACAGTTGCAGCCATATGGCCCAACAGCTTCAACATGTGCTAGGCTGACACTTTCTGGCTCCGTTGAGCCTCTGCCATAATGGTCACCAAGGCAATGACCCTCTGGCAAGGCATAAAGGTCTTGGCCTGAGCCATGTCTAGCAGGGTTCCTATGAAGTCCAATTGAGGTGATTGGCTAAGATGGGACTTTGGATAGTTGAGAACAAACCCTAGTAACTCCAAAACCTGAATGGACAAGCGCATGGACCTGACAGCTCCTGCCTGAGATGTACTCTTAGGAAAACATGCATTCCCAATCTGCAGAGGTGCACGGTCACCAAGGCCAGGCACTTTAGGAAGACCCATGATGTGGACGCGAGCCCAAACAGCAACACCCAGTACTGGAAGTGCTGTTTTCCCACCATGGTGGTCCCGGTTGGGCCTCAGTAACCTTCACTCTATCTCCAAAGAGATTCTCTCCAGTACATGGCATGTCTGTGAGTCATTCCTGTACCTCTGTTCAGAGATCTGAGGCTTGCAGCCATGCCTTTCTGTGGGCACCAATTCCCACTGCAGAGACTCTTGATGCCATCTTGAAAACATCGTAGGTCACATGAACCTCGTGTTTCCCAGACTCCAGACCCTTGTACACCAGTGACATGAAGGCATCTTGCTGCTGTTGAGGCAGCTGCTCAGCCACCTCCTGTACCTGCTTCCAGATGAGTACTGGCTCATGTAGAGCTGGTAGGCAGCAAAGTGGGCAATAAGCGTGGCACCTTGGAACACTTTCCTCCCAAGAGCATCCATCGCTCTGTGGTCCTTCCCTGGAGGGCGCCAAAGAATGGGTCCAAAAGTGCTTGGCCTTCTTGAGGGCAGATTTGAACATCACCAACTGCTAAGACAGCTGACATTTATTGAATCCAGCAGCCTTCTGAATGAGGTAGACCCTGTCTGCCTTCTTATTAATGGGAGGCACGTGAGAGGGTGTTCCCATATCCTCAGCAGCAACTCCTTAAAGATCTCATGTACTGGGACCACCACAATCTCCTTAAGAGGCTCCACAAACTGGAGGATCTCAAGCATTTTGTGCCTGGCATTTTCCTCTGTCAAATGCTGAAATGAGTTGGCCTCCCCTATCACCCTAACAAACCCTATGAAGGTCAAGTCCTCAGGTGGGGAATTCCTTCATTCATCTGGAGGAGAAGGGTCTTACAGAAGACCATCAGAGTCCTCAGAAGAGGACTCCATTGGATCATCCCCCCAGGGGTCATAGGGACCCTCATCTTCACTGTATGCTATAGAGGATGGGGCTCTAGGTGCTTGGTCTTCATCCAGAAATGCAGGCACTGGTAGAACTGGATGGGGTCTACAGGCCTCAGTGTCTCTGCCAGCCTCGGTGGAGCTTTCTCCTTGGAGGAACCAGCAATGGCCATTGTATCAGTGGGGAGGCCTTGGTGCCCTCCAGGCACCGGTGCCATCCTGGGAACCAGCACAAGCTGGGTTGGTAATGCACTGATGAACACATTGAGCTTCTTCAGCAGCAGGAGGATGCAGGCAATACTGGCTCCGGTGCCTTTGGTGCCACAAACCCAATGCCCTGTAGTCCTCGAACCACTGCCAGCTGGACTAGAAGCTCCAGTTCCTCCTCAAATGTTGCCAATGCCAACACCAACTGGTAGGAAAGAGGAGTAGCCAGATTGTCTTTGGACCTGCAAGGGGGATAGGTGACTATCACCAGGACCAGTGGAGGCCATCGCGGACCCCCAGAACCAATAGAGGATGGGGTCTCCTCACCTTGGGGTTGCTTTGAGAGCATCATGGCAAAAGTCAGTGCACCCCTGTGCTCGGTACCGTGCACTGATGAGGATCAGTGCCAATGCTTCTTAGGCTTCCCTTGATGCTCGGCCCGGTCTTTCCCCAGTGCCAAGGTCTAAGATGACGAACCCAGCATTCTTGGCTCAGAGGAGATTGACAACAGTCGGTCTCCAGCACCCCCATCTGCCAGCAGCATCGACAGAACCCACATGCCGCTGTTGATGGTGCCATCTTGATCAATGTGGCTCCAAAGTCCATCGATGCCGATGCCGCTGATGCCGATGGCTCAGACTTCTTCAACCTGAAGAACTGATCCATCTTGTCAAGTTGAAACTGATGTCTCTTCGGGGTCATCTGGGCACATAAGCGGCAACCCCAGATGCCATGCGATGCCCCCAGGCAGAAGTTACAGACCTCATAAGGATCAGTGATAGACATGGTCCTTGGTACTGGGGGCATTGGCGAAAACCAGAAGTGGCCATGATGGGGTGAAACAAAAGGGCCGCAAATTTGAAAGCATTGGCTGTGGGCACTGAGGCACCACCACCATAGGGGGAATTGACTGTGAAAGGAAACTTATCTTAAATGCTGAAAATCCTGACTAGACACACTATGGGAAGGCACCGAGAGGGACCTGGTGACGGAATCAAGGGAAAAACTGTGAAAAACGCGAAGAGAAAAACAGTTTTCCACAAAGCTAAAAACAGTCAAAGTAAGCTCAATCACATCGTGAGGCTTACAGATCTGCGGAAAAGAAGAGACTGAAGAGGGACCCCACATGGACACATGGTATAGGGCATGCTCAGTGTGCCTAGTCAAAGTTCCAGAAACTTTGACATAAATTTTTCGCATCAGGACTCCATCTGATGATGTCACCCATATATAAGGACTACCATCCTACTTGTCCTCGGAGAAAAATCATATTCCAATGGGTGAAGAGCCCTCTATATATATTTTAGTTGTTGTTCTTTAGACACTGCTATTTATTGCATCAGTAGCATGGGATCTTCTTAGTGTTTGGGTAATTGCCAGGTTCTTGTGGCCTGGTTTGGCCTCTGTTGGAAACAGGATGCTGGGTTTGATGGACCCTTGGTCTGACCCAGCGTGGCAATTTCTTATGTTCTTATGTTCTTAAAAAGGCAATATCCTCTGTCTTTTTCATGATTTGAGAAGAATTTCTAGGCTTAGTATCCATGGTGGGGTCTGCAACCAAGTTGAAATCGCCCCCTATAATAAACTGAGATTGAGAAAATTGAATTAGTTCTGCAACTAAGTTTGTGAAAAACATGTGAAATTATTCATTGGGGGCATATATGTTGCACAACACCAATTTATGGCATAGCAAGGATCCCATCACTATTACGTATCTCTCCTGATTATCCACCAGCTTCTTCTCGAGTTGAAGAGGGAGATCCTTATGTATTAATATTGCTGTTTCACTTTGCCTATTGGAAAAAGAAGAAGAAAGACATTGGCCAAACCAGACTTGCTTCAATTTTTTATGCCTCTGTAAGATGCGTTTCCTGCAGGAGTGCTATTTGTGTTTTACCACATTTAAGCATAATCAAGATTTCCTTCCTTTTTCTAGGTGAATATGTACCATCATTATTAAAGGAGAAAATCTTTACGTCAGCCATTCTCAAAGATAGAATAGTTAAAAAGCCTTTAAAAAGTAGCTATTTTGGATATCCACACCCCCCAGCATAGATAATTCTGTCCTCAATGAACACAGACCTTATTCTCAACCTTGTTCTCAGCATTTTGTATTTGTATTTATTAAAATTTATTAATTGCCTAACACATGAAGGCCTAAGCAATTTACAATAAAAAACATACATAAAAATTATTGGCTCAGCATCAGACCACAACCATTCAAGCACATACCACATACACATTAATAAACACATAATTATAACATATAACACCCAATACCTATTTACTCCTAAGGATGGCATCTTCTGCTTTTGATTTCTTCCTGAAGATGTATCTGGAAGCCAAATTATAACAAAGATAATGTATTAATATACCTTAAATTATAGAAATTGGTATGAACTTTTAGAAAAGAATAATATATGCCTAAGAAAAACTTAGTGCTTATAATAACACTCTATGTTCAGATCAAACAAAAGAAAGAAAACCATGAGTTACATAATCTAACTAAACAATCTTAGAAACTGGTTTTATATTGCCCACTAAAGAAAATATAATGATGTAGGGTTCAAATCATTTTCCAATAACCAAAGTTCCACTTTGAACAATCTACATGCTCAAAAGCAAAAACCACTGCTGTGTATCCAGAATTAAAAAAAAAAAAAACCAAAACAAAACTCCAGCGATAGTAGGCTTGCTTAAATATGTTTTTAATCTCATCCAACAGAACTTTTTGAAAAAGACTTATGAAGCAATGATTTCAAAAGATCATTCATTTGTTCTACTTTCTTACGCAAACAATAGTAATTTTAGTTTTATAAAAATAAAAGAAAAAGAAAATATGATACAGAAAAATATGATAAAGAAAAATGAAACAGTCAATTGGATATAGTACAGCATTATCTCCTTTATGCATAAAGATGAAAAGATTAGAAGATCGCATTATTAAAATGCCTTATTGAAAACACTAGTAAGGCAATCCACTAATCTAATATCTAAAAGAAATTATGCAGTCAACCTGGGTGAACTAGAGTTGATTGGATGACTGTATCTACTTCTCCAGGTCATCATCTGTTCATTGAATTGAAATTTGAAAAAAACTTGACAAATCTCTTGATTTCACCAACTTGTACAAAAAGACAATGGAAGTGTTTGGATCTGCATGATCTGAGAGTCTTTCTGTAGCTCAGAAACAACAAGAAGAGTAAGAAAGCTTAATTTGCTCTCTCTCCATAAAGGAAGCATTCTCTCTATAGGGATACCAAAAATGTATCCGTCTGATCTTTATTCTGTGAGAGTATTGCTTTTCCACCCTAGAATACCTTCAATTTGGCAAGGTACTGCAAAATAAATGTTACTCTCCTACAATGAAATTCAGAACAAAGCGGTATAAAAACTCTTCTGCTTTCAAGTACTTTTGCTGAAAAGTTGTCCAACAATAGTAGCTTCTGGTTGTAATATTGAATGGTTCCCTTTTTTTCTATATGCAGCAGTCATTACTTTTACTTATTTATTTATTATTTTTATATACTGACATTCATCTCAATTGAGATATCACACTGGTTTACATTCAGGTACTGTAGGTATTTCTCTATTCCCAGAGGGCTTACAATCTATGTTTTTGTACCTGAAGCAATGTAGGGTAAAGTGACTTGCCCAAGGTCACAAGGAGTGACAGTGGGACTTGAACCTTGGTCTCCTTGTTCATAGTCCACTGCTCTAACCACTAGGCTATTCCTCCTCCCCTACTTGCCTTGACCTTGTTCCATCCACTTTCACAGGACCACTTGGTAAGCTCTTTCCACAAGTATGAGCTTTGCTTCTAGCGAAAGCCCCAGAATCTCTGGAAGCCATGCTTGAAATATTTGGATCAGTTCTGGATGTTTGACACTTTTAGGCAGGCCCACCAACCTTATGTTGTTGTACTTGCCTTGATTCTCCTGATCTTCGATCCTTTCTTGAAGAGCGGCATTTTCTTTTTTCAGTTCTAGCATTTGATTTGCTAACCGATCTGATGTTATTTCATGCATAGACAATCTCTGATCAAGATCAGTATTCGCCACATTCTGCTTTTCAAATCCCTCCTTAATTTTGTTGATAGAAGACTGTAGCTTATTTAATCGATCTTCCAACGTCAATGGGACACTGCAAGAGATCTCCCTTATCAATTCTTCCTTTGTATTGATTACAATTCTCTCTCTCACCGCCACCATCTTTGTTTCAACAAACTGTTGCTTATCTCGGTTCAGCTACAGTATTTTTAGGGACACATCCACTCGATTTTACAAGTATACTGCTCGATCCGCACAGTCCTCAATTTACTTCTACAGAAGACATTGATTCTAGGTACATCTAAAAAATATAAAAGTCGGTAGGCTTCCACGGAGCTTCTCTTTCAGATGACCTCTCAGCTGCTTGCATCACCAGAAGTCCCCAAGAACTAAACATTTCTTTGTTAACCATACAATTATCATGCAGACTTCTCGGTTCACTTTAAAAATAAAAATGGATAAGCAGGGGCTTTCCCAAGTGTACCTGGCTATAAATTGTTTATTGACATTTCCTCCAGGAACTTGTCCAAACTCTTTTAAACCCAGTTATGCTAGATGCCTTAAGCACGTCCTCCAGCAACAAATTCCTCAGCTTGATTGTTCATTGACCGAAAAATTGCTTTCTCAAATTTGTTTTAAATCTGCTACCAGTATGCAGAGATTTCTGGAAAACTACTCACACAAAATAACAGGTTTAAGTGTGTGCAGGTAATTTTCCTGAGATAGTTATCAAAGCAAAAGTATGCATGTACTTTCACTTTGCAAACTGTTACACAATTTGCAGATAAAAACTGCTGGACTTTGCACCAAGATGGGTACTGAGAAATGTCTTTACTAGCATGCTATGTATGCATGTGCTCAAAGAGTAACTTGTAGATGGAAACATGGCCTTTGTTGAAACAGTAGGTGCTTATGGACATCTCTGACAGGAACCATAAAGCTAGATAGTGGCACAGCTCATCTGCAGCTTTGAACTAATGCAATCTAACCTGGGTTAGGATTATTGCAAAGCGTGATCTCTGGTCTTACAGAAATGCAATGGCTTAACAGAGAAGGTCAGAAAGAAGATTAGTATTGTGAGTAAAAGAAGTAACATGAAAATGCAGGTGTAAAGATCTAAGTAGACTCGCTCTCTGTTTTCTTCTTTTATATTCAGTTAAGCCCTGGCTTTTGATCTGTATAATCTCATGCAGACATCCGGGGAACACAAAGATCGGCCAAGCTTTGCTCAGACTTGCTTTGTTTTTGAGCATAACATTGTTGGCACAAGGGCGGAGCATGATGTGACTCATTCCAAGCTGCAATCCTATTATGACTGGGCACATCTGGATTTTCTATCAACTCTGCCACACTTTTGTTTCCTTCATGCTATAGGGAAGATCCTTGATCTGGCCTCCTTAACATCATATTTTGAAGTGGTCTATACTGCATTATTTTCTACACTACTAAACTGTAGGAATTTCTGCCACTTTCACAAGCATGTGGTAAAAGAATTCATGCAGCAGTTTGTGGTATATGCACAACTCTGTTATCTTCAGAGTTTATCTCTTGTCATGAGTTTAATAAAAATACAGTGAAAATCTTGTAGTTAAAATTGAAACAATTCTTACTGAAATTGAATTTGTAGGTCAGCACTGATGTAGTTAATGCTTTAAATATTTAATTCAGAGGAGTCACAAATAGAGGCAAAAATGCATGCTTTTCCTGTATGCCTTGATTTTCATAATAAAATCAAAGTGCTGAAGCAGGCAGGCTGTATCATGTTATTCACAGCAACTAGAATCTGCTCTGGCCTGCTGCCACTTTTTGGTGTTCCAAATTTATTGCTGCTGAAAACAAGTGCAAATTATGTCACATTGTCTTTTAACACCTTCTACAACTTTGAAAACTTTTTTCTTTTTTGCAAAATCTAAGTACTGCCATATGAAACTCTCCCCACATTGAAACAGTTATCTCTACTTATTAAACTGGTTACAGATCAGTGGGGAAAAGTGGTTTTTACGTTGATCTCTAACCAGTAGAGTTAAGGCTGATACCGGCATTGTTTTTAGCATTAGAATCAGACCCAGGTCCTTTATAGTTTGTAACCTATCATTAAAATCATCCATTGTACCTCAAGACTGGAGGGTGGCCAATGTAACTCCAATATTTAAAAAGGGCTCCAGGGGTGATCCGGGAAACTATCAACTGGTGAGCCTGACATCAGTGCTGGAAAAATCATGAAACTGTTCTAAAGATCAAAATCAGAGAGCATATAGAAAGACATGGATTAATGGAACACAGTCAGCATGGATTTACCCAAGGCCAGTCTTGCCTCACAAATCTGTTTCATTTTTTTGAAGGGGTTAATAAATATGTGGATAAAAGTGAACCGGCAGATGTAGTGTACTTGGATTTTCAGAAGGCGTTTGACAAAGTTCCTCATGAGAGGCTTCTAGGAAAAGTAAAAAGTCATGGGATAGGAGGCGATGTCCTTTCATGGATTACAAACTGGCTAAAAGACAGGAAACAGAGAGTCGGATTAAATGGTCAATTTATTCAGTGGAATAAAGTAAACAGTGGAGTGCTTCAGGGATCTGTACTTGGACCGGTGCTTTTCAATATATTTAAAAATGATCTGGAAAGGAATATGACAAGTGAGGTAATCAAATTTGCAGATGATATAAAATTATTCAGAGTAGTTAAATCCCAAGAGGATTGTAATAAATTGCAGGAGGACCTTGCGAGAGTGGAAGATTGGACATCCAAATGGCAGATGAAATTTAATGTGGACAAGTGCAAGGAGTTGCATATAGGGAAAAATAACCCATGCATGCTGTAGTTACACGATGTTAGGTTCCATAATAAGAGCTACTGCCCAGGAAAGGATCTAAGCGTCAGAGAGGATAATACTTTTAAATCTTCATCTCAGTGTGCTGCAGCAGTCAAAAAAGCAAACAGAATGTTTGGAATTATAAGGAAGGGAATGGTGAATTAAATGGAAAATATCATAATGCCTCTGTATTGCACAATGGTGAGACCACACCTTGAGTACTATATATAATTCTGGCTGATGCATCTCAAAAAAGTTATAGTTGCACTGGAGAAGGTACAGACAAGGGCGACCAAAATGATAAAGGGGATGGAATGGCTCCTCTACAAGGAAAGGCTAAAGAGGTTAGAGCTGTTCAGCTTGGAGAAGCGACAGCTGAGGGGGGATATGATAGAGGTCTATAAAATTATCAAAGGTCTAGAATGGGTAAATGTGAATCAGTTATTTAGACTTTGGGATAATAGAAGGCCTAGAAAGCACTCCATGAAGTTAGAAAATAGCACATTTAAAACACATTTAAAACAAATCAGCGAAAATTCTTTTTCATGCAACACACAATTAAGCTCTGGAATTTGTTGCCAGAGGTTGTGGTTAGTCAGTTAGTGTAGCTGGGTTTAAAAAAGGTTTGGATAAGTTCTTGGAGGAGAAATCCATTAACTGCTATTAATCAAGAGGACTTAGGGAATAGTCACTCCTAATATTGGCATTAGTAGCATGGAATCTACTTAATGTTTGGGTATGTGCCAGGTACTTGTAACCTAGATTCGCCACTGTTGAAACAGGATGCTGGGCTTGATGGACGCTTGATCTGATCCAGATAGCAACTTCTTATGTTGTTATGAATTCAACGGCATACAATTAATTTATCATTGCCTTGTTAAGTTTGCTGAGTGTTAAATGGACACATAGAAACACTGCTCTTGACACTTTGTTTGTAACTTGCCCATTATGAATTTTTTATTTTCTATATATTTTTATCTATTTAAAAACTTCTAACCTGCTCTGTCACCAGTTCTAGGCAAGTTACAAGAGAACATATATAACAGTTATATCATCATACTCTTCAATACAGAAAAAACAACAACCCTGTACCTCAAGATGGAGCAGGCCCTACCAAGAGGCAGGGCCACCAGGGAATTTTCAACATGCTTCCTATACTGCTGAAAATGACTGTTGGAAATCCTTGCAACATCAACCCATCACAACTCAGATCTTGCTCTATCCTTGTTCATCTTTCATGCAGTACAATTCCTTCCTCTGAAAGATCTCAGTGAACTAAGGAATAGTTTTGCAGAAATCATTTCAATGGAGCACGCAAAGAGTTAGTTTAGTCCCTTATGAGAGAGAAATACCATTATACAGTTATGATTTATAGAGATGTGAATTGTGTGCCAGATCGTCTTAACGATCAGATTCGGCTGAGGGGGTGGGGGAATCTGATCGTTAAGATATGTGAATTGGAATCGTTTCTGATTCCAATTCACATCGCTAGGGAGGCCCGGGCCGCTAAAAAAAAAAAAAAAACCACCCGACCCGTTAAATCGACCCCCTCCCTCCCAACCCCCCCAAAACCTTTTAAAATTACCTGGTGGTCCAGGGGGGCCTCAGGGGGCCTCGGGGAGAGATCCAGGGGGCCTCGGGGAGAGATTTCTCGGCATCAGCTGTTCTAAAAAAAAAATGGCGCCGATGCCCCTTTACCCTTACCATGTGACAGGGTATCCGTGCCATTGGCCGGCCCCTGTCACATGGTAGGAGCACTGGTTGACCGGCGCCATCTTAAAAGATGGCACCGGCCAGGGGCTGATGAGCCCCTATTATAATAGCCCCTATTATAATAGCCCCTATTATAATAATAGGGGCTGATGAGTAAAGTGGCCGGCACCATCTTTAAAGATGGCGCCGGCCAGGGGCTGATGAGTAAAGTGGCCGGCGCCATCTTTAAAGCTGGTGCCGGCCATCCAGTGCTCCTACCATGTAACAGGGGCCGGCCAATGGCACGGATACCCTGTCACATGGTAAGGGCAAAGGGGCATCGGCGCCATTTTTTTTTTTTTTAGAACAGCTGATGCCGTGAAATCTCTCCCCGAGGCCCCCCTGGATCTCTCCTCTCCCCGAGGCCCCCCTGGATCTCTCCCCGCGGCCCCCCGAGGCCCCCCTGGACCACCAGGTAATTTTAAAAGGTTTTGGGGGGGTCGGGAGGGGGGGTCGATTTAAAGGGTCGGGTGTTTTTGGTTTTTTTTAGCGGCGCGGGCCTCCCTTAAAAAAAAGGGTCGGGAGGGTGGGGGGTCGATTTAAAGGGTCGGGTGGGTTTTTTTTAATCGGGCCATCGGCGCCATTTTAATTAGTGGCAGCCAAAATGGCGCCGATGGCCCGAGAGCGGGAGATCGCGCTGGGGACCCCCCCCCCCACACTGGACCACCAGGTAACTTAACATTTTGGGGGGGTTCGGGAGGGTGGGGGAGGGTAAGGAATTGGTTTTAAAGGATCAGGGTGGGTTTAGGGGTTGTTTTGGTGTGCCGGTTTTCCCGCCCTCCCCCAAAATTTAACGATACAATACAAATGCCCCTGACGATAAATCGGGGGCATTTGTATTGTATCGTGCACTCTAACGATTTTGGACGATTTTAAAATTATCTGACAATAATTTTAATCGTTCAAAAAAGATTCACATCCCTAATTATGCATGCAGCTTTCTGCTTAAGTTTACTGAGAAACATACTGTGTTACAGCTCTTGCTTCACAGTCCCCTTTCCCCCCTTTCCCTAGTATGATCAGAAGTTAGTAAATTGTAGGAGTGTGCATTCGTTTTGAACTTATATGTAAAACGCTACTTTTTTTTTTTTTTAACTTAAAAAAGTGATGAGGCGAAAACGATCGGATTTCCAACTTATTCAACATAGCTATGTTGAATACGTTGGAAATCGCGATCGTTGATCCTAAATAAAAATTTAAACCCCTCCTCACCCTCCTTAATCCCCCCCAAGACTTACCAAAACTCCCTGGTGGTCCAGCGGGGAGTCAGGAAGCCATTCCTCTATTCCTTTGCGAGGAGCACGTGATGTCCGCGTCACGTCGGTGTGACGCGGCCGTCACGTGGTCCACCGCGGTTCCGCTCCCGGACCCCTCGTTGGACACAAACGGAACTTTTGGCCAGCTTGGGGGGGCCTCCTGACCTCCCCAAGCTGGCCTAAAGTTCCGCAAAGGAATAGAGGAATGGCTTCCTGACTCCCCGCTGGACCACCAGGGAATTTTGGTAAGTCTTGGGGGGGGGATTAAGGAGGGTGAGGGGTTTAAATTTTTATTTAGGGAACCGGTGCACGTATGGACATAGACTCAACTTATGGAATTCTCCATATGTCCATATTGACCGAAATTGACCCCCCTTTTCGACTTATGGACTTATGAACATAAACTTTTTGTCTGCACATCCCTAGTAAATTGGCAAATGAGCATTTTAGACAGACAAAGAACAATGTATTTGTACAAAGTCAGCATGTAGTTGGAAAGTAAAGAAATTACAGGTTTCTAAGCTGTTAGATGGCCCCCTCCACAGCCTCACTTCCTATGCAGCTCCCTCGATAGCCCTCTTGCTCTCATTTCAAAGTCCACACTACTCCTCCTTCTTTACTAGAAGCAGCCTGGAATACATCACAGCCTACAGCTCTCCCTATTACAGCCCACGCTTCCCCTGGATTCCTCCTAACTTGAAGCCTGAACACTTCAAGGTCACAGATTTGCAGCCCTGCTTATAACAGAGAGCTCAGAGCTGAAACACCTGGCAGCTGCCCATATTCAGTTAATGGTAAAACGATTTTACAGTAGTCTATGTGCGCATAGTTTTATAGACTTTATGGATGTAAGTACACTTTTAGTTTTAGGGGCACACACATTCTTATATATAAGAACATAAAAACATACCATACTGGGTCAGACCAAGGGTCCATCAAGCCCAGCATCCTGTCTCCAACAGAGGCCAATCCCGGCCATAAGAACCTGGCAAGTACCCAAAAACTAAGTCTATCCCATTTTACTTTTGCTAGTAGTAATAGCAGTGTCTTTTTTCTAAGTCAACTTAATTAATAGCAGTTAATGGACTTCTCCTCCAAGAACATATCCAATCCTTTTTTTCAACCCAGCTACACTAAGGGGTAGATTTTTAAAGTTATGCACAGGCGTAGATCTGTTTGTGCAACCCAGCGTAAACAAATCTATGCCTGATTTTATAACATGCGTGCGCTGCCGCGTGCACGTTATAAAATCCAGGGTCGGCGCGTGCAGGGGGGGTACACAATTGTGCAACCTGCGTGTGCCGAGTCGAGCAGCCTGCCTCCGTTCCCTCTGAGGCTGCTTCGAAATCGGAGCGGCCTCGGAGGGAACTTTTTTTCCAGTCCCCCCCTCCACCTTCCCCTCCCTACCCCTACCTAACCCACCCCCAGCCCTAACTAAATCCCCCCCACCTTTGTTCAGAAAGTTATGCCTGCCTGAGGCAGGCATAACTTGCGCGTGCTGGCCAGCTGATGGCGAGCCATTCCCCGGCCAGGGGGCTGGTTCCGAGGCCTCGGCCACGCCCCCGGAATGCCCCGAGCTGGCACCACGCCTATGGCTCCACCCCTGGAATGCCCCCTAATGCCACGCCATCCCCAACACGCCCCAGACACGCCCCAGACACACCCCCAAGCAAAGCCCTGGGGTTTACGTGCGTCCCGGGGCTTTGATGCGCCGGCAGCCTATGCAACATAGGCACGCCGGCGCGCAGGCCTTTTAAAATCTGCCCCTAACTGCACTAACCACATCCCCTGGCAACAAATTCCAGAGTTTAATTGTGCATTGAGTGAAAAAGAACTTTCTATAGAGAATTGTACTTTCTACTTGGACTGATTACCTGCCTGGTGAGACCTGAGCGCCGTACCCGATGTCGGAGGGAGGGGCCAGAGGAGCGTTAAGAACAGGCTCTCCTGCGGTCAGCATCAGAGCAGCCAGAGAATTCATGCGATTTTCACCTCTATAGAGAATGGTACTTTCTACTTGGACTGATTACCTGCCTGGTGAGACCTGAGCGCCATACCCGACGTCGGAGGGAGGGGCCAGAGGAGTGTTAAGAACAGGCTCTCCTGCGGTCAGCATCAGAGCAGCCAGAGAATTCATGCGATTTTCACCTCTATAGAGAATTGTACTTTCTACTTGGACTGATTACCTGCCTGGTGAGACCTGAGCGCCGTACCCGATGTCGGAGGGAGGGGCCAGAGGAGCGTTAAGAACAGGCTCTCCTGCGGTCAGCGTCAGAGCAGCCAGAGAATTCATGCGATTTTCACCTCTATAGAGAATTGTACTTTCTACTTGGACTGATTACCTGCCTGGTGAGACCTGAGCTCTGTACCCGACGTCGGAGGGAGGGGCCAGAGGAGTGTTAAGAACAGGCTCTCCTACGGCGCGCTGCCAAAGCCTTTGCTCGGCTTAGCGAGGAGTAGCGAGGAGTGGCATGAAATTCTCTTATTTTTATTTTTTAAAATTCAGATATTTTATTTTTTCTTTTCTCTGGTACTGAGCGAATTATGGCATAGCACTAAGAGGCCGGAATATCACAGTTGACATTTTTTTTTTCTTCAGTATGTCGCCTAAACGAAAAGGGAAAATAAGGGTTTTTCCTATGGAACCCTTACTCGCTTTAACTCAACTGGACATAGACCATTTTCTTACTCAACTAGAAGATGAGGTCGCCAGTGAATCCATTGGGGGAACCTGTGGAGGAGAAAGGGTTTCCACCCCGGAAGAGGCTTCCTTAAGCCCTAATGCATGTTTACCACCGGCATAGCGAGGTTCAGGAGGGAAACTGATCCAACAATCTCCCCAGGAAGGGGGGGAAGTATGTCGATCAGTGGGAGTGCTTTCTGAGACTGCATCTGGGGAGGAATTTTCTGTAGAAGTGGTGATAGCGTCTACAAAAACGGGTGACCCATCTGCTGGGGAAAGTGAGCAACAGGAGGAAAAGAAAACACCAGAGCAGTTAAGCCAACTACCAGCTGTTGCCATTAGACCTGAAAAGGTAACGTTGGAAGCCATTTGGGATGTTGTATCAGGTCTAAGCGCCACCATAAATAGGCTTGAAAGTAAAATAGATAATGTATCCTCTACTTTTCAACAAAAGACGAATAATATATCAACAGATTAGTGATTTAGTAATTAAAGTTAACGAAAATGACAAAGCCATAAAGTCATGTCAGAAATAAGTGCAGTGATAGCGAAAGATCAATTATACTGCTCAAAACGATTGGAAATCATTGAAAATAGGGTTAGACACCTTAACATCAGAATATTGAATTTTCCAAAAGTAGCAGGAGAAATTTCCTTTGTAACTTTAAAAAGACTTCTTAAAGAAGTCTTAATGTTTAATGATGCTGATTTTCCTTCAATTAATACCTGTTATACTTTAGAAAGAAAAGGAGCTATACCTCAGAATGTTCCTGCTAACTTGACTAGTTTTCTAGAAAGTTCTAGCACTGATGTTATAGAAAGAAATACTTTAATAGTATCATTTATAACACAATTAGATGTTAATAAAGTTATGCGCAGATATTTTCAGAAATTTCCTGAACAGTTTTATGGCCAGCCATTGAAGTTTTATCCAATAACAGAATACAGTTGTGAGCCTCTCATGAGAAACTTTGTCAAACACCTTCTGAAAATCCAAATACCCTACATCTACCGGTTCACCTTTGTCTACATGTTTATTAACTCCTTCAAAAAGGTGAAGCAGATTTGTGAGGCAAGACTTGCTTTGGGTAAAGCCATGCTGACTTTGTTCCATTAAACCATATCTTTCTATATGTTCTGTGATTTTGATATTTAGAACTCTTTCCACTATTTTTCCTGGCCCTGAAGTCAGGCTAACTGGTCTGCAGTTTCCCGAATTGCCCCTGGAGCCCTTTTTAAATATTGAGGTTACAGTGTTCAGGTACAATGGATGATTTTAATGATAGGTTACAAATTTTTACTAATAGGTCTGAAATTTCATTTTTGAGTTCCTTCAGAACCCTGGGGTGTATACCATCCGATCCAGGTAATTTACTACTCTTCACTTTGTCAATCAGGCCTACCACATTTGCATGTGATGAGTGCTAACTCATTCACTCCGTGTCGGACGCGCGTTAAATAGGTGCTAATCCCCCTATTGCATTAGGGGGTGGATTAGCGCCTATTTAACCTGCGTCCAGCAGCCAACACTTATGCATTATCCTATTTTCTTCTGTCGAATCCTTCTTCTAATTTTTGAATGGGGATCTTTTGGCTAAAATAACTTCTTTCACCTCAGCTTTTAACCATGCCGGTAATCGTTTTGCCTTCCTTCCACCTTTCTTAATGTGTGGAATACATCTGGACTTGCTTCTAAGATGGTATTTTTTAACAATGACCACGCCTCTTGCACACTTTTTACCTTTGTAGCTGCTTCTTTCAGCTTTTTCTAACTATTTTTCTCATTTTATCAAAGTTTCCCTTTTGAAAGTTTAGCATGAGAGCCATGGATTTGCTTACTGTCCCCATAAGATCTAAAATTGCTTCCTCCCTCATCAGTTCCTGAACCAATTGCTTCATACAACTGTCATTTATTCCATCCAGGAACTTTATCTTTCTAGCATGTCCCGATGATACATTCACCCAGTCAAAATTGGGGTAATTGAAATCTCCCATTATTACCACACTACCAATTTGGTTAGCTTCCCTAATTTCTCTTAGCATTTCACTGTCCGTCTCACCATCTTGACCAGGTGGACGGTAGTATACTCCTATCACTATAGTCTTCCCAAACAAACAAAGGATTTCTACCCATAAAGATTCAATTGTGCATTTAGTCTCATGCAGGATGTTTATCCTGTTGGACTCTATGCCTTCCCGGACATCAAGCACTACACCGCTTCCTGGGTGCTCCTCTATGTCATTGCGATATAATTTGTACCCTGGTATAGCACTGTCCCATTGGTTATCCTCCTTCCACAATGTCTCTGAGATGCCAATTAAGCCTTTGTCATCATTCACTGCTATACATTCTAATTGTCCCATCTTACTTCTTAAACTTCTGGTATTAGCATACAAACATTTCAAAGTTTGTTTTTGTTTGTATTTTCATTCTGCTTTTTAATTGATAGGGATAAGTTAGAATTTTTTAGCTCAGGTGAGTTTTTAGTTACAGGCACTTGGACTACTTTTCTTATTATTGGAACCTCACTGTCGGGATACCCTAATTCTAATATGTCATTAGTATCCTTTGAAGATACGTTCCTCCAAACCATGCGCTGCTGAGCGACTGTCTGCTTTCCCTTTTGTTCTAGTTCAAAAGTTGCTCTGTCTCTTTTTTAAAGGTTAGCGTCAGCAGTCTGGTTCCACCCTGGTTAAGGTGGAGCCCATCCCTTCGGAAGAGACTCCCCCTTCCCCAAAAGGTTCCCCAGTTCCTTACAAAACTGAATCCCTCTTCCTTGCACCATCATCTCATCCATGCATTGAAACTCCGGAGCTCTGCCTGCCTCTGGGGACCTGTGCGTGGAACAGGAAGCATTTCAGAGAATGCTACCCTGGATGTTTTGGATTTAAGCTTTCTACCTAACAGCCTACATTTGGCTTCCAGAACATCCCTCTCACATTTTCCTATGTCGTTGGTGCCCTCATGTACCATGAGAGCTGGCTCCTCCCCAGCACTATCTAAAATCCTGTCTAGGTGACACATGAGGTCTGCCACCTTCGCACCAGGTAGGCATGTTACCAGGCGATCCTCATGCCCACCAGCCACAAGGCTGTCTACATTCCTAATAATCGAATCACCAACTATGACGGCCAACCTAACCCTTTGCTCCTGGGCAGTAGGCCTTGGAGACACATTCTCAGTGCGAAAGGATAATGCACCACCTGGAGAGTAGGTCCTTGCTACAGGATCGTGTCCTGCTGCACCAGGTTGATGCTCTCTGATCATGAGACCTTCTTCCTCCAAGGCAGCACTAGGGCTGCCAGTCTAAAGTTGGGACTTGGCTACTATGTCACTGAAGGTCTCATCTATATACCTCTCTGTCTGCCTTATCTCCTCCAGGTCTGCCACTCTAGCCACCAGAGATTGGACTCGTTCTCTAAGAGACAGGAGCTCTTTGCATCGCATGCACATATACAAATTTCTCACCGGTGGGTAAAAAATCATACATGTGACACTCGATGCAAAAGACTGGGAAGCTCCCCTCTTGCTACTGGATGGCTGCCTTCATCTCAAATTTGTTCAGTTCCTAGTTAAGTTTTAGGATGCTATGGGAGTAGGAATGTGTCTAATTAGTGTCCTTTAAATGTATTAGTGAATTCATTATATGTCTGATAGTGGCCTACAGGGGAATGATCAAACTCTCAATAAGGTATGGAGAAATCGTGAAGTGAAGTTAAAAGGCTGTTTTTTGTGTTTGTTTGTTTGTTTTAGTGTGAAAGTGGCACCTGCCAGTCTAACTTCTGTTTATTCTGTTTATTCACTGCCTTACTGACTATTAAAAGCATAAACACACAAACACACTAAATAATATTCCCTAATAGTTAACTTCACCCCAATACTTCTAAAAAAGGAAATTTCCCAAGCAAAACTTACTGATACCTTTCAGCCTCTAGCAAGGGGATCCTCTCCTCTCAGTGCTCCCACTGGATTGTCCCACTGGATTTTGCTTGGTATCTGAGATAAAAGTTATATAATTTGTTTTTATTCACATGACAATGACATTAATGATATTTATGTTAATTTTGATTATTCTTTTGGGGTTTCCAACAGAATATGTTTAGGTTTCAAGAAAGTACATAGCAAGTGGTCCACATATGAAAGAGAATGATGTACAAAATGGCAGTAGTTGTGAGTGTAAAAGACAAGAAATCCATTATTAGCCCTTTATTACTATTATTAGTCCATTATTAGTCCTTTAATCCATTATTAGTCCTGACATTTCTAAACCAAAGAAGGGTGGTTTAGTACTACTAATCAATGGTAGGGCAGCTGTCAAACTGCTTGATATCAAGAAATGACTATCCAGCTTTAAAAATGTTCAGTGCCATTACAATGTAATAAACTCCCTGAGATTTTGGCTTCGGAGAGCGTTGCCTGCCTTGTGTGATACAGTCCTGCCACCAAGTCTCCCACAAATACAGTTGGGAGACTCCTATTATGGCAGGCTAAATTCCCACCCAACAAGGATCTATTGGCCAGTGAATCTCAGGCAGCAGAAAACAGATAGTTTACTGCTTCAGCCCCTTTCCTCCTGGCAGCCTGCAGGGAACAAGAGGAGCTGGAGAAGAGAGCAGAACAATTGTTTTCTGTTCTGCTGTGTTCCCTCCAGCCTCACCCCCTCCTGTCCCTTTGTCAACAGGTAGCATTGGGGGAAATAGGAGGGAAGGGGCTGGAGCAGCTTTCTGGGATCCCAGGACTGGAACTCAGCTGGGAGAAGAGGGAAGGAGAGTAAAAACACCCTAGAGCACAAATCAAAGAATTGTGAGTGAATTATGGACTGGAAAAGGAGGTAAATGCTGAAAGTAAGTGAGGTGAAGATAAAAAGGGAGAGAATGCTTGGGGGGGGGGGGGGAATCATGTGAGAGAGGATGAATTTTGGATTTGAAGAAGGGGGAATGCTTGGGAGAGTTGGCACAAAAGGTTGTGGAATATTCGGGAGGTGAGAAGTGTATTGAATGCAGGGGGAGCAAAAGGAGGGGTAAATGCTGGGGGAGGGGAGAGTGACAAGGGCGGTGAATGTTGGGAGCACAAGATGAGGGATAAATTCTATCCCTCGCCTCATCTCCCTGTGGTCAGAAATGCAAAATTGGGTTGTCTGGTACCCGCCCACCCAATGAGCAGGTAAAAATAAAAGATGATCTTGCCGGAACGTATAACGAAATCATACGAGTGAATGATAAGATTACATTATAATAGTGGTGTAAAGGTGAAGGGGGAAAGGAGGGAGGGTATGATGTGTAAAAAGAAAGTTTATAAATTGTTCCTTTTCCCCAAATAGTTTGTTTTGCAAGTCTTACGCGGCCAAATTGTGGGTAGAAAGCGGGTTAGAAACAGGGTAACGGCGGCCGCGCTTTACTGTATCAGCCTGTAAGAAAGGTGGAAGGAAGCCAAACAATTGCTGGTATCGTTTAAAGGTGAGGTGAAAGCGGCTATTTTAGCCAAAAGATCTTCCTTCAAAAATTGGAAGAAGAATCCATCTGAAGAAAATAGAAAAAAGCATAGGCATTGGCAACTTAAATGTAAAACATTGAATAGACAGGCTAAGAGAGAATTTGAAAAGAAGTTGGCCACAGAAGCAAAAACGCATAATAAAAACTTTTTAAAATATATCTGAAGCAGGAAGCCTGCAAGGGAGGTGGTTGCACTGTTAGATGATCGAGGGGTTAAAGGGGCTCTTAGGGAAGATAAGGTCACTGCGGAAAGATTAAATGAAGTCTTTCCTTTGGCATTTACTTATGAGGATGTTCGGAGACCGTTTCAAGGGTGACGATTCAGATGAACTGAACCAAATCATGGTGAACCTGGAAGATATAGTAGGCTGGATTGACAAATCACTTGGACAAGATGGTATACACCCCGAGGTTCTGATAGAACTCAAAAATGAAATTTCAAACATATTGCAAGCAATTTGTAAACTATCATTAAAATCTTCTATTGTCCCTGAAGACTGGGAAGGTGGCCAATGTAACCCCAGTATTTAAAATGGGCTTCAGAGGTGATCCAGGAAACTATAGACCTGTGAGCCGGACTTTGGTGCCAGGATTAATTGTGGAAACTGTTATAAAGAATAAAATCACAGAACCTATAGATAGACATGGTTTAATGGGACACAGCCAGCATGGATTTTCCCAAGGGAAGTCTTGCCTCATGAATCTGCTATATAAATATTTGTATAAAGGTGAATCGGTAGATGTGGCGTATTTGGATATTCAGAAGGCATCTGACAAAATCCCCTGTGAGAGAATTCTAAGAAAATTAAAAAGTCATGGGATAGGAGGCGATGCCCTTTTGTGGACTGCAACCTGGTTAAAAGACAGGAAACAGAGAGTAGGATTAAATGGTCTGTTTTCTCAGTGGAAAAAGTTAAACAGTGGAGTGCCTCAGGGATCTGTACTTAGACCAGTGCTTTTTAATATATTTATACATGATTTGTAAAGGGGTACGATGAATGAGGTGATCACATTTGCAGATGAGACAAAATTATTCAGAATAGTTAAATCACAAACGGTTTGTGATAAAATGCAGTAGGACCTTGTGAGATTGGAAGACTGGGCATCCATATGGCAGATGAAATATAATGTGGGTAAGTGCAAGGTGATGACATATAGGATAAAATAACCCATGCTGTAGTTACAAGATGTTAGGTTCCATATAAGGAGCTTTTATCCGGGAAAAGGATCTGGGCATCTTACTTGATATTACATTGAAATCATTGGCTCAGTGTCCTGTGGCAGTCAAAAAAGCAAACAGAATGTTAGGAATTATTAGGAAGGGAATGGCAAATAAAATGGAGGATTTCATAATGCCTCTGTATTGCTCCATGGTGAGACCTCATCTTAAATAATGTGTGCAATTCTGGTCACCGCAGCTCAAAAAAGATATAGTTGTACTGAAGAAAGTACAGAAAAGGGTGACCAAAATGACGAAGGGCATGGAATGGCTCCCCTAGGAGGAAAGACTAAGAGATTAGGGCTGTTCAGATTGGAGAAGAGATGGCTGAGGGGGGATATGATAGAGGACTACAGAATCAAGAAATGACTTGAATGTTTATATGTGAATTGGTTATTTACTCTTTCAGATAATACAAGGACTATTGGACACTCCATGAAATTAGTAAAGTCAGAGAAAATTATTTTTCTCTCAATGCACAATTAAGCTCTGGAATTCATTGCCAGAGGATGTAGTTAAGGCAGTTAGTGTATATGGGTTTTAAAAAGTTTGGATAAGTTCCTGGAGGAGAAGTCCATAAATGCTATTAATCAAAAAGGAATAGCCACTGTTTGTTGCTGGCATTAGTAGCATGGGATCTATTTAATGTTTGGATTCTTGTCAGGTACTTGTGAATTAGATTGGCCACTTTTGGAAATAGGATACTGGGTTTCATGGACCCTTGACCTGACACAATATGGAATATCTTATGTTCTTATGTTTCCTCTCTGCCTGCCTCTGGGGACCTGTGCGTGGAACAGGAAGCATTTCAGAGAATGCTACCCTGGATGTTTTGGATTTAAGCTTTCTACCTAAGAGCCTAAATTTGGCTTCCAGAACATATGCTTTCTCACATACACACACTTACTCCCTTTCTCTTATACATACATGCTTGCACTCATGTTCCCATTTCTCTTATATATACATGCTCTTAAATAGGCATAAATACATGCTCCCTCTCTCTTATACACTCATTCTCTCAAGTACACACACGACCCCTCTCTCACATACTCACACACATGCTCTCTCTCACACACACATATGATCCTTCTCTTATACACACGTTCACACATGCATACACGCGCCCTCTTTCTCATATACACATGCGCTCAAACACATATGCTCCATCTCTTTCATTCACACACACACTCATACATGCTCTCTCTCTCTTTCACACACACATGCTCTCACACACATATGCTCCATCTCTCTCATTCACACTGTCTCTTACAAACATATAATTTCCCTCTCTCATTCACACAGGCTCTTTTCCACATATATACAGGTTCTCTCTCTCTCATACACACATATACAATCTCCCTAATACACATTGACTTTTTCACACAGACATGCACACACACACACACACACACATGCTCCTTCTCTCTCATATGTTATGATTTTGTTTGCTGCGCAGCCTTATTGTACCCTGATTCAGACTACTATGATACCTCCCCACCTGCAGAAGTCTCCAGTGAGCTCTGTTCCAAGTCATCTGAGCCATCTACTCACTGGCCATCTGACCTAGCCTGTGGTGCAGCCTTCTCTCTACCAGAGGTCCTCAAAGAGCTTGACCTCCAGCCTTTCCAAGCTCCTCCTCAGTGTCTGCACCACACCCAAACTCCAGCCGTATGTAACCCAGCCTCACCAGGGTAACTTTGCCTTCTCAAAAAAGATATAGTTGCGATGGAGAAGGTACAGAGAAGGGCAACCAAAATGATAAAGGGGATGGAACAGCTCCCCTATGAGGAAAGGCTGAAGAGGTTAGGGCTGTTCAGCTTGGAGAAGAGACGGCTGAGGGGGGATATGATAGAGGTCTTTAAGATCATGAGAGGCCTTGAACAAGTAGATGTGACTAGGTTATTACACTTTCGAATAATAGAAGGACTAGGGGGCATTCCATGAAGTTAGCAAGTAACACATTTAAGACTAATCAGAGAAAATTCTTTTTCACTCAACGCACAATAAATCTCTGGAATTTGTTGCCAGAGGAGGTGGTTAGTACAGTTAGTGTAGCTGGGTTCAAAAAAGATTTGGATAAGTTCTTGGAGGAGAAGTCCATTAATGGCTATTAATCAATTATACTTAGGGAATAGCCACTGCTATTAATTGCATCAGTAGCATGGGTTCTTCTTAGTGTTTGGGTAATTGCCAGGTTCCTGTGGCCTGGTTTTGGCCTCTGTTGGAAACAGGATGCTGGGCTTGATGGACCCTTGGTCTGACCCAGCATGGCAATTTCTTATGTTCTTATGTTCTCATGGAGTCACCTTTGGCTCTTTGATCTGGCCACTGTTCCTAGTCTTATGGCCTACAGGCCTTCTTGCTCCTTGCCTTGTGACCTATGGGCCTTCTTGCTCCTTGCCTTGCCATGTGGCATATGGGCCTTCCTTCTCCTAATATCTTGCTCTGTGGTCTACACTAGGTTTTACCTTGCTTTGTGGCCTATCTAGGCCTCTTCATTCTCCTAGGGGCCTTTTGGGCTGTTCCCTAGTGGCCTACGAGCCTTCGGGCTTATGTGTACTCTATTCTGTGTTACCCTTGTATGCCTTGTCTAAGTCCTGCTCTAGTTGGCCTTGTTGGTCTTGTCCTTGTCTGGTCTTGTCACACTCTGTCCAGTCCTGCCTGTTTCAGTATCCAGTCCAGCTCCCTGTCTGTTCCTTGTCTGTGCTCACTACCTTGCCTTGTCTCTATCCATTCAGCCCCAGTCCTTGTTCTGTGTCTAAGTTCAGTACCAAGCCTTGCTTGCAGTCCTTGTCCAAGCCTTGCCTGCACTCTGTGTCCAAGTCTTGCTCCAGACTATAGAGCCTGTCCAAGCCTTGCTCTGGACTATCCAAACTGTCCAGCTTTGTTCCTGTATGACCAGCCTTGCTCCTGTCTACATGTACTGCCACCGCAGAGACCTACTGGCCCCCAAAAATCCAAGGGCTCAATCTATGGGGGAGGGGCTGGCCAGGAGGAAGACTGGCTCTCGTCCAGCTCAGCATCCAGTCTCGCAGTCCCGTACTGCACCTCAGGCAGTGTACCTCCAGCAGCGAGATCCTGACAGAATTAGAAGGCCAGCTATTGCTCATAGGAGTGGCTACAGGATTCTCAGTCCTGCTGGTGATTCTGACTTTAATTTTCTCTGGATAGAACATGAATGACTATGTTTCTGCCTCTGCCTTACAAGGTAGTCCAGACAATGCCCTACCTGCTAAGTTTGGAATGATCCAGCCTTGCCTATGTGCTCTGCTAAAAAGAAAGGAGGAAATCTAAAAAAAAAAATCTGCCCAGCCTCCAGAACATCACTTCTAAGGCAATCACCTTGGGCCAAAACAGTCTGAACTCTTTATTTGTTAGTACAAAACTCGCTCCAGCTGTAACATTGCTGTTTTATATCTGCCCTGGTTGTACGCTCCACAACCCACCTTCCTTTTCTGAATGTGTACGCTGCCAACTTCTTAGTCCAGCCAAGTGAAGGTATCCTACATGTCAGTTTGCTACTCCTCATTTTTTAAAAACTTGCATTAATTGTGGGGTTTCTCTTCTAAAATACCTTCCACTTCACAGAATCCAGAGACTGCTAGCCTGCAATCTGCTAAGACCAAAAGCAGAAACTCATCTCAGAAGCAGTGAAATCTCCAACATATCTAGACAGTCCTGCAAGCAAGGTTAGTTTGAACTTCACCACCAATGCCAATGCTGCAGCCCAAAGCATTTAAAGTTCTTTACCTGTAAAAAAACAGACTCTGGTCCTATACCTTCACATGGGGAGAAGCACAGTCCAGACCTTGAAAAAAATGCCTTCCTACAGAGCCATAGACACAACCTGCTTGTGATTCAAATTTTGCCCTTCAGGAATTTCCAGCAAAGCCAAGACAGCAATGCTAATTAACTACAAAGGTTTAAAATGTATTCCCGAAAGTGAGAAAATTGCTTCCCAACCCACTCCTAGCACAGATTTCTTAAACAGCAGAACTCAGTTAATGGCTACTGGCCAGAAAACCTTTATGTTCTTACCTGCACAAATCAAAATTGTTCAGAAAGCAGCTGATGAAACTCTCAGGTAAGTTGGCCCTGACCCTTCTGTAGAAACATTTAGCTTAACACTGCTTCCAGACCCCAGCTATCTGCACCTCATAAGCCAGCAATGATTGCAATTCACAGTGCTAAGAAAGTAGCATGCACTTTTCTTTCTCCTGTCAGCTGTGAACTACTTCTGAGAAAATGATGTCTTGACACTAAATCCACTCCTACTCAGAATCCATTGCAGCTATTTGCTTCCTCCATAGCTGCAGTCCTACCATCCAGAGGTGTTAAGCTAAACCTCAATCTTCAGGCAATGGAGAGAACTCTGTAATGCCATCTGAACAACTGCATTTTTTTCAAACTGACAGAATAATACTTCATCTCTGCTCCCACCGGTCTCTCTTCTGCCTCCCTTCTAGGCAAAGCAGCCTAGCCCAGCCAATCTATCCCAGAAGGAGCAGACCACTCCAACCAGTTAATACCAAATGGACACAACTCCACTCAGCCAGATAACAGCCATCTCTGAACCAAGGCTCCAACTACAGAGAAGCTCAGCATTACCCCCCATCAAGCTAGCAACTTTGAATCTGTGCCCCAGATAGCCAGAGACTTTGAGCCCAATGTCCTATATTCAGAGGGATGTGCTGCTACCTATGATGTCCTGTATCCAGAGGGAGGTATTGCTGCCTCAAATGTCCTGTATCCAGATGGAGGTGCTGCTGTTTCAGATGTCCTATTCACAGAGAGAGGTGCTTTTGCCTCAGATGTCCTCATGCACTCAGAGGAAGAAGTTGTCTCAGATGTCCAGTGCCAGGGAGGTGTTGCCTCAGACATTCCACTATGAAGACATCCTGAACCAGAGGCCCAGCTACCAGAATACCCTGAGTGGGCAGTGTGCCTATCCAGAGACCCTGAGCCAGTGATTTTACCTGTAACATGCTCTATGACCAAAGTCTAGCTATTCAGATGTCCTGAATCAGTAGCTCAGCAATTGTGAGATGTGGGCCAAATTGCCCAGTTCCTGGAAGTCTCAAGAGCAGCCCAGTCTCAGAGAGAGCTTGAGCCACCACCAGCTTCGGGGACAGCCCAAGCCACCAATCCAGTCTAAGGATGATCCCAATCCAGCCTTGCTGCTTAGGGAGAAGCCCAAATCAGCTATGCCATTTTTGGAGGAGCCCAGTCTGGCCTTTTCACTCTGGGAGGAACCCAAGTTAGCTTTGTCATTCTGAGAGTATTCCAGTCCAGCCTTACCACTCAAGAAGGAGCCCAAGTCAGCCTTGCAGTCCCGGGAGCCCTTTTTAAATATTGGGGTTACATTAGCTATCCTCCAGTCTTCAGGTACAATGGATGATTTTAATGATAGGTTATAAATTTTTACTAATAAGTCTAAAATTTCATTTTTTAGTTCCTTCAGAACTCTGGGGTGTATACCATCCGGTCCAGGTGATTTACTACTCTTCAGTTTGTCAATCAGGTCTACCACATCTTCTAGGTTCACCGTGATTTGATTCAGTCCATCTGAATCATTACCCATGAAAACCTTCTCCAGTATGGGTATCTCCCCAACATCCTCTTATTGTCTCTTGTGAAACAATAAATAAATATATTTTCTGTATAATAAATGCACAAAACTGGTGCTTATGAGAACACCTGAGACAAATAACAAAACAGAATATATACTATATCACCACAATAAGCAAGAGCAATTGACCCAACTAATAGAGTATAATTATTTTTAAAAAATCTCGCAGAAGCTCTCACCTGTTCTTGGAAAAGAGTATCTCCTGGCTCTTGCTAACTACTGAATCAGTTAAGCTAAGCAGCTTAGTACATCGAGTCTAAAGTGCACACATGTTTCAGCCCACAGAAACTAACTAGATTTTCAAACACACTTCCAATCAATATTCCATCTAATTTCTTGAAGGCTACATATACAAAACATTTTCTGGCTGGTTTAGCGTGAGTCCATGCTAATGGCATGCAAAGGAGGCAATTAACTATTCATGGAGAATGCAGAGAACCACGCTAGAAATTTAGCTGTTTTTTTAAGTTGGTTTTTTAGTGCCTGGGTCAGGGCAGGCATTAAATTTAAACATCTGTCTTGTCTGGTGGTCAAAGAATTAAGTGGTAGAAAGCAGAAGAGAATTCAGAGAAGGACCAGGCACATGTCAGAAATGCTGAGTGCTGACCCCGGCTTCACCTTTACCTCGCATGTCATTGCATTGTGAAACATGTAGTTGCTGCTGCACCCTGGAACAGATAACTGCTGACATGGTGGCCAGCTGCATCTGGATGATCGCCTCACAGCTGAGTGGATAATGGGAGCCTCTGAGGCAGATGCAAGCCTTGCTGTGTAAGATCTGTCTTTCAAAGCTTCCTTGTGCCCTTTTATAGCCCCTTTCAAATCTCTGCTGCATTTCCCCCACTCACTGGCATTCACCATTATAGCTCTCAAGCAATTTGGTGACGGATCATAAACTGGTTAGACATTGCTCTACCCACTTTCAGCTCCATTTCTGGACCACTAACACACTCTTGTCTTATGAAAGGGGAAGGCTTTCAACTGAGAATCAATCATGGATCACCAGATTAATGCAGGTTTATGCGTGGTTTATTGCATAAGGCCTTCAGCATGTGTTGTAGCGCGTATCTCTACATGTATATTATTTGCATGCCGTCCACTTATTATATCCCGTGGAAGCGCCTGCTTTTGCCATGCGCATTAAAACAAATACATGCTGAAAAATAGCACCGATTTCACTATGGGTCTTATTACATTTGCCTGTTTGTCATTTAGGAGCCTTATGGAGAATTTACCCTTGTAACTTTCACATGCCACCGTGTAATAAACAAGCCTTGCTGTTGAGCACATTGCCATTTATTAAAAAAAAAAAAATACAGGAAGAAAAAGGTCCAGAACTTCCACAGAAAAGATCTGCTGCTCATACAGTTTAACCTAATTAGCAAAGCAATTAGTTAAATTATTTTGTCACTTTTCAAAGGAGCTAGTTGTCCTACAGTACTGTAAACTGGGGCTGCTAAATTATTCTGCAGATGTTTACCATCTGAAAGTGGAGCTGTTTTTTTTGTTTTGTTTTTTTTACTTGAAATAACCTTGTTTTTAGAGACAGCAAAATTGCCATCCTCTCCCATCCTGAGGTATAAATATCTGTCTGCCTCACCTGTGGTTTGGCAGTTTCCTGGGGAGCTTTCCTGCTGGGACTGCTTTTCTTAGATGCCTGTCTGGTGCAGTGCAGATCAGAGACGGCATGCAATTTATTTTCATCCGGGTCACTGTCTTTCTTTTACAAACCAAGACAATTTAAAATAAAAAAAAGACTTCAGACTCTTTGTTCTTCTTTGCTAATCTGATGACAGGGAAGAAAGACTGAGAAGGGACTTTGATGTCAAGTGCTTTTTATCAGCAAACTGAAGTGCAGGTGTCTGTTGATTTATCTTGTACCCCTGATACCTCTGCTTGCCTGAGGCTAGGTTTGCTTTGGAGTAGACCATACCTGAGCGTCACATGCTCTGGGTGCTTCTGTCTGTCCGACTTTAACATAATGATGGGTATCGGTTTATGAAAAGTCTTTCTAATGCACACTGTGAAAGCAGCTTGATTTTACTTTTAACAGTAAAATTATGGCGGTTTTGTCTGGCAGAATCAGAATGTGTTATAATCATGTCCAGATCAACAGGATTATAATCATGTATAGATTCCATTGCATGGCCTCATGAAATGGAATCTTCTGTGATCTGATGTAATCTGAAGACAGGATCTTTATGTCCTTGAGAGCTCGTATACAACATCATCTCTGGATTATTCTTACATTGGTCCAATAAAGGGAATTTACCACCAGCAGAGAATCCAGATTTTTCCAAGATCAATAGAGATTCTATTCTGCCTCCTGTCACTACTGATGGCATGGATTTCAAATGTAGTTGTAGCAGAGGTGGACCCTTGGCCTAAGGTGGTGTTGGTGCCACCCGTGAGAGAAGCTCCCATGGGTCCCCATCATTGGGAGGCGAGGCCAAGGAGGAAGCGGAGGCCGACTGGAGCTTCACCAATACCAGCCCTCGTTCCCCGCAGGTTGAGCCCTTAGATACCGGGGCTGGCTAGATTTAGGCGGGCCTCCGTGTGCTTGATCCTGGAGAAGATGTCCAGAGGCAGAGTACCAGGTGGCAGCTGAGACGGAGGGTCCCAGAAGGAAGAGATGAGATCCGAGGTCAGGTCCAGACAAGGGTCGAGGCAGGAGGCAAGTGACAAGGTCATATCCAAGCAGAGAGTCGAGGCAGGAAGCTAGAGATGTTGCAACCATCGCTCCCCAATGCCTCCACTCCGCCCACCTTACCGCATTGGCGACTCCCTCCGGGGTAGATGGAAGGCTGGCTGCCGCGAAATCTCTCTTTCGACCTCATCCAGCATCCCCGGACCGGCCTGATGCTGCAAACTGCCATGTTGACCTGATGCCTAGGGGTGCGCGTGGTGCGGCCCCTCCTCAAGTACCAGTAGTGGCACGAACCTCAGGTGCGTCCCCCTGAGATGACGTCATCCGCTTCAGATATTTAAAGATCTCTGAATTGCTAACAACCCGAGTTAGCAAGGATAAGGATAAGGATATGGATAAGGATTCGTTCTATCTACGCTACTCTGCCTCCTCGGACTAACCAGGGGTACCCACTCCTCAGGGGCCTCGTTCTCTCTTCTTTGTAGGTTGAAGTCTGGAACCGGTACTCGCTCCTCGAGGGCCCTCGTTCCTGGACTTCTTCGGAATTCACTTCTGCCTGGAAGTCATCGCTGCCTACTACATCTGAGAGTTACCATCGCACTCTCAGAGCTTTCCCTGGAACCAGGTACTCACTCCTCAAGGGCCTACTTCATTCCAGCTCCTGGGCTTCTATGAGACATTGTGTGAGTGTTACCATCAGGTTCTGTCTATGAACTCTGCATACCCTGCCTACTCACTATATTTCAGTTTCTCTACAGCTCAGCCTCCAGGGATCGCTGTTCCAGTATCTGAGGGACTACAGCCCAGCCAGGCATTTCAGTTCCCTACTGCCACCTCTGGTGGTTCAGTATACTGTCTAATAAAAGAACTAGTCTGTGTCTGTCTCCTAACTCTGAGCCTGACCGGTGGTCCCTCTCGGGATCATTCCCCTGGGGGCGTTGTCTTCTGCCACCAGTCCAAGGATCCACCCACAACTCTCCTAAATTATAACAGATTGCTAACTCCTTGCAACAGATAAATAACAAGAGACAAGGCCAGGTCCAAGTAGAGAATCGAGGCAGGAAGCTAGAGACAAGGTCAGGTCCAAGCAGAGAGTCGAGGCCGGCGGCTAGAGACAAGGCCAGGTCAGAGCAGAGGGTCAAAGCCAAGGAGGTCCTTCAGAAGGAAAGCAGGAACTGGAACGGGTACTGGACAAGGAACTGGAATAGGAACTGGAACTGGAGCAGGTACTGGAACAGGAACTGGAACAGGTACAGGAACAGGAGTAGCAACAAAGCGCACGACTGAAAAGCATGGAGACCTGTTGCCAAGGCAAGCTCTGAATGTCTGAGCCTGCCTTATATAGGGAAGTAGTTTTCACTCATTATAAAAAAGAAAAAACATTGAATGGGAAAAGGTAGATGACGTTAAAAAAAGTGCAAACAAAGGAGAGGGGTTGCAACCCTTTGTGGGCAAGAGCCCATGAGACTGAAGCACTGAGTATTCTGATATTGATTCCTGGGATTTTAAGAGCTTAAGAGTATAAGTAACACTGTATTGTAGTTTCCCTCAAATAATTAAAAAAAAATTTTTGGTATTGAAAATTGAGGGGTATAGCCATTGATTTTTAATATTACAGTCAATAAATAAGGAGACTTCCAAATGCCTCCTGATGTCAAAGCTGCTGAGGGACTTTGTATTATGCTGCTTGCGAATGAACATTGTGGCACGGGCAAGGTATGTTCTTTGTATATGCAATGAGATTACTGATTCTCTCTCTCATTGCAAGAGGTCCCTGTTCAGGAAGCTGGTGCCACAAGCAGAGCTGATTGACAGAGAGGTTCCAGAGCAGCTATGGTCCTTCAGAACGGATGGCATATGAGATTCTGTAAAGACTAGGGATGTGAATCGTTTTTTGACGATTTAAAATATCGTCCGATATATTTTAAATCGTCAAAAATCGTTAGAGCCGCGATACAATAACAATTCCCCCCGATTTATCATCAAAAAATCGTAAATCGGGGGAAGGGGGAGGGGAAAGGGGGAGGGCGGGAAAACCGGCACACTAAAACAACCCTAAAACCCACCCCGACCCTTTAAAATAAATCCCCCACCCTCCCGAACCCCCCCAAAATGCCTTAAATTACCTGGGGTCCAGAGGAAGGGTCCCGGTGTGAACTTTTACTCTTGGACCTCCGGTGCGTTGTAGAAATGGCGCCAGCGCTACCTTTGCCTTGTCATATGACAGGTCAAAGGTAGCGCCGGCGCCATTTTGTTTTTTGTCCCCCGACGTCAGGAGCGTAGGAGATCGCTCCCGGACCCCCGCTGGACCCCCAGGGACTTTTGACCAGCTTGGGGGGGGCCTCCTGACCCCCACAAGACTTGCCAAAAGTCCAGCGGGGGTCCGGGAACGACTTCCTGCACGCGAATCTTTTTTCCGGGCGGTAGGAGATCGCTCCCAGACCCCTGCTGGACCCCCAGGGACTTTTGGCCAGCTTGGGGGGGCCTCCTGACCCCCACAAGACTTGCCAAAAGTCCAGCGGGGGTCCGGAACGACCTCCTGCAGTCGAATCGTGTTGCCGTACGGCCGGCGCCATTTTGCGCAAAATGACTGCATGGGGGGCATGTGTTTGCACCAGCTCTGGCCCATGCTGCAGTTTGTGAGAACCTGCTGCACACTTCTGGACCTTGTCATCATACACCTTGGCGGTAATGACCTAGGGAGCAGTGCTGGCCTCGTACTGCTGAACACGATTAGGGATGACTTGAGCCACATCATCTCAGCATGGCCGTCTTCCAGAATATGCTGGTCAGAAATTATACCCTGGCGGAAGCTGTTGGGCATTGGATGGTGGGGGAGATACCTCGCCAAATTCAAAAGGCAGATAGCTAAGGCTTTGCAGCGCCAGGGCGGTCATCACCTGAGGCATGTGTGGGTGGATGCGCATTGTGCAGAATTGTATGCTCTGGATGGAGTACATCTATCAGACATGGGAAATGATCTGTTTCTGCAAGCCTTGCAGAGGGTATTCACAGGTGTAGTGCAGGGGCTGTAGCTGTTTGGTATGGAGGGAACCCATCCTGTGGGGCCGAAGGGGTATTTTCGGCTCACACATGACGGGATCCCGATGTCGGTGGCAACCGAGTCCTGGAAGATTAATTAATAATGAGTGCTGCATATGAGGCAGGGAGGTGCTGATAAAGATGAGAGGAGCCTAGGGGCCGCCTCCTGCTGATTGGCCATCGAGAACATATGTCAGGCATGGGGAGAGGCCTTGACAAATTTGATGGCCTGGCACATCTGCAAGGGGCACCGGTGGGGTCTGCTGTGTGGCGGCCTGACGGGGTCCCTCTGGCAGCGGTGAACCACCGCTGGATAGGGGCTCTCAGGGAGAGCGACCCCCCCTCTTCCCCCTTCAGATTCTGCTAGGGCAGAAGGGGCAGAGTCATTGGCACCTCCCCTGCAATTAACAATAGGACTCGGCGCCAAATTTTGATTCCCCTGTTAGAGTCATCTAATAAATGGCTGCGGCCAATTTGCATTCCAGTCTTGACTGTGGCTTTTCATTGTGCCTGTGTGCGATTGTGGGATGGACGACCCTGCTGGGCAGGGGCAGGATAGAACCAGGGTGTAAGGGTTGCCTGGTTATTACTGTATATAGTTGCCCCTACCCTGCAGGCAGTTGCTTTTTCTTTAAAAACCTTATCACTGTACAGCATGACTCCACATGAAAAGAGCTGACTACTGCATTGAGGCATGTTAAGTTGCAAACAGCAGTTACACTAACTTACCCAGAATCCTGTTCTGGAATTCATTTTCCATAAGTTATAAATGTTAAGAGCGTCCTAATTTTGATATGACTTGTTTAATTTAGCCCTAAGACAAATTAATTTCTTATATTCTTCCAACTGGGCATAAACTGATGAGCCAGAGAAGGTTTAATGTTATTTTCAAACTTTGCATTTCTTGGCTTTCTGGAACAAATTAACCTTTTCACTGCTGAGGTGTTTGCAATTTCCATGGCTACAGTCATTTTGTGTGTGTGTGTGTGTGTGTGTGTGTGTGTGTGGGGGGGGGTTGTTTGGCAATTACAATTTTAAATCACAATAACATATTACTCCTTTGTGCATACCTAAACAACGCATATTTCTTTTCTTTTAGGAGAGAAAGGCTTTTCTTTTGATTAAAAATAAAAATTCCTATTAGTTGTCACTTTTTCCCCAAACCTCTCTGTAGCTGGAGCAAATATGTGGAATGGCAGCATTTTTCAGCAATAATGCTTCTATTCTAAGGGGAGTATGGATAGCATGATATTGAAGGATAAAAAAAGGTCATTATCCTGAAAACTCTAGATTTCTATAGTTTCAGACATATTTGTGATAGGAGGACTTATTGGTTAAACATTGATTTCATAAGAGAAATAGGCAATGGGTAATAATAAACAGGCTTGATGCAACCTATTACCCACCTTCTCTTTTTTTCAGTGCCTGACTTACATTATCTATACAATACAGATTTCAAAAAAAAGATGAAACATTTTTCTTCCCAACTGTTCTTACTCAAGACCTTTCTTGAACTAGAATAATTGTTTGGAATCACAGCGTTTTTTCAATAATGCTCCAGTTCAAGGAGGGCATACATTATAGGTGCGCATGCTGCAAAATTTTGTTTCATTTTGTGTGTGTGTGTCTTCCATGGCAAACCTGCTTAAAGAACACAAAGAACATAAATTCAAGCTTAATCCTATTAAGACAGAGGCCACGCCTGGAGCAAGGTGCAGAGACTTTTTTTTTCCCTCTGCTTATCCCTGTGCTTTGTCCCTTCCCCTCCTATTTGCAACAAGCAGTGCTGGAGCTGAGAGAGGACGTCAAAGAAGAGGCAGGGCTTGCTGCTCCAGATCCCACCCATTCTGTGCAGCTGCAGCCTCACTGGGGCCTGCAGCAGAGGACTTTCTCTGTTGTGCTGTCCACAGGGAAGAATCTGGAGTGAACCCTGCTCCAGGTCCAGCAGATCATTGTGATCACAGCACCTGGGATTCAGCTGTCCTTTAAAAAGCTTTCCTTTTTTTTTATCGGAAGTGAAGCTTCAACCTAAAAAAGTTACCGTAATAGTTGGTAGCAAACGTTATTGTAAATTGACAATGAATGATCAAATTACTAGCATTGTGCGTTCTTGTTTTTGTGGGGATTTTTTGTGCCAAGTAAGGACTTTTATAGAGAAGAAAGACTGAAACTCTGGTCTAGTCACTTATACTTAGTCATTTGTAACGCTTTATATCAAGGATGCGCTGTTAGACATCTCTGAGGTCTTCTATTAATTCAAAACATTGCTGTTTGCTTTGCGCTAATTAGTCTAATTTCAGAAAAAAAAAGTTATGGCAGGATTCTTATTGGTTTAGTTGCTGTTTTTCTTAGGAAAAAGCAGGGTGAGCTTGTTTGCTCTGCAGAAACCTAGTGCCCACTCTCTGCTTTCCAGATCTGAACAGTGACTAAACAATAAAGTGTCCAGTTACAAATTATATTTTCAGACATTTAAGGGGCTCTATACACTAATAGTCTATAAATATTAATGTGCACATAGTAAAAAATGTAATGTGCATGCAAATGTGGGATGCACTAAAGTTTTCCTGTGCCTTTTAAAAAGAAGCCTTTTTTAGCAAGCTTGCAAAAAAAAAAAAAAAAAAAATCATTAAGTGCATATCAAAATTGCCCCCTTTCCTCCAACCTTTAGACTTTTGGGGTTTTTCTTCCTTCTCATCTTTCCCTAGCACCCTTTTTCCTTCTCTGCTTCCCCCTTCCCAAAACTGTTCCCCTTCCTCCACTGACCCTTCTGGGCTCTTTCCTCTCCCTTCCTCTATATTTTTCTTCCCCTTTTCCGGATCCCATTCTGCTGTCCCTGAAACTGCCTGTTCCTGCATCCTACCCCTACAGTTCTCTAAATCCTGCCTTCTGCTTCCTCTTCCTGTACCTCCCCTTTACCTTCTTTTTTCTTCTGATCTTTCTTCCGCTCCCTTCTCCCACCTCTCTCTGATTCCAGCCCCTCTATTAAAACTCCCTTAGGGGATCTGGCCATTGGGCTGGCCCCTCCTCCTGCCTGCTCTGCCAAACTGTTGCAAATATTTTTTAATTTTAGGATTTAGGTTTCTTTAGATTTAATTGCTTGCCTTTCCAAACCTGTGTTCGAGGCAGGTTACAATGCACGTACAGTAGGTAGGTCCCTGCCTCAGGGGGTTTACAATCTCAGGGCCTGATTTACTAAGGCTTTTCTCCCGTTCTGTGTCTATGGGAAAAGTAAATGAGGCCCTATGTTAGTAGAACTTGGGGGCCATGCAGAATGAAGTTATTTGCCCAAGTTCACTGGAAGAAATGGGATCTGAAGCCTGGTTTCCCTGGTTTTCAGCCCACTGCTCTAACCACTAGGCCACTCCAACAATCCAAGAAATAATCATGTCAGACACACTGGAACCTGAATTGGTAACCTGCAGGAATGAGGCTGGTTCTCTAAGCCAGAATTCTGACTCAGCCCCTTAATGAAATTGAGACTCTTATTGCTGTGAGCTTATTGCTGTGAGCTTATTGCTGTGAGCAGGCTAACAGTGAGCTCCGACGGAGCGCACTGTTAGCCTGCTCTGGGACGCGCGTTTTCCCTTCCCCCCTTATTCAGTAAGGGGAGGAAAACGCGCGTCCAACCCACTGCACCTAATAGCTACCCCTTGCTGCGCATTTTGGGGTAGATTTTAAAAAATGGCGCGTTCGTGTACTTTTGTTGGCGCTCCAGGCGCCAACAAAAGTACGCGGGATTTTAGTAGATACGTGCATAGCCGCGCGTATCCGCTAAAATCCTGGATCGGCGCGCGCAAGGCTGCCTATTCCGTGTAGCCGGCGCGCGCCGAGCCGCGCAGCCTGCCGCCATTCCCTCCAAGGCCGCTCCGAAATCGGAGCGGCCTCGGAGGGAATTCGCTAACGCCCTCCCCTCACCTTCCCCTCCCTTCCTCTACCTAACCCACCCCCCCGGCCCTGTCTAAACCACCCCCTACCTTTGTTGGGGGATTTACGCCTCCCAGAGGGAGAAGTAAATCCCCGCGTGCCAGCGCCTAGACGCGACCCCAGGGCGGTTCCGGAGGGCGCGGCCACGCCCCCGGACCGCCCCGGGCTGAAACCACGCCCCCGGGCCCGCCCCCAAAACGCAGCGTCCCGCCCCGAAAACGGCACACCGCTCATCTCCACCCCCAACACGCCCCCGACACGCCCCCCCCTCGGAAAACCCCGGGACTTACACGAGTCCCGGGGCTCTGCGTGCGCCGGTAGGCCTATTGAACATAGGCGCACCGGCGAGCAGGGCACTTAAAATCCGCCCCTTTTCATTTTGGGTTTTTTTTTTTCATAGAAAATAGCATGCGTAGATGTGAAAATGTGGTTTCGGTGCGCTATTTGCCTCCCTCGACCTAAACCCGCAGCTGGCAAGGCCTCCTCGTAATGCAGCTAAAAGGGCCGGCATCGCAAATGATCGCTGCTTACTTTGAGTAGGGGGAACAATTTTCAGACAGCTGATTTCCCTGGGTAACTTGCAGTATACCAGCGTAAATGGCTTTGACGACAGTAAAATTTTGCCGTGCATTGTCTTTAGCAAGCAGTAACCACTAGCATGCTGTTTTGATTTCTTTGTACAGTGTTGGGATACTGGATCTCATAACTTGTTTTTTATTCTTTCGGTTCTTTCTTTCTTTTTTTTTTTTTTTTACAATTTTCCTTAGGCTTCTATTCCCCCCAAGGAGATATGTGATATTATCAGTTTGCCACAACACAAAAGGCTTCAAAGCCCAATCTTGATGGTGAGTGCCAGGGCCTGTTTATCTCTCTCTCTCTCCTGCACTTTGTTAAACATAGTTAAAAGGGGAATATTCTGAGCCTTAACCCCTCTATCGGCTATTTCTCTGCATCTTTTGTAGTAAGAGCCAATATATGCTCTACCAGTGTTAACAGAATAACAGCTGTCCTGCTCCTGGAGCTGCTGAAGGCCAGCCCACCAGGGATTTAATGAACCTTGAAAATCGCCTTTTAAGTCAAATGGCACTTTGGGGCTGTCAAGAACACAATAATATGCATCAAAGTCAGGCTTTGTTGTATTTGAATAACCCATTATTCTGTAGCATGTCAATCTGCACTCTCTTTTATTTTAAGTGAACAGGGGGAGGAATGATCATAGGTCAGGCACCATCACACATCCCTTTCTTCACCAAAGTCTTTCACTCTGGCTATTTTTCTCTTGAGTCATGAAAATTCCATCTTAGTTAATAAAATGTAGTCTTCAATTTGAAACTAAGCATCTGATAAACAAGATGGAAATATTATTAACAGAGAAAACCGATATTTTAAAAAGGTTGGCAGGTTACTCAGTGATAGAAAAATTGTAGGATCACTATTCAAACAATTTGTTTGGCTAAGTTCAGAATTTAGACTGATAAATTCTTGACAGTTTAAAATTTCCCGCTACTCTCATGGCCCCTGACTTAACCTGCTACCTGTTTAACCCAAAAGTTAGCTGGATAAGTTGGAGCTGTCCCGGGAGTATTACGGGGAACAGTTAAGTTAGCTGGATAACTTATCCAATATTTAGAGTTAGCTGGATAAGTTATCCAGCTAGGTCTTATCATGCCATAGAGTAGTCCTAAAGTTAGCTGGACAAATTTATGTGGCTAACTAGGACTTTATCTGGCTATATTTAGCAGAACCCCTATTTGGCAGTACTCTGCTGAATATACATGACAATTTATCTGGCTAACTTTAACTGGATAAATTGTCTGCTCACTGCCCTGCTGAATATTGACTTTTCTTACATTGGTATGAGTAATAACAATAATAATAATAACATTACTTCATTCATTAGAGTTGGGTAAGTGGGCATAGAGCGAGGTAAAGTAACTTGCCTGAGGTCACACAAAATGCCTATTAAAAAGTCTCCAATCAAACAAAAGTAAGCAAATATTGCATAGGAGATCACTGACCAACCAATGATTTATTCAGTCATTAACAACTGTTTTTGTGAAGGATTTATTCCAATTCAGGGTCAACAGCTAGACATTTAGAGGACAATTTTCAGTGGATTCTAGCCACCTAATTGGGGGTGGAGGAAAATGTACCTCCTTACAGCAGCTAAACAGTGGTTGGCCCTGGGACTTAGCCACTTAGTGCTCATTTACATTGCTAGATGGCTTACTTTAGCTTCCTAATGCTGGCATCCAAAAGGCAGTCCTAAATTTAGGACGTCGAATTGTGGCCATCTGGATTTTGTTGAATTTGCAGCCAAACTTTGTGCAGCTGAAAACTTTCCTAAGATTGCTTGCTAAGTTTTAGCCAGAGATCTTGGGTGCTCGGGGGTTGGCTGAAAACTGGACCCCTTATTGAATGGCTAAGAAGAGTTCAGTAATGACTCATATTTAAATTTTAGCACTATCATTGCCACCCGTAAATTTTCTTTAAAACTTGGAAGTCATAGATAAAGCCAAATCAGAAAGTGAGGTAATATAAATATATTCATAAGGATTATTTAACAAAAATCTCAGTTTTTATTCCCATGAATTATCATCAGAAGTGATGAATCACATAACTGAGGTTGTGAAGGACTTTACAGTAAAGGAAATTCTTTACCATGTCTAAGCTCCTGATTTTACAATTCTTTCGCCTTCTCCTTATTAAAGGCCACTGCTCCCTACCTTGGATTTGGCAGGCTGAGAAAATAATAGCATGCCCTGGCATAAATTAATTTAAGAGAATATGTGCATCCATATGTGCATTCTGAGTGCATTTCATCTGCTCATAGTTGTAGTACTAGCAAAATTATTATTTCAATATTTCTGTCCTCAAGTAGAATCAACAAAATCATTAAGGAAGAACTCACTTGTCTCTTGGAATATATCTCTGGTGGCCTACCATTTTTTTCTAATTTAAAAATTATTATAATTGTAAAATGAACAATAAAGCTATCATGTCAAAGTTTGGCAATCCAAAAAGGAAATCACTGTTGAATGCTGATGGCATCATTGTTTGGGAGTATCAAAGGAACTGCAGAAAACGTGCTATAATGTCAGCAGTTATGACACTGTATCCTCCTAACAATGTGATACTTTAGAATGAAGCCTCCCCAGTTCTTTCAAACATTTATTTTATTTCTGGATGAAATGACTGTTGGAAGACTTTGGATGATATTCTAGACCCTCTGTCCTAACATAATCAGTCCTAACATGAGACCTTGTTTGGAAGAGCTGCTGGAATGGCGAATAAATAAAAAGATAAGGAAAGGACAAACTTTTGTGCTGAGGGGTGATTTTCAGGGATACATTCAGTGGGCTGGCTGGGCCCAGGGATTCAAGAATCTGCATGGCCTGCTGAGGCTGTTACTGCTGCTTCTTCTCCTCCTCCTAGCTCACCTGGGTCTGGACATGCATTACAAGGCTCTCTGCAATAGGGCTGGTGCGCTGCTGGTTCCTGGCCTTTGCTGGCTGGGAACGGCAGCTTTGTGGACGAGAGCTGTGACAACAAGGAATAAGTCATAAGTAGAGATGAGCATCGGGTGCCCATTCGTTTGCATTTTCGGGTTTGTGTGGCCGCAGGAAAATCTCGTTTTCCCACGAATCGGCATTTTTTTTTTTAGTAAAAATTTGTTTTTCACGAAAAATCGGGGAAAATGTGATCGTTTTTCGATTTTACCGATATATAACAAATTAAGAAATATTGTACGATATTTTAATTCATTATAAAAACGATTCACATCCCTAGTCATAAGTACCAATGGCAACAAATATCCATTTGGCATCAGAGGCACATGTTGCATCTAAAGCATTGTGAGCATCTTATGCCAAATGATGTATACAACCATTGCAGCCTGGCCATTTACAGGTGAGGTGAACTTACCAGCTTTGGCTTGTATGGTGTCTAGTTGCTCAGCCATGCCCTTGAACAATTCACATCCCAGCCAATGCACAAGGCGCTCCTTCATGAGTGTGAGGATGATGGGACAAGGGGCTCCTCCTCCAGTCCGGTGTATGTATTTATTTCGGCTCGCTACCTTTGCCTTCAACTGTGCCTTGATGTCCCAGTACCTGTGGGCCATTTGCTCCCCACTGCATTACCGCACCTGGAGATCACCTGGGCTATGATGCCTAAGATCTGGCATTTTGCTGTCTTCAAGGTCTTGACTCAGTCATGGTTGCCATGACTCCAGGCATGGCATAATGCTCCAGGCCCCCTGCAATCACCGTCTCGTTGTCCCGTACACTGAACTTGAGAGCCCTGAGATGATGGCATCCTGCTGCCTGGCTGCCAGAAGGGGGTGCCACTTCTGCTTCCAGAGAGGAGTCTTCCCTTTCCTCACTCTCCCTCCCACTCCCCTCCCTTCCTCCCCCCCTCCTGCCCCTGCCCTCCAAACTCCCTTCCCCTCTGCCCTCTTTCTCTATCCCTAGCCTTCCATCCTACTCCTTCTCTCCTTGCCTGCCTATCCCTTTCCTCCTCCCACATCCTCCTATTCCTTCCCTCCAGCCTTTCACTAGGGGTGGGCATTTGTTTTGAACGCATATGTAAAACGCAACTTTTTTATTTTTTTTTAACTTAAAAAAGTGATGAGGCGCAACGATCGCGATTCCCAACTTATTCAACATAGCTATGTTGAATAAGTTGGAAATCGCGATCGTTGATCCTAAATAAACACTTAAACCCCCCACCCTCCTGACCCCCCCCAAGACTTACCAAAACTCCCTGGTGGTCCAATGGGAGGTCCGGGAGTGGAGGCAGGGTGAATCACGTGACGCCGACGTCACGTGCTCCTCGCAAAGGCATACAGGAATGGTTTCCTGACTCCCCACTGGACCACCAGGGAGTTTTGGTAAGTCTTGGGGGGAGGATTAAGGAGGGTGAGGGGTTTAAATTTTTATTTAGGGAACCGGTGCACATATGGACATAGCCTCAACTTATGGAATTCTACATATGTCCATATTGACCGAAATTGACCCTCACCTTCGACTTATGGACTTATGAACATAAACTTTTTGTCTGCACATCCCTACCTTTCACTACTCCCGGTATCAGGGATAGGGCACTGTGTGCAGGAAGATCACAACACTCCCGGTATCAGGGATAGGGCACTGTGGGCAGGAAGATCACAACACTCCTGGTATTAGGGATAGGGCACTGCATTCAGGAAGATCACAACACCCCTGGTATTAGGGATAGGGCACTGCGTGCAGGAAGATCACAACACCCCTGGTATCAGGGATAGGGCACCGCGTGCAGGAAGATCACAACACTCCCAGTATCAGGGATATGGCACTGCATGCAGGAAGATCACAACACTCCCGGTATCAGGGATAGGGCACTGTGTGCAGGAAGATCACAACACTCCCGGTATCAGGGATAGGGCACTGCGTGCAGGAAGATCACAACACTCCCAGTATCAGGGATACGGCACTGCGTGCAGGAAGATTACAACACCCCTGGTATCAGGGATAGGGCACCGCGTGCAGGAAGATCACAACACTCCCAGTATCAGGGATATGGCACTGCATGCAGGAAGATCACAACACTCCCGGTATCAGGGATAGGGCACAAGTTCTAGTCACATTGACTGATCACATTACTTTTTTTGTCAAGCTACCAACCGTTTCCATTTCCCATCCCCCCAACCATCACCTCAGTGGGAAACTTGGTAACATCAATAAATAAGAGGGCAGCCAGCCAATAGGAATACATATTCATTCCTAAACTGACCTTAACTGACCTGAAAAGTGTCAATTTGTATCATTTTCTGTCAGTGCGCACTAACAATGGTTAGTGCGCACTAACTCCCGGTTAGTGCGCACTAACCCGATTAACGATTTTTTAACGATAAATCGTTAGAATTCCTATTGTATCGTGTTCTTTAACGATTTAAGACGATTTTAAAATTATCAGACGATAATTTTAATCATTGAAAAACGATTCACATCCCTAAATATGTATACCTTCGTGGAAAGGCAGTATTGGGGAGATGTGACAGAGACATTTAAATACCTCCAAATTTTCCATGCACAGAAGGAAAATGGAAAGGAGACTCTGGAACGAGGGTTCATGGGATGAGGGTGAAAGGGGGTAGTCTGAGGAGTAATAGTGGATGCACAGAGCTGCCTCCCAGTTGAAACCGTAGAGACAAGGACAGTATTTGAATTCAAGATAAGGAAATACTGAAGGGATTGTGGAATAGAATAGTTGGTTTGGATGGACAGACTAGATAAGCCATAAGGTTTTTTTCTGCCATCATATTTCTGTGTTTCAATGTTTCTCTTGTAGATCTAAATAAATTGAGCTCTAGCTGGCATTGGTTGTTTATCTAATGATTTCATACTAAGGTCCAGATTCATTGAACCTTTTCTCTTGTTCTGTATCTATGTGAAAATGTGGCATGTGGTGACATTTATAGAAATGGATTCAGTATCACTCCCTCAGGCCCCTCTCCAATCCATCCCAACCCTCTCTGAATCACCAGCAGTCTCGCTCCCTCAGTCCCTTCTCCTCTCCTCTCCCACCTTCCACCCCCACCCTCATCCTCAGACATACACACTCAGGTCTCCAGTAATCACGTTCTCTCAACCCCCCTCTCCCCAAGACACAAAAGATACTTGGAACACATATGGCATTAGGCCTATTGTAGCATGCATTGGGCAGAAAGCCATGAATCAACAATTACAATATAGTAAAACTCCCATACCAAAGCAGCACTAACTGCCAGCACTCAAACAGTAACAAATAGAAAGGCAACATTTCAAATATTACATCAGGCTCTACAACAGCACCTATAAGGAAACCAGAACAAGGCAGGCTGCCTAAAACTATGTATAATAAAAAATACATGTACCTAAAACTATTGTACAAAAGCTTTTAAAACTACATATGTCCCTTCTTCAGATGTCAGATCAGCGACATCCATATCTAAAAATGAGTCCTATATTATTGAAATAGCTCACATACAGTATTTTTGGATAATACTTGATTAGATCCAATACAAGCTATCACAGCTTGCCAAGAATCCAGTGTACCCCAAGAGATACATCTGCCATAGCAAAACAACACTAACTCCCAGGACGCAAACAACAACAGCCCTAAGCAGGAAAGGGCAGCATTGCAAATATTACATCAGGCCCTAGAAGACTAATATATCTCCTACTGAAAACAGAACAAGATGGATACACTAGCAGAATCCCTCACCTCAGTCACACATATAGAACACAGACAGATTACGAAAGACAGAAATATGTAACATCAATCGTAATAGTAAAATCATAGTAATAAAAAGAATAAACATTTCTAAACTACTGATGAATAGAATATCTAATAATGAAAACCACATAAAAAGGTATATAAAATGTCTCAAAACATCAATAAAAAATTTCAAAACAGCAGACACATCAAATAACTTCCAACAATGAAACTAAAAGGATTAAAATATTTTCCCCTCTCCATACTTGGGAGTTTTTGATTTCCAGCCATCCACACACACACACACACACATTCTGCGGGCCTCCCCCTCTCTTCAGGGCCTTTTCTTCTAGGCCATGCTGAGTCTCCATTGCTTTCTTTGGCTGCCGTGAGATGTGCTCCAGGCCCCCACTAACCCACCATGAATCTTTTTAAAGGCACGGGGGCGGGGAGTCAGGATTGGGAGTTGGTGTCTGGTAGTAAATTGCAGCCTAGTAAATGACCCCCCTTACGGGCCGATTCTGTAAAGTGCGCTTGGCCATGCGCACTGTTTAACATGCAGTTGGTCGTGTGTTTTCAACGTGTGTCTATTACCCCTTATACTGTAAGGGGTTTAGCGTGTTGAAAACACATGGTCAAACTCCCTGGAAACTAATAGCACTCATCACATGTAAATGCATGTTTATGAGGCTATTAGTTAGTCACTCGGGATACTGAAAGCAAAATGTGCGGCCAATCTGCACATTTTACACTCAGAGATTAAAGTCTACCCAAGCGCAGGCGTTAATTTATGAGCACCCCAAAAATGTGTACAGAAAAGTAGAAAATACTGCTTTTCTGTACACCCTCTGACTTAATATCCTAGCGATATGAAGTTGGAGGAACCAAAAATGTTAAAAAAAAAATAAATTTAAATGTGCTAGCTGGTCCGGTTAGGAAAACATATGCTCAATTATAATGACATCCATTTTCCTAATGATGGCTGTCAGTGGGTTTGGAAAACCGATGCTCGTAAAATTGAGTGCTGGTTTCCTGAACTTGCTGACAGAGCCACCTCTCCAGGGCCAAGGAGGCACTAGAGGCGCGTAATCATCCCTAGCACCTCCTTTTAGCATAACCCCTCATTTAAATATGGGATTGCACACCCAGGAGAGGTGGGTGGGTTTGTGTTGGGCGAGCGGTCTGTAAGTTAGTTGGATAAGTGTAGGACTGCTATTTAGCTGAATATCTCATGCAAATTAGTTGGATACATGTATTTGGTTAACTTGCTCAGCATCATAGTGGCTGAATATTGGCCTCAAGGATTATAGTATACTTGCACACATTTAATCCTCTGTCTCACCCCCAAAATTTGAAACTAAAGCATAAACTATTCTGAAGCAAAAAATAAAAGTGATCATGAATCAAAGAAGCCCAGTGGATAGCTAGTCAAGAAATAGGTTAGATGGCATTTCAGGAATGCACACCATACTGCTGCTGTAAGCCAAAGGAATTGAAAAACCAAGTTTAATTATATATTGTTGTTTTCTCTCTTTTGGATGGATAACTTTTTATTCCTGTTGATGCTTTTCGGACTAGAAATTATACTGAAGGAAAACAAAAATAAGATCTCTCTATCCACTTATGAGCACTGAACAAAGCAAAAATGAGTAACAAGTTGTGCAACTGATTTGTCAAGCAGCTGTTTACTTCTGCTTCCCCCGTAGACTATTATATACTTTCTCTTCAGCTCCACGAAAAGGATCAATGCCAAATTACCATAGGAGGACTGTGCTTATTCCTTGCCAAGTTACTCCAGTCATCCAGGGCATATTTCGTCAGCCCTTGTATATGTTTTAACTCTCAAGATTCCCCTAGCTTCTAAGCCATGGAGACCTGGAACGTCTGGACTGCACGAGACACAGTACTAAAGACTAGTGTCGTCTTTCCAAGATAACCTGAGTCATCAGCATTAGAAATAGGCTGATCCAGAATTAGTGACCCGACAGAAATCTAAGATTCATTTTCTTTTTCATGTTCCCAGATTTATTTGACTTTTGCTTCTTGGCACCCCTTTTGTTCTTTTTGCCTCTTTGGTGTGAGGATAGAATGACGTGTACATTACTGCACTGCTGTACTATATTGGAACCCTTCTTCGGTTGAGGTGCAGTTGATGTAAACACTCTGATCAGCTGCATGCGGTCTATAATTATACCGCATAAATTAGAAAAATAATTAAATAGAAATTAAAGTTCCAAAAAGGAATATTAGCTGAAATATTTGCTTTTCAACCATCCACAAGAGATAAAAACATTATTTTCTATCATAGTTTTATTGCTACCTTTTAGATCAAATAAAAATCTGCTGCCTTTTCTGTGGCAGATGTGGTTTGTTGACTGAACTGGTATTTTTCAGACTAAGGGGCTGATTCACTGAAGGCTGTTGACAGTATGCATGCTAAACTTCTCTAACATACATAATAAATAGCATAATATTTACTAAAGCCTTAGCATGCATGGTATACCACTTTAGCAGGTGAATAGGTATATGCAAATGATTAAATAGATATACAAATTAATATATAATGGTCTCTTTAATTCATCTCTTGGAGTAGGATCACCATTGTTAGTTTCTTTAGTTTGCTTACTCAAGCAGAAAAATGTTGGATAAATAAATATGCAGTTTGTGCAATGGAAATGGTGATAAGACTTAGTTAAGCTTTGAATGGTGAAGTTCAACACTTTTTGAATATGTTAAGAATATACTGTTGAATACGAGCTTTGATTAAATGAGTTGGTTGCGTCATTGGGATTGAACATAGGATCAACGCAAATGTTGACAATTTTTTATGTAAAGATGAATTAAAGAGACATTCTATCCTATGAAACAATGTTATATATGTGTATTATTTAGATAGTTACACTGTAGTTATGAAAATACAGTTCTACTAAAAATGATCTATTAAAATATCAGGGAATTGTTTTAATGGGAGAGTATCCCCTGAAGAAGACAACCGTAGGTTGTTGAAACTAGGGTCCTAGTAGGGATAATTGAGATGGTTTCTTGGTGAGTGTTTTATGAAGGAGTGGAATGGTGTTTTTTTGTATAAACACTTTAGATGTATTTGATTGTATAATAAAACATATAATTTTAGAAAAAGTTTTCAAGTACCATTATTTATAATATTTGAATGCATATTAAAGTTACCCCTTGGTCACAAAACCATGTGCCAATTTGTGACTGCATGTTAATGCCAAACATTTATCACACAGTTTGGTACAGACTGTTCAAAGGAATTCAGTCGTTATCCAGCTAAATGCCAAGTTATCAATATTGCTGATATTTAGCTGGCTAACTTTTAGCCAGATAACTCATTATCCAGCTAAAAACTGGTCAAACAAGTAATGGGTATTCCGGGAGCATTCTGTGGTGGAAACAAGTTAGCTGATAAACTTATCTGGCTAATTCTGATATTAGGAATTAGCTGAATAAGTTAATTATCTAACTCTAAAAGTGCTCTGGAGCAGGTACAAAGTTATCTGTAAGAGGGTTCTGGGCAACTTTAGCCTTAACTTGCTCTATACAAAAGAATATAGCAGGTGAAGTGGTGATGGCCTGTTAATGTAAAATTGTGAAGTGTGAACCTGGGGGTTCGAATCCCAGGCCTCAGGTCAATGTTATAAAAAAAAGTACCCTGCACACCGAGCCCCCAACCCAAAACCCCTCCAAGTATTAAAAAAAAAAAATGAACGTAAGATAAGTTGGTGCCAGGCTCTCTCCTCCCCTCTCGGATAGCCAAACACTGTCTTCCCAACCACCCAGTATCTTATTGAGCCTCGTTCTGTGCCGAGATTACATGCACATAATGATTCCGGCCACTTCCAATGTGGTTCTGACAGTAACACTGGAAGCGTAAACTACCAGCATTGTTGTCAGAAGAATCTTTGAGTCCACAAGGCGGGTGTTTTTAGCCTTCTCCATTTACAGGATCCTGGCTGGGTCTGAAGCTGTGCACATGCTCTGGACACCGGTAGCACCTTTTTAAAGCGAGAAGAAGCAGGTAAGTATACGTGATGTACCACATATAAGGCATTTGTTCAGCTGACACATGCAACAGCTTTCTTTCAAGTTTGCTCCCCTCCAGGGAAAGGGATCCAGTTCCACCTGCCAACAAGCAAAATCACCATGCAAAGTTAAGCACCTCATTTTGAGGTGAATTTTAAAAGCCCGGTGCGTGCCAAAATCAGGAGATACGCGCACAAGTTGGGCTCACGTGCGCCCACCAAATTTTAAAAGCTGCCCAGATGTGCCTGTATCTCCCGCTGCGGGCACATCTCAAACATTTTCAAAAAGGGGCGGGGCACTAACATGGTCTGAGTGATTCATGGGCATTTTGGGGAGTGGACAAGAGATGTGCGCCTGTATACTTACACTCCTCTATGCATGCCACTCTACTTCTTTTCCTGGGAATCATGACCTCTTTTTTCTCCTGCTTGTCTTCACTTCACCAGTCATACTTCTAGCTCCCCAATGAACCCACACAGTCCCTTGGCTCCTGCCATGCACCTGGCTCTCCACTGTCACTCTTCTATTATAAATCCTAATGCAGATACTGCCAACACTTGACACTGACTGAGACCAAATCACCCTCAGAAGCCCACCAGAAGTCAAAAAGCAAATGACAGAAAGGGACAGAAGCACAAGGTATAGCACACAAAATTGTTCAACAATCACCTATTAGGGGTGTGCATTCGTTTTGAACGCATATGTAAAACGCAACTTATATTTTTAAAAGAGAAAAAAAAGGTTTGAGGAGAAACGCATCGCGAGTTCCAACGTATTCAACATAGCTATGTTGAATACGTTGAACCTAAATAAACACTTAAACCCCCCCAAGACTTACCAAAACTCCCTGGTGGTCCAGCGGGGAGTCAGGAAGCCATCCCTGTATTCCTTTGTGAGGAGCACGTGCCGTCGGCGTCACGTCGCAGTGACGCCGACGTCACGTGCTCCTCCGCGCCTCCGCTCCCGGACCCCCGTTGGACCCAACCGGAACTTTTGGCCAGCTTGGGGGGGCCTCCTGACCAACGGGGGTCCCGGAGCGACCTCCTACCACATGACCTACCTGTCACGTGGTAGGAGTACAAGATGGCACCGGTGACCATGTGACAGGGGCTGACCAATGGCACGGCAGCCCCTGTGACACAGGCTATCGGCGCCATGAGGAAATCGCAGACAAGTGCAGGGATGGCTTCCTAACTCCCCGCTGGACCACCAGGGAGTTTTGGTAAGTCTTGGGGGGGGGAGATTAAGGAGGGTGAGGGGTTTAAATTTTTATTTAGGGAACCGGTGAACGTATGGACAGACCCTCAACTTATGGAATTCTCCATATGTCCATATTGAACGAAATCGACCCTCAACTTCAACTTATCAACGAAAACTTTTTGTCTGCACATCCCTATCACCTATTAGGGATGTGCTGAGGGATGCCATACGTTGCATTCGGGATTCGTATTCGTCGGGAGGGGGGGGAGGCAGATACATTGCATTCAGCAAGGGGGGCCCTCGATACATTCATGCATTAATTCTTATTCGTTTCCCGGCTAAAATTGAATTAACTACAACCTCCCCCACCCTCCTGACCCCCCCCCCAAGACTTACCAAAACTCCCTGGTGGTCCAGCGGGGAGTTAGGAAGCCATCCCTGCACTCGTCTGCGATTTCCTCATGGCGCCGATAGCCTGTGTCACAGGGGCTGCCGTGCCATTGGTCAGCCCCTGTCACATGGTCACCAGTGCCATCTTGTACTCCTACCACGTGACAGGTAGGTCATGTGGCAGGAGGTCGCTCCGGGACCCCCGTTGGTCAGGAGGCCCCCCCAAGCTGGCCAAAAGTTCCGGTTGGGTCCAGCGGGGGTTTGGGAGCCATCCCCTGCACTCACACCCTCGGCTGCCGGTATTCAAAATGGCGCCGGCCATCCATTGCTCCTACCATGTGACAGGGGCTGACCAATGGCACCTGTAGCCCCTGTGACATAGTACAGTCAAAGGCTATCGGCACCGTTTTGAATACCGGCAGCCGAGGGCATGAGTGCAGGAGATGGCTCCCGGACCCCCCGCTGGACCACCAGGGAGTTTTGGCAAGTCTTGGGAGGGTCAGGAAGGTGGGGGGTTTGTTTAAATTTGCTCCTTTAGACGGCTGAATAATTCGGCGAAGATTCGTTGTACTCGTGGGGAATCGCGATACGTTTCACTTTCCCATGAATACAACGAATATGGCCCTATACGTTGCGGATTACCAATATGTAGGAAACGAATGCACACCCCTATCACCTATTCCACCTCAATTGAATCCATCATGCCCAGATCCATTTACTTTGACTTCTCTGCATCCAGCACTGACAGCAAGAGCAAGTGCTAGCCTCCTTTTTTCTGTTTTTGGAGGGAGAAGGAGGAGGTGACAGAAAAGCATCAATGCGCATGCTTACAATAGTTCACAGATACTAAAAAAGTTAGCACCCAGAGCTAATACAGTGCAATCACGGTGTCACGGTTTCACCTGCTATGCAGCCTCCCCATGCCAATGTTCAGCCTGCTGTGCAGATTTCCCTCCACCAGGAGACCTCAGTGAGCCTTGCTCACTACCTTGCCAGCTACCTCTTCACTGATCCTACTACATCCAGGTCTCAGCCTTACTTATCCCAGCTTGTACAATGCCTCAGTGCCTCTTCATTGAGTCACCTCGGCTCTCTGTCCTGATCTCTCTTATCTTATGGCCTATCCAGGCCTTGCCTTGTGGCCTCTTGCCTTGCTCTGCAGCCCCTCTTGGCCTCCTGACTTGCGTTTAGTCCTTCCAGGCCTTCTGGCCTTGCTCTACGGCATCTCAGGCCATCCTGCTTTGCTCTGCACCCTCCCGGGCTTTCCTGTTGTATCTTGCAGCCTCTGGGTCTACTAGCATTACCTTGCCAGCCTTACGCCCCGTAGGGCTTTCTTGTTCCTTGTTACCTGTCTAGTCCTGTCCTTGTCCAGTCCTTGTTTAGTTTTGCCCTTGTCTGATCCCTGTCCAGTCCTGTCCTTGTCCAGTTCCTGTTTAGTCCTTTCCCTGATTGTGCTCTGTGTTCAAGGACCCAGTCTTGCCTCATCCAGCCTGCCCTGCCTCATTGCCTGCCCTGCCTCATCCAGCCTGATGTTCCACAGAAGACAAGCCCTACTAGCCCCCAGAATGCAAGGGCTCAACCTGCAGGAGAGGGGGTTGGTTAGGCAGAAGACCAGCTCCAGGCTTGACCTACAGCTCTGTACTGCCTCAGTGGGGGTGCCCCCTGATTTCAGTCTGCCAGTCCTTGACACAGTGTTTCCATTTAGCAAGCACAATAAACTTTTAGTGGGCTAGTCTAAAAATTGTGGCACTTTTTTTTAGCGATCACACACTCTACCTTAATGCAGAGGTGGGCAACTCCGGCCATCAAAGCCTGGTTTTCAGGATATCCACAGTGATAATGTATGACAGAGATTTGCATGTACTGCTTTCACTGTATGCAAATCTATCTCATTCCTATTCATCACAGATTTCCTGAAAACCAAGCCTGTTTGTGGCTCTTGAGGACTGAAGTTGGCCACCCCTGCCTTAAAGAATCATATATTAAATGCAATTTTAGCTTGCTTGCTAAAAAATTTAGCACCTTGATATTAAATAATTTTGTGTGTACCTTAGTGAATCAGCCCCTAACTGCACTGAAAGAAAATGGTTTAAATCTACTTCAACTAGTTTGCAGTATATTATTATTCTCACTCTTTAATCTACTCTAAACACACCATTTTACAGGCTCGATGGTAATCAATGCACACAGAAGGGTGAAAAACAAACCTTTTTAGTTACAACGCTAAATACTTGAGTTTGAGAGACTGTTTTAAGAATTATTGTTTACAGACAGTGAAAATGATAGTTTATCCAAAGAGAAAAAAACCAAACAGGTATCAAAACAGCAATTATCTGCCCCCACAGAATAAATCAACATCCATGTCCAATTCTAAATTTGACAAGTAGGGCTTCTGCAAACATAAACAGTATCCTCCCATAGGTGCCCAGAAGACAGACATGAGTTATATGAGACCGGCACAATGTATTTTTTAATTTTCTGGGCAAAGTTTACCATAGTTTATGAAAGCTCTGATCACCAGATGATCCAGTTCACTTAATCCCAAAGTGAATATTGTAGAGTGAATATAAAACAAAGTCTATTGACAGGAAAATGTGGGAGGGAGGATCTGGAAGCCAAATTTAGGCTTATAGTTAGAAAGCTGAAATCCAGAACCTCTAGGATAGTATTCTCTGAAATGCACCTTCTCCCTTGCGCAAATCCCTAGAGATAGGCAAAACTCCAAAGTCTCCATGCATGGATGAGACGATGGTGCAAAGAAGAGGGATTCAGTTTTGTAATGAACTGAGGAACCTTTTGGGGAAGGGGGAGCTTTTCCAAAAGGGCGGGCTCCACCTTAACCAGGGTGGAACCAGGCTGCTGGCGCTAACCTTTAAAAAGGAGATAGAGCAGCTTTTAAACTAGAACAAAGGGGAAAGCTGACAGTTGTTTAGCAGTGCATGGTTCAGAGGGAGGTATCTTCAAAGGATACTGATAAAGCAGGAGCGTTAGAACATCCCAACAGAGAGGATCCAAAAAAAGCAAAAGTAGCCCATGTGCCTATAAGTAAAGAATTATCTGGGCTAAAGGATTCAAAATTATCCCTGTCAATTGAAAAGGAAGTTGTTAATACAAACAAAAAACACACTCTGAAATATCTGTATGCCAATGTCAGAAGTCTAAGAAGTAAGATGGCTATAGCAGTGAATGATGAGATAGACATAATTGGCATCTCAGAGACCTGGTGGAAGGAAGATAACCAATGGGACAAATTATATCACAATGATAGTGAGGATCAACTTGGAGTGGGGGGGTGGGACTTTATGTTCGGGATGACATAGAGTCCAACAGGATAAAGATCCTGCAAGAGGCTAAGTGCATAGTAGAATCTAGGGGTGTGCATTCGGATTGACCGCATTAGTAAAACGCAACTCATATTTTTTTTTTACTTAAAAAATTGATTCGACATAAACGATCGGATTTCCCACATATCGAACATAGATATGTTCGATATGTGGGAAATCGCGATTGTTGAGCCAAAATAAAAATATAAACCCCCTCACCCTCCTTAATCCCCCCCCCGACTTACCACAACTCCCCGGTGATGGAGCGAGGAGTGAGGACGCCATTTCTGCAATCCTTGGCGAGAAGCATGTGACGTCGGCGGCACGTCGAGTGACGCCGGCGTCACGTGATTCCCGGCTCGTTCGCGCCCCCCCAAGCTGGCCAAAAGTTCTTTTTGGGCCGAACGAGCCGTCCGGCGCGAACGAGCCGGGAATCACGTGACGCCGCGTCACTCGACGTGCCACCGACGTCACATGCTTCTCGCCAAGGATTGCAGAAATGACGTCCTCACTCCTCGCTCGATCACCAGGAGTTGTGGTAAGTCTGGGGGGGGGATTAAGGAGGGTGAGGGGGTTTAAATTTTTTTTTTGCACATATGTACATATACCCAACTCATTGGATTTTTTTTATGTCCATATTGGCCGCAAGTGGGACCCCCTTTCGGACATAAAAAATATGAACATAAAATTTTGCTCTGCACATCCCTAGTAGAATCTTTATGGGTAGAAATCCCATGTGTGCTGGGGAAATGTTTAGCATATACTACCATCCACCTGGTCAAAATAACAAGACTGGTGATGAAATGCTAAGAGAAATTAGGAAAGCTAACCAATTTGGCAATACAGTAATAATGGGACCCTTCAATTACCTCAAAAGAAAACATTGTATCACAATTTTTGTTTTTTTGTAGGTGCTATCAATCTCTTTATCTTTTGAATCTTAATATTCACACACACCTCTCATTCATGAATTAGGGACCTTCATAACACCCAAAGTGCTGCACGTATGCACTTGTGTTTTTGCATCTGTGTGGGTCCTTTTTAATCATAGGTCCAATAGTCCACTATTTGCACAGAGATTTTTAACTTTTTTGCATTTTTGCTTTTTTCTTAAAACACAGAATGTTACTTCCCTTTTATTCTTTGTCAGAGTCAGAGGTCCGATGCACGCGTTTCGCGAGCCGCTGCTTCAGGGACGTCTCGTGCTGACTCACACCACCCGGCGCACTTCCGATACTTCACAAGGTGCTGCTGCGGGAAGAACTTTAAGTACTTCGTTTGTAGTAGTTTTACAGAGGTCCCTCAAAGTATTTCTAAAAATTAAAACACTTTTAGTTGCATAGCCATTATAGAATAACTCAAACTGTTTTACAACATGCACATCTCACACAGCTGGGAAAAACGCCGGTCAAGTACCGGACCTATCTCCATTTTCAGTCTCGGCATGTAAGCAGGTAGCTGTGTTAAGGCAGCACTTGTGCCTGATTTATAGGCTAATTCACTGATCTCACCTGATAACAAACTTGACCCTGATTTAACCGGGAGATCACATGAAGTGAAACCACTCGATTTCTGTATTAAGTCCACCTGGGGTGACTGATTTCAAAAGGAAAATCCACTTCTGTTCACATTGTCTGAGCATCTTCACTCTATCTCCTCCTCTCCAATGATGGTTAACCACCTCCAAAATTGTTCACTTAATATCCTTGAATTCATGATTGCATTCTTTAAAGTGAGCAACCAGGGGTTCCTCAAGCCTGCCTGTGTTAAGGCAGCACTTGTGCTCTGTTAAGCGAATCCTTATTTGACGTTTTGTCATGCCCACATATGTCAAGGGGCATGGGCAAAAGATAGCATAAACCACGAATGTGGAATGGCAAGAAAACTCGGGTAGGGCTATCACTCTGCCCGTTGCTGTGAATATTAAGTTTCAAAAGATAAAGAGATTGATAGCACCTAAAAAAACCCCAAAAATTGTGATACAACGTTTTCTTTTGAGGTTACTCAAATCGTTGTTCGGTGGACAAAGAGATACGTCTTTTATTGGTTTCACCCTTCAATTACCCCAATATTGACTGGGTAAATGTAACATCAGGACATGCTAGAGAGTTAAAGTTACTGGATGGATTAAATGACTGTGCCATTTAACCGTAACACCCAAGAGACAGGAGGATAGCAGGAAGTAACACTGTATTTAAAGGCGTAATAGTTATTCAATATTTTAAACAGTATTTTAGGATTGCTTTATGACTCTTCGGTAGTGCAAAGAGCACCACAGAGATGACTTGCCTAGGATCTGGGGGTAGGGAGAGGTGGGAGGAAGACCTTTTTCTATTATAAGAGCAAAGCTTGCTGACAATGAGAGAGCAATGAAATATTTTGAATTACGACCAGGAACAAGATCTGAAACATCCTGTGAAGGGGGGACTTGAGCAGAAGGTGGAATAAGAATAAATTCTTTCTCCCCTTCATTAAGACAATTTGAAAACATTAAATCAAGGAAGTATAGCATGATAATACAGCACCATAGTATCCTCGGGTTTTAATTCCTAATAAATAAAATGTTCATGTTAACCTATTTTCATTTGCGATTCTGCTCTCTTCTTTTGACTCTGCTCGTCTCGACGTGACATACCCGGCAACTGCACAGGACTGCAGCATGGCTTAACCACAGGGAAGACAAGATGAATCCATGCAAGACTAATTATGGAGTTGGCTGGAAGAGACTTGACAGCATTGCAATCACGTGGGTCAGACACACAGTACCAAGTGTTCCATTTGCTTATTTTAGCACAAAGTCCTCCAGAGCTATTCGGAAGCTAAGACTTTCATATGCCCATGCGACCTATTGTCATTGTGATGGTGACTTTTAGTGTTGCACATAGTTGATATTGTAATGTAAATTTTCAGTAGGGTATCTAACTGCAAAGGCCCGTGGGTTCTTTTAAGCCCACATAAAACAAGTCAATTTTAAAAACACAAGGTGTTCACGTATATTGTGTTTTGAATATAAAGTTCTTAGGAGGCTAAAAAGTACACATTTCCTTACAAGGTTCTAAATAATGGTGTACATTAGCTGCAGTAGAGGCATCCCTGCAATGTAAATGCATTTTTGGCAATTTAATGCATGCGTTCAGTTTCCAAACACACCTCCAAAATTCCCCTCCCCCTCCATAGTACATATTATGGAAGTACATATTTTCAGGCAGCTAAAAATGCACTTACTTAGATATGACTGATTTAGGTGGATTACCTGTGTAAAATGTACCTAAGGGGGTCATTTTTCAAAGCGATCGCACGCGAAAAGTCCCTTTTCACGTGCAATCACTAAAAAGGGGCTGCGTCAAGACCGGAACAGGAGGAGTCAAGGCGGCACGGGGGTGGACGCCGCGAAGACAGCATGGATGGCAAAAAGGTAAGGAGCCTTTTCGCTTCCAATTTCACGCCCGATAGCACCACCTTTTATGATGGCGCTATTGGGTGCGAAAGCCGGCAGCGATCACAGAGGTGTGATCGCTGCCGGCTATCGCAGGCCCACCCCCTGCTTCGCCCCCCTGAACCGCGCGATTCACAACGCCATGGTGTCTTAGAAAATCTAAGCTTAAGTCTTTTGAAATTTTACCTTATGTGTTTAGAAACATGGTAAAAAAATATCATATTGAAATATATTATTAGGGATTTGAAGCACAACCAAATCCAATCTATTACAATAATGAGTTTGCGTGTAATTTTAGTTTCCAAAATGTAATAGTTTTATAAATCAACAATTGTATCTATATGGAGGAAAAGTCCTCAGAAACCAGCTTGTTGATCACAAATCTCAATACAAGCTTTTAATAAAATCATTGGTCAAAAAATCACCAACCTCCCTAGTTTATTACATTATTAATTTTACTTTATTCTATACTTTTTTGTGAATTTTTCTTTACTTTTTTATATATTTTTATATAATCACTTTTTCTCTGTAATTTGAATGTCTGTTATTAAAATTGCCAGTTGTATGTCTCTAAAATCTCTATTGCATGATTTAGTGTCCCACAACTAAATGTAACTTATCTCCTTGTTGTAATCCTTTTGTTAATTGTAGGCTTTCTATCTTCAGCTCCAAAAATCTAGTTCGCCATTCTTATGACCATCATGAAGACGAGCGTTGAAATTACAAATGCCTAATACCACGTTTCTCTGTAAACAGCTGCTTTAGGGCAATGCTACAAAAATATGAAATCATGTATTATACAACTATTCACATGTAAAACTTTCTAGAATTAAATAAAGATATACTTGCTCAAAGTGTATCAGAAAAATTTCTTATTGTCTTCTTCCAAATACTCCTAAGGACATTCCACTGAGTTGGCAAAGACATCTAAATGTACCTGATATCATTGACCACAGTCACAAATTAAAAGTTTTTCTCCATTAGGAGTATTCATAAGCATTGGAGACTGGTTTTCATCATCCCAGGATTAGAAGGAATGGGCTTTAGAATGGCATATTCCAGAGGAAAGAACCTGAAAGAAATGTTGTGCTCTGCCATGTTACCACTAGATAAAAATATTGTGATGGGTGATTTAAGAGGCAAAAAGGTTGTTATAATGTGGACCCTTGACCCGGAGAGAGAACACCCACCTGAGGTATCGGGATGTTCTATTCCTCCGGAAGGTGGACCAGCGAGACGACCCCTCAGTGCTCCAGAAGATAGCCGAAGTGTACCGGCCAGAGAATCCAGCTGCGGGATCCTGGAAGGAACCAGGAAGGCGAAGCCCGAGTCCAATCCGAGTCTATGCAGGCCGCAGGCAGAACCAAGGTAAAGTCCAATCCGGGTCTGAGGCAGGCGGCAGGCAAAAGCAAGGCAAGGTCCAATCCGGGTCTGAGGCAGGCGGCAGGCAAAAGCAAGGCAAGGTCCAATCCGGGTCTGAGGCAGGCGGCAGGCAAAAGCAAGGCAAGGTCCAATCCGGGTCTGAGGCAGGCGGCAGGCAAAAGCAAGGCAAGGTCCAATCCGGGTCTGAGGCAGGCGGCAGGCAAAAGCAAGGTCAGGCAAGGCTAGGTCACACCACAGGAGGGAACAGCACGTACGGGACCTGTTGAAAGGCGTCTGAGTCAGCCCAGCACAGCTTTTAAATCTCCCTCCCCTGCTGACGTCAATTTCCGGGGCCGGCCTCGTCTTCGCGAACCGGCCCCTTTAAGAGGCGGAGCCAGCCGCGTAGTCCCTGATGCTGTCCCGTGACGGTCTGACGTCTTCTTGCCGCAAGCCGTGCTGCGGGGACCCCGGGAGATGGCGCGCCGACCCGCCGGCGAAACAGAGGTAGGGAGACCCGATCGTGCGCGGTCGCGATCGGGTCTCATAACAAAGGTTGTGGGACATTTTAAATGCAAACAATGAAGAATTTGTAATATTATTAGAGACATACAACTGGTAATTTTAATAGTAGATATATTCAAATTAGAGGAAAAGTGCATATAAAAATATATTAAAAAGTAAAGAAAAATTCACAAAAAATAAAGAATAAAATAAAATTAATACTATAATAAAATAGGAAGGTCAGAGGTTTTATGATCAATGATTATATTAAAAGCATGTATTGAGATTTGTGATCAACAAGCTGGTTTCTGAGGTCTTTTCCACCTTATAGATACAATTATTGATTTATAAAACAATTCAAACATTTTGGAAGTTATAATTATTGTACTAGATAAAAATATCATAAAAATAATCAGAAACACACCATAAAAACTTTTCAATACATGTAATGTAACATGAACCAATCACAATATACATAACATTTCTAAACACTCAACATGGCCATGTTTCAACATACAAGTCTGCATGAGGGATAACAGTATCCAAAAATCTTCTCTGCTTATAATCATACAAAAAACTTTATTAAAATACATAAACATATAAAAAATAAATATAAGATAAATAAAAAAGGTGGTAAACATAAAATCTATTACATTTATAATAGTGGTTTTCATCTGAAACAGAGAGGAGAAGTGAACACCATCTGTTAAGGCGATTTCATTGGTGTAAGAACCATAAGGACAGATGGCTAAAAAGTAATAAAAAATATATAAGAAATAATACAAGAAAATAATTAAAAATAATAAAATAAAGATAAAGATAAAACATTAAGATTATTTCCAAAAAGAATCAAAAAATGTTATCATACCCACTGTGGCCATATACCACCATACCCACAAGGTGTGATTGCATACGTTTCCTTAATTGTAAAACTCACAATGGGCTTTATTTTCTAAACGGATTGCACGCGATAAGGGATGTTTCGCACGCGAAATGTCCCTTTTCACGTGCGATACCAAAATGGGGGCGGAGTCGGCCCCAGAAGAGGAGGAGTCGGGGCGTCACTGGGGCCAACTTCGCGAAGACGCTGCGGACAGCGAAAAGGTAAGGCCCTTTTCATGTCCGAGTTTGCGCCCAATAGCTACACCTTTTATGGTGGCGCTATTGAGTGCGAAACCGGCAGCGATTGCACCGCGACAGGACGATCGCTGCTGGCTAGCGCAGGCCCGCCCCCCGTTTTGGCTCCCCGCCCCTCATTTCCTAAAGTATCGCAGGCCTGTCTTTTCAAAAGAAGCATCACAGATCTTATGACTGCGCTATTAATCTAAAGCCTAATATGGAGCCACCCAAGGGCAGGATGTACACCCTGTCCGTGGCAGAAAATAAAGCCATGTCTGAATATATTCAGGAAAATCTCCAAAAAGGCTTTATAAGACCATCCAAGCCCTCTGCTGGCACAGGGTTTTTCTTTGTGGGCAAAAAGGACGGTACATTACGTCCATGATTAGACTACAGTGGCCTTAATGAAATAACAATAAAGGATCGTTACCCCCTGCCTCTGATTTCAGAGCTATTCGACAGACTACAAGGAGCTCAAATCTTTTCCAAACTGGATCTGAAAGGAGCCTACAATTTACTTCGCATTCGAGATGGCGATGAGTGGAAGATGGCCTTCAACACTCGGGATGGTCACTTTGAGTATCTAGTGATGCCCTTCGGCCTGTGCAACGCCCCGGTTGTCTTTCAAAATTTAATGAATGACATTTTCCGGGATCTCCTCTATAAATGTGGTGTTGTTTACTTGGACAACATACTGATATTCTCGCAAGACATGACCACTCATCAGGAGGATGTTAAGAGAGCACTACAGAGATTCTGGGAGAACCATCTCTACACCAAGCTATCCAAATGTGAATTTCACAAGGAGTCAGTGCTTTCTTAGGCTACATTGTTTCCAATCAAGTCTTCCAAATGGACCCACAGAAGCTGGAGAGTATCAAGAAATGGGCGCAACCCACCGGGTTAAAAGCTCTCAGACGCTTCTTAGGGTTCACCAACTATTACAGGACCTTCATCAAGAATTACTCTTCACTTACAGTACCGCTTACAGCTATGACAAAGAAAGGTGCCAATGTTGCTAATTGGTTTTCAGAGGCTATAGCTGCATTCCAGAAACTAAAAGATGCCTTTTCCCAGAAGCTGTGTCTTCTACACCCAGACCCCTCCAAGCCTTTCATTGTAGAGGTCAGTGCCTCAGACGTTGGCATAGGGGCAATATTAAGCCAGGCTGGTGATTCAAAAGTTCCACAACTATGCTCATTCTTCTCCCGCCACTTCTCTCCTACAGAGAAAAACTACGGAATAGGAGATAAGGAGCTTCTGGCTACTAAGATGGCATTCAAAGAATGGTGGCCTTGGCTCGAAGGAGCGCAACATCAAGTAACGGCCTTCACAGATCATAAGAATCTTGAGTACCTCCGCCACGCACAGCGCCTGAATCATAGACAAGCGAGATGGTCTCTGTTTTTCAACAGATTCAACTTTGTGCTCAAGTACCGCCCTGGAGATAAGCATATCAGAGCTGATGCTCTTTCTCGCTCATTCCTCTCTGAGGACATATCTGAAGAACCGCAACACATCATTGACCCAGAGAAGGTCATACTGGCAGCTACCCTCTCAGTACTTGCAGGAAAGACTATTGTACCCTAGAACCTCAGAAAGAAGTTATTGGCTTGGGCCCACGACTCTAAACTTTCAGGACATCCTGGTCAACGTAGAACCCTGTCTAAACTTCAAACCTATTACTGGTGGCCCACCATGAAGGAAGACACATGCTCCTACTTCGCTTCCTGTGCAAACTGCGCTAAACAGAAGACACTGCTGGGTTGTTTATGGGGTCTACTCCAACCCTTGCCAGTGCCAGAAGAACCATGAACACATATTGCCACAGACTTCGTGGTCGATTTACCATCTTCAGGAAGAAACAACACTATCTGGGTAAACGTAGATCGGTTCTCGAAGATGGCTCATTTTGTGGTTCTCCCAGGCTTACCCACCACCATGGAGCTCGCCAAGCTATTTATTATGCACATCTTCCGCCTGCATGGCTTGCCTAAGCACATAGTCTCCGATCGAGGAGCCCAATTCACAGCTAACTTCTGGAAGGCACTATGTAAGAAGTTCGATATTTCTCTCGACTTCACCTCCGCATACCATCCACAATCCAATGGACAAACAGAGAGGATGAACAGGACTCTCAAGCAGTTCATTCATACCTACATGAACACTCGCCAGAATGATTGGAGTAAACTGTTGCCCTGGGCAGAATTTGTCATTAATTCTCATCCAGCAACATCCACTGGATCAACACCATTCGAAGTGGTTTATGGACGACTACCACTGCCACCACTGCCACTTCCGTTATCAGTGTCGTCCCCAGCAGCTCAATCTACTGCCAAAGATATCCAACAACTTTGGACTCAGACAAAAGAGATGCTTACAAAAGCAGGACTTCGAGCAAAGAAAGTATATGATGCTCATCACTGCAAGGCTCCAGACTTCAAGCCTGGTGATAAAGTATGGCTTTCCACGAAGCACGTAAGACTTAAACTTCCTTCACCTTGCTTTGCTCCTCGCTTCGTTGGACCATTTCCCATTCTCCGACAACTGGGCAATCTCACTTACAGTCTGAAGCTACCATCTACTTTAAAGATCCACAATGCATTCCACGTCTCACTATTGAAGCCATTGATCCTTAGTGAGTTATCCAACAAGGTACCAGATGTTACACCTATTGATGCAGAAGAAGACATCGAATACAAAGTAGACACAGTTCTCGATGTGAGAAGATGAGGCAGAGTATGGGAATACCTCCTGTCATGGGAGGGGTATGTCCCTGAAGAAAACTCTTGGACACCAATGTCTAATATCCTGGATAAAGAGATGCTACAGGACTTTCATCACTTGCATCCTCAAAAACCAAGACCTGGTAGGAAACAGCGTGGACGCCCTTTGAAGAGGGGTACTGTTGCGTCCGTTGGTCCTCGACAGCTTTGCCCTGTTTGCCTCACCTTATTCACGGCTCCTCCCGCTTACCTGGGAAAGATGGCTACTGCAGCGTCATCAAGCCGACCTTTGTGGCGTCCCCAGAATGGCTATGGTGCAGCCTCCCGCCATTGCTCCTCCCAGATACCTACTAGGGTGTGTGCGTGCACGCAACCCACATCTTTGTACCATCCTTGGCGTGAACCTCGAAGGCGTTCCCTCATGCTGACATCATGCCATCCGGGTATATTACCTTCACTCATTTGCTAGCTCCCCGAGTTAGCAAAGACTCGAATCCATTCCTGTCTGCGCTACTCTGCCGTTTCCGTGCTGCCGCAGGAAGCTCTCTCTCTGCCCTTCGGGGTAATCGCTATCCTGGGTACCTGCTCCTCGGGGGCCCTCTGCTTTATTTCAGGTGCCTCGCTCCTCGAGGGCCTGCTCTCCCTGCCTCGGTGCCTGTACATTCTACAACATACCTGGTGGAATCACATACCAACAACTACATCTAGTGAGTACTCTAACTCTCAGTCTATCTCATCCACAGTATCTCCTCGCCGGGAGACCTGCTGCGGAACCTCCTGATGTCATCAAGGAGAGAAGGGCTCCCTCTGCCAAGGTCCCTGAGAATACAACCACAGACTGCCTCACTACTGCCACCTCTGGTGGAGATCTTCAAGCTGTAAAATGTTATTATTGTAAAGCACTGCTGCTAATTGCTATGTTATTGTTTTCTGTTTAGCGCAGCTGCGAAGTTCTGTTGAATGTAAACCGATCTGATGTTACTAAACAAATGTCGGTATATAAAAGAATTCAAATAAATAAATAAATAAATAAATAAAATAAATAAATAAATAAAATAAAGAACTATCCTGGGTTTTGTGTGTACGAGCCTAGCCCAGTTTTGTGGCTCCTCACGGGGCTCCTCCCCAGGGGCATGGTCATCCCCACAGCACCCAAGGATCTACAAAACACACGTTATCATACATAAATATATGACTGATAATTAATGATGGTGATAAAATGGCCTGGGGAGGGACTGGATCAAAGTCTTTTCTCTGAGTGTGTGCACAGATTAGGAATCCAACTATGGGGAGAAGCTGGATCAAAGCTCTTGGTCAATGTGGCACAAGTGAATGGGGAGCATTGCTAGGCAAGATATAGGAAAAGGACTGGAGAGCCGAGGATCAGGCAGGGGTTAGGGAGAGGTTAGGGAGGGAGAGCACTAGGGATCCATGAGTCATGGATAGTGGGAGGCCTACCTGGGAACTCTCCAGATTTGGCCCCGAGACTCCAGAATTCTAAAAGAATTACCGGGTCTCTGGGCCAATACCAGAAATCTCCGGGTGCTGCAGCAAAACCAATCTGCTTGGACCCAGAAAGAAGAAAGGAACATCATTGGTCTTGCGCAGCTCAAAAAGGAGGAACTCGACAGTGATTTCTACCATCTCCAGACCTTTTTAACTTTTAACTTCACTTCCTCATGACACCACCTGCTCCTGCACAGCCTGTTTCCTGTATCCAGCCACTTGCCCGCCCCATCCTGTTTGCCTTGGCCAATCGACATTGCGATTTCCTGCCTGTGCATCAAAAGAGGAGTAAGAAACAGGCAGCGTCCACTTCCGCAGCATAGGAGAAAAAGGAAGAGGCTGCTTCTGTTCCAGGAGCCCAAGTTAGAATCTGCTGTATGAAAGAGAGAGGAAGAATGTATGCTGCAGGTGAATTCCATCCTGCCAGCAGCTGAATTAAAGATGAAGGCCTGACGCTACTGGTAGATCCCAAAAGCTGGAGATTTCTTTGAGTTTGTCTGAGAAGGAGTGTATGTGTGAATGAGTATGTGTGTGTATATAAGAAAGAGAGGAGAAAGTTTGTGAATCCCTCTCCCACTAATCCATGACAATCTCAGGGTGACTGCAAATCAAAGTTCCCAGGGATGGAGAGCGTGAATTTTTTAAATCCTTTTTAGTTTCATTTTTCAGGTGTTATTTGCTATGTCTGCTGCTTTGAAGTATTTAAGTGGTGTTTGGAACATTTAAAAAAAAAACTTGTACATGAGTTTTTAATTATTTGATCTTTTATTAATCAGCTTTTTTTGAAATAGTGTGTTTTTAGTATTATGATTATGTATTTATTTATTTCTTGATTTTATTGTTTGATGTTTGAGGAATGATGATGGTTCTGTTTTTCATTGTTGCACTGCATAGAGTGTCTGGCTTCTTGCGGTTTCCAGTTCAGTTTTTGTCTGCACATTTGAATTTCTACTTTATGATTGCTCTATTCAGTATTTGGTGAGGGTCTGTTTATGTTCTGCATGTGTGACTGAAATGAGACATTCTCCTAAAAGGAAGTGTATTCGTGTTTTAGGGCTTTCAGAGGGTCAAGCTCACACCCAACACACTTCACAATAGGCCTAATACCATATGGGGTCCAAGTGTCTGTTTTGCAGGGATTTCTGGTTGGCTGCACAGCAGTGCATGTAAATATAATGTAAGTGATATTTTTACCGCAGAATTCTGTACTTTGATATTTTTTGTGTAAAATATAAACGCATAAATCTTAACTGTGTGTGTGGAATGGGGCGGGGGGCATTGTGCAAAGCTATAAGGTTCGCCTGGGGCACCTAAAACCCTTGCACCAGCCATGGGTTCGGGGGGTGGGGGGGGGGATGGTGTCAGTTTTTAAAGTTTGTATCACTGAAGGGAGCTGGGTGTTTCTTTGGTGGTCCTGGGACAGAGAATGAATGAATGGGGAGGGGGAGGAGGGGGCAGCGCAGTAATTGTTCGCACAGGGCAGCAAAAAAGCTAGCACTGGCCATGCTCAAAGATGCTGCCTAATGGCCAATGAAGCATTCATAGAACATCCTATTCTATGCAGTTATTCATAAACCCATTTCCTCTTATTCAGCCCTGTCCTCCGCTAAGTTCAATCATATTAGCTTCGCACAAACTTGTCTTATCCCCTACAATATACTAACCCTCCCAACCCTTACCATCTTTTCTCCTCCTACCCCGCCCCTCCCCCCCCCCCCCCCCCCCCCCCCCACTTACATACTCTGGCTGCAAAAGCTTACTCGCAGCACCACTCATCACTGGAGGAAGCCCCTTATGCCAATCACTATCCCGTGTATTATATAGAAAACAAGCCGTTAAGCCCGTCACAACGGGCTACATTACATTTTTGTTTTCGGTCCATTTTCGAACACAGCACCCTCCTACACTTTTTCTCCCTCATTCCCCCTTCCCCTCAGTCACTCACCCCTTCCCACCCCTCATTCTTACTCACTCTCGCCCTCTCTGTCTCCACTGCCATCCTTCCACCTCACCTCTCAACCTCCCTCCCCTTCCTCATTCACTCCCACCTCTCTTCCCTTCATCATTCACTCCCAACCTAACATCATCTCAATCCCATCTCCCTCGTCCCTCACCCTCCTCCACTCCCTTTTTCTCTGCTCAAAAACCTTCTTACCCTTCCACTTACTCACATCCCTGTCTCTCATCTCTCCCTCATTCTCCCTCTTCTCCCCTCACTCTTCCATCCCCACACCCGACCTCCGCTCCTCTCAGTCCCTCCCCTCCTCACTCTCACTCAGTCTCCCTCCCCCCTCCCTCCCTCTCACACGCAGTCCCTCCCTCCCCCATCCCTTGAGTCCCTCCCACCTCACTCAATCCCTCCCTCCCCCTCACTCAGTCCCTCCCTCTCACTCCCTCCATCCGTCCCTCCCACTCCCTCCCTCCCTCCCTCTCACTCAGTCCGTCCCTCCCTCTCACTCAGTCCCTCCCTCCCTCTCTCTCTCTCCTCCCTCCCTCGCTACTGGCCGCTGCTGCCGCCGCTCCTCGTCGTCGTTCGCCGCCGCTCGCTGCAGCCGCCGCCGCCCGACACCGCCGCCGCTGCCACCCGATGCCGCCGCCGCCGCCGCCGCTGCCGCTGCCACCCGCCACCACCGCCGTCGCTGCAGGTCAGGTACTTCAGGTCACAGGAGCACAGTGGCTCCAAAGAGCTTTCATTGGTTGAGCCAGCACCATGTTAAGGTCCTAAGACACAGCAGGAGGCCTTAGGGGAGGCTTTAATTGAAGCAGACTCCGCATGAAACATACAACTATTGACTGTACAGAGTTGTGTGTTCCATCTACACCATGTTGATATGTGCCAATTGCACTCAGATGAATTCTTACGGAGTTGGATTTCAAGCCAGCCTCCGATAAGTGTAGAAGGTAATCAAGCAGTTTTTGTGTGGGGCAGGAGAACGGATCTAGGGCCTTCTGCTCAAACCACATGGAAACCCTCCTCCACTTCAGTCCTTAGGACTTTCTAGTGGAAGACTTTCTGAAAGCCACTAGGACCCGAAACACATTCTCAGAGAGATTGAGCGGTGGCAGAATTAACCTCTCAACATCCAGGCTGTAAGCGACAGAGCCTGGAGGTTGGGATGCCGCAATCTGCGTCAGTGAGACGTGATGAGATCTGGGGAAGTCTCCAGACTGTTCAGTTACTGAATGGATAACTTACAAAGGAGAGGAAATCAGACCTCTCTCAGCCAATGAAGGGCTATGAGGATCATAGTCCCTCTGTCCTCACGAAACTTCAAGAGAGTCTTCGCCACTAAGGGAATTGGAGGATATGTGTACAGAAGACCCTTGCCCCAATGGGGTTTGCTGCCTGTTCTGAACAGGGAGCAGAACTGAGTCACCTTCCTGTTGCAGGGGGACATGAACAGATCCACATCTGGGCTCCCCCAGAGGCAGATGATCCAGTTTGCTACTCCCTGATCCAGAGATGACTCTGAAGGCACAACTCAGCCTGTCTGCTATCACATTCTTCGCTCCAGCTAGATACATGCCCCTGAGCACCATCCCATGGGACAGGGCCTAAGACCAGATCTGGACCACTTCCTGGCACAGGAGGTATGACCCCGTGCCTCCCTGCTTGTTGACATACCACATAGCTACTTGGTTGTCTGTTTGAATCAGAGCAATTTTGTTGGACAGCTGATCGCTGAAAGCCCACCGCGTTTGCCCGATTGTCCGGAGCTCCAGGAAGTTGGGTTGACATCGCACTTCCAGGGTGGACCAGAGGCCCTGGGTGTGGAGCCTCTGTACATGAGTTCCCCACCCCAGAGTGGAAGTATCCGTGATTAGGATAATTTGTGTAGGGGGACTTTGATAAGAGGTTCCCCTTTCCAAATTTGAGAGTACCCGCCATCAGGACAAAGAGTCCTGAAGAGATGGGGTCATTAGGATGCGATCCTGGAGGATGCGATCCTCTGTGGCCAGGTACCACTGTGACCTCGGGGTCCTTTGGGCTCTGCGCACATGCAAATGTATCAAGGGAATAACATGGACGGTTGTGCCCATATGGCCCAACAGCCTCAACATGTGCTAAGCTGACACCTGCTAGCTCTGTTGAATCACCACTGCTATGGACATAAAGGTGACAGCTCTGGATTGCAGCAGGAAGGCTTTTGCCTGGTTGTGTCTAGCAAGGCTCCTATGAAGTCCATTTGAGGTGACGGGATGAGATGGGACTTCGGATAGTTGATGACGAACCCTGATGACACCAACACCTGGCTGGTCAAGCACATGGACCAAGTGGCCCCTGCCTGAGAAGTGCTCTTGACCAGCCAATCATCCAGGTAAGGGAAAACATGCACTAACAGCCTGCGGAGGTGCACCCCCATCATAGCCAGGCATTTTGTGAAGACACATGGGGCCGATGCTAACCCGAATGGCAACACTCTGAAAGTGCTATTTTCATACCATAAATCTGAGATACTTCCTGTGATTTGGGAAGATCTCGATATGAGTGTACTTGTCCTTCAAATTGAGGGAGCATAGCCAGTCCCCTTTTTGCAAGAGGAGAATCAGGGTGCCCAGGGAAACCATCTTGGATTTTTCTCTTTTTAGAAACTTATTCAAGGCCCTTAGGTCTAGGATGGGATGGAGTCCCCCTATTTTCTCTGGAATCAGGAAATACTGGGAGTAGAATCCCTGCCCTCTTTTCCTTGGTGGGATAGGTTTGACTGCTCTGGCCATTAAGAAAGCAGAGAGCTCCTTTATCAGTACCTCTTCATGCACTATTGGTCCCCAAAATGGGCATGGAGGAGAATTTGGCGGGTCACCCAATTTGTTTAATTGGTACCCCTGACAGACAATGGACAGGACCCACTGGTCTGAGGTTATCCTGGGCCACTGATCCGTGAAGGACCTTAGCCTGCCCCTGACCGGGGATCCAGCATCTCGGGTACAGGTGGCTGGCTCATGCTCCCTATGATCCAATCAAAAGCCCATCCCAGGATTTGAATGGGGTGCCGGCTGGGGCATGGGAACTCTCTGCTGCCTGGGATGGCCATGGGAGCTCACCCGCTGCAAATGGAAGTGAGGTGCTGGAGGATAGTACTTCATCTGGCAGTAGAAAGGCTTCCTCTGACCCTGTCTCACTGACCTCCTTGCTGAAGTTGTCAGGCTGAAGTGCTGGTGAAGAGTTGTTGGTCCCACAACTGGGCTACTGCATCCCTCAACTTATCTCCAAACATATTCTCTCCCATACCCAGCAAGTCAGTGAGTCTTTCCTGTACCTCTGGATGGAGGTCCGAGGCCCGCAGCGATGCCATTCTGCGGGTGCTGATTCTCACTGCAGAGACTCTCAATGCCATTTCGAAAGCATTGTAGGTTGTTCGAACCTCATGGTTTCTGCACTCCAGGCCCTTATACACAGTGACATGAAGGTGTCTTGCTGTTGTTGAGGCAACTGCTCAGCTGCCTCCTGCACCTGCTTCCAGAGGTTCCGCAAATATTGGCTCATATAGAGCTGGTAGGAGACAATTCGGGCAATGAGCATGGCTCTCTGGAATACTTTCCTCCAAAGAGCATCCATCGCTCTATTATGCTTCCCCGGGAGCACAGAGGCATGTGTCCGAGAGTATGCTCTGGCCCTCTTGAGGGTGGATTCAACCACTACTGATTGATGTGACAGATGATGCTTCTCGAATCCAGTAGCCTTCTGGATGAGGTAAACCCCATCTGCCTTCCTGTTTATGGGATTTATTGTGAGGGAGTGTTCCCAGATCCTCAGCAGTCCCAGCAGCACTGGGACTGCCACGATCTCCTTAGGAGCCTCCACGAAGTGGAGGATTTCCAGCATCTTGTATTTGGCATCCTCCTTCGTCAACAACTGAAAAGGGATGGCCTCGGGCATCGCCCACACAAAACCTGCGGTTAAGTCCTCTGGTGGAGACTTCTTTCGATCCTCTGGAGGAGAAGGCTCTGAAGGGAGACCCTCTGAGTCTGGGAGGAGGATTCTGCAGTGTAATCCCCCCAGGGGTCATACGGAGCCTCATCCTTATTGTAATCCACAGGGGATGGGGCCCTAGGTGCTCGGCCATCGTCCAGAGGCATGGGCACCAATAGCACCAGTGCTGGCTCTGGCAAAACTGGATGGGGTGCTGCAGGCCTCGGTAACCCTGCCAGCCTCAATGGAGCTTCCTCCTAGGAGGAACTGGTAACGAGCACCATATCAGTCAAGGGAAGCATCAGTGCCCCACTAGGTATCAATGGCCTCCCAGGAACTGACACCAACTGGGTTGATAATGCACCATTGAGCATACTGAGCCATTCCAACAGTGGTTCCAGAATGGAGAGCGCAGGCATCAGCATCGTCGGTGTCACAGGCACGATGTCCTGCAGCACTCATTCCACCACCAGCTGGATTCTCCGCTCTAATTCCTCCTTGAAAGTTGCTGATGCCAACACCAACTGGGAGGCAGGAAGGATGGCCAGATCTTCCTCAGATCCCCAAGGTGAATTAGCAACTGGCACCAGGACCAGCGGAGACCATCGCGGACTCCCAGCATCGATGGAAGATGGGCACTCCTCACTGTGGGGTTGCTTCAGGGGTATCATGGCATGAGCCCACCACTGTACATCAAAGGTGACCAGTGCCAATGCTTCCTTGGCTTCACTCAGTGCTCAGTTCAGTCTTTCCCCAGTGTGGAGCACGATGACGAACCCGACGTCCTCGACCTGGAAGAAACTGACAAGGTCCGGTCTCTGGCACCCCATTCACCAGTGGCATTGAAAGAACCGATGGCCCTGCCGATGTCGATGACGTGGTATCCATTGGAGCAGCTCCAAGCTCCCTCGTTGCAGGTGCCACCGATGCTGATGTCGATGACTCAGACTTCCTTGACCCAAAGAGTTTCTCCATCTTATCGAGTTGAGTGCGAAGTCCCTTAGGGGTCATCTGGGTACACATGTGGCAATCCTGGACATTATAAGATATCCCCAGGCAGAGGGCACTCACCTCATGGGGGTCCGTGATAGACAAGGTCCTCAGACACTGGGACATTGATGGAAACCAGACGAGGCCATGACAAATGAAAAGATGGGGAAATAAATGACACGGTGACTGTGGGCGGTTGAATTGGTGGGCACCGAGGCACTACCTCCACAGGGGAGACAAAAGTGAAATTAAACTTACCGAGAACACCGAAAAACCTGATTAAGGACCCTAAGGGGGGGGGGGGGGGGAACTGAGAGGGACCCGGCATCGATGAAATGCACAAAAAACCGAAAATCACCGGTGAAAGTTTTCCAAAAGCAATTTTTTGAAGAAAACGACATGAGCTCATTTAACCGCAAGATGAAAGCTCCATAGAAAAAAAGAGACTGAGGAGGCACCCCATGTGGCTGTGTGGTTTAGGGTATGCTGGGCATGCTCAGTGTGCCTCGTCAAAGTCCAGAAACATTGACAAAAGTTTTCCATACCGGGCTCCATCCGATGATGTCACCCATGTATGAGGACTACCATTCTGCTTGTCCTAGGAGAAAGTTGTCTCTCATCAACTTGTACATTTTTTACATAAATATTTTTCTTACCAGGCTATATAGGTTTTTGCAATTGCCAAAGCACAGAATCTGCCTTGGTGGCCATGATCAACAAATATGAATTAAAACTGAAACAGGGAAGGGTATGCTCATTATCTTTATAGATATGAGCGCAACCTTTGACAATAATTGATCATAATCTTGATGCAAAGTTTAAAGGAGCTCAGTATTCAAGAAATTGGCTTGAATTTGTTTGTTTATTTTTTGAGTAAATGCACTTGTCAAGCCAATTGGGGTTCCAAACTGTCATCTCCTCATGTGCTGTCTTGTGGTGAACTCTAATGTTCTGTTTTGTCCTCTTTTCTATTTAATCTTTATTTAACTTCCCTGTCTGTTTTAATTCAAGATCTTGATTTTAGTTTTTTACGATATCCATGTGGTTGCGTATCCATGTGATTGCTGGGAACAATTATTGAAATTCAATGAATATTTTGATAGAATTGTCAAATGGCTGCATAGTCACAAATTAAAAGTTAATCTGAGTAAATCAGTATTATGGCCGGGGTGGCCAACTCCGGTCCTCGAGAACCACAAACAGGCCAGGTTCTCAGGATACCCCCTTCATATCCCTCAACTGAAAACAGTCCAGGGTTACAAAGCATTTCACCTCTCAGCCAATAGCTCTAGGCTGTTTCAGGCTGGAAATTACTGAAAGTGATTACCATCCGAAAACTGTTCGATAATCTATGTGAAATCAGTTGGTGGTCTCAGTCAAGTTCCCAGTGTCTACATAAAAATAAATAAATACCATCATTACAGGTTAGGACTAACTAGCACCCCTGTTGGTAGCAGGAAGAAAGAATTGCACAGGCATTGAAGCTGATGGGCTCTCTCGCTCTAGAGACGATACCACAGAGCAGGCTGAAACACACAGGCAGAGCAGTGTAGGGATGCTTGCACCTATACTGCTTGCACTGTGCCTGCTCTGGGGGGGTGGGGGAATCAATTTTGAATAAGTCCACGTTCTTTACAATGTACATGGACACTTTTATCCTGCATAAAGTGCAACCAGTTTCCAAAAGGAAATCATGCGCATGTTGTTTTGCTTCAAAAATTAGCAAGGACCAAGTTACCATGCTAAAAATGCCCTCACACTATGCACCAGCTATCTGTGCAGGCAACCGAGTCGGGGCACAGTGATGAGCCTATGTTTCAAAATTCTGCGTACACACGCTGTATCCATTCCCCGACTTAAACACAGCCTCTGGAGCACCTCTTCCTAACCCAGCTAAAAGTACAGGCATGGTGGAAACATACACCTACTTTTAGCCAGGCAGAGGAATGCAATTTCCAGCCAAGCCAATTTATCTGAGTAAATAGCAATTTAGCCAGATAAATCACCAGGTACTCAGGTAACAAGCTTTGAAAGTTGACCTCCTTGTGGGTAAATGAAGGACTTTGGTTTGCTGTCAGACTGGGACTTTTCACGAGTTCTGAAGGCACTAGCAAAAAAATATATATATATAACCATCCCAATACTTTTTCTTTAGCTGCAGTGTTCAATCTGTCTCTCTCCCCCTCTCCCTCGCCCTCTGTCTCTCTCATTCATCTGAACTACAGTTTGCATTTGGTCTAAGCTCGCTAAACTAATTTTACTCCCTTTGCTTGAGGCTTTGAAGGGGCAAAATCGTCTGCACTGTTTCATCCACTAAAGCCACCCAGCCAGCTAATTTATCCTGTAATTGATACGACACTTCTGAAATGAAAGGAGAAAGGGTCAGAGAATGGGTCATCTAAAAAGCACGGCTCTATAAATTCAGCTTCACTCTATCAACGTGACAGCATTTCCCTGCAGCTGAAACAAACTAACTTGCAAAGCTCGCACATTTGGATCCACAGAGAGGCTGCAAGGCCGCACTTGCTGTTTGCACCCTACAAAAGGTGAAAGTGAAGGCTGACTTGGTTCTGCAGGATCTCCCTTATAACACGATAAAGGCTGGGGAGGGGAAGATGATATGTGTGAAGGTGGAGTGTGAGAAATTGCTCTGTGGCCTTGAAGTAATATATTGGCCTTGTTTTCCCCTGCTTACAAGGCCACTCCAGGAAAGAGGTCAAGTCCTTGTGAGCATCTGGAACGATGGATGGGACTGGGTTAAGTGGTTTATGTAACAACAACAAGAGCTGGCCACATGCTCTTGCCAATCAAGGGCAGCTCTAGTATGACCTAGTGCTATTACATCTTGGACATTCAGCGGCTTTGATTACGTTAAGTGACACTACTTTACTCTGCCAGTTGAATTATAAACGTTTCGGAACAATACTTAAGAGATTCACAAGGACGTTTTTCTCACCAGTGACTGAGAGTGTCGCAGTTTGTGTATTCACACTTGTTGCTCCATTTTAAGGTCTTTTTTTTTTTTTCCCCTGCTTTCAATTTAGGTGGTGAAGATTGTATAAGTGAGATCTTTTGTCAGTCCTGAAATAATGTTTTGGCCTTGTTTACCCCCTGTTTACAAGGCCGCTCCAGGAAAGAGGTCAAAGTCCTTTATGTGCACCTGGAAAGAGGGATGGGACCTGGATTCGTGAGTTATGTAACAACAACAGGATCTGAGCACATGCTCTTGCCAACCGAGGGGCAGCTCTGTCAGGAAGGCTCCTGTCTCCCACAAACATTATCCACTCTAGCCTCAAACTCCAGTTTTAAACCAAATAGGACTGGTTTTTTTTTTCTACTTCGACCAGGTGACAGAAAGGCGATGGTATGCAAAGGTGCTTCCTTAGGCCGCAGATGCCCAAGACGAAGAACTTCTTGGCTTTCTCTGATTTGTTGATCGAATCCTCAGCAGCTGGTCTGGAAGACTCATTTGCGCTGAGCCAAAGTTTCAAAACAATCAGGACCAAAAAAAAAAGACAATGAAAATAACCTTCCTTTTCCTTCCTTCCAACCTTTGGCAGTAGAGTAGGGTCTTCATTAAACAATCACGCCAACGAGTGCTTCAGACACGTGAACTGCAATACATTGGAAGCTGAAGTGGAATGCAGTTCATGTTCCGGTGCCATAAAGTTAAATGATGGTTTTAGAGTGGTAAAGCGGTTTTAGCAGACAGCTGTGAACCTGCACAGCTTATCTACCTCACTTGTGAAACCTTCAGCAAGTCCCTTTCCCAGACTGCCCACACGGCTGCAGAGTCTGCGGGTGTTGTTACCCCCACGGGCTTTGCACCAGTTTTCAAAAGGAAAGTGTGATGATCATACAGTGCTCTCCCGTCAAAAACTGCCATGGAGAAAAAGTACCCCGTAGGCCTTTGCACCTGCTTTTTTCCATGGATATTTCTTTTTTCCAGAAGAAAACAAATCATGTAGTTTTGAAAGTGCAAAACCTACACATGTTCTCGCTTCTCTTATCCTAACCCCACTTCCTGGAATGGCCTCTGCAAAACAAACGTTAAACCACACACGTTGTAGAACAAAAAAAAATGTAGAACAAAAACATATTTTACCCACACTAAGCATGGGCAACTTTCAAAGATCACATTTACTGGGGTAGCAAAAATGCCAGGAATTGAGTGGCACCTTATAGACTACTAAAGCATGAGCTTTCGAGGACAGAGTCCACTTTGTCAGATGCATGAAGTGACGTGCAAGCGATGGATAAAATATATGCAGAACAGAGAGAAGACATTGAATTAGGCAGGACATAGTGTGGAGAGAGTGTTAATAGCATTATAGTATAGTTACTGTCAACTGAGCTAAGTGTGAAAAGACAGAATGATCTGATAACAGTGGAGTTCATAGATATTGTAGTGAGTCATGAATCCCTTGCCTCCCTTCATACTTAAGGGGCTGACTTCACCCTAGGCTTCATCCCGATTGCCAAGGCAAGGAAGTGCAGGCAGAGACTTCCTTATGTCTTACTTTCAATCAGGGCGCGCTGCGTGCTAGGACCCTCCCCTGGCCCTACAAGAGGCCAGGCAGTCTGCACGCGTGCGTAGGGGCATGGCCAATGCCACTGGAGATGCCAAACTCCGGCGTGAGGCCTGGTGCGTAGTGGAAGGCCCGGTGACCACCGCCACAGGACGCCGATGCCTGGAGGAGCTCGTGGCTGCCACTGGGGAGGCCGACCTGTGACTTGCAGAGGAGCTAGCGAGGTGAGTAGGCCCATGCACAGGCGGAGGGGGAACGGGGCGCGCAACATTATCAAAAGTTGAACAATGATTCACAGTTCCCCATCTCTCAGCAGTAGCTGCAAGATAATCTAAACCACTGTTGTTGGTAAAGACTAGGGATGTGAATCGTTTTTGAACGATTAAAATTATTGTCAGATAATTTTAAAATCATCCTAAATTGTTAGAGTGCACGATACAATACAAATGCCCCCGATTTATCGTCAGGGGCATTTGTATTATATCAATAAATAGGGCACGGGAATTATTTGGGGGAGGGCGGGAAAACCGGCACACCAAAACAACCCCTAAACCCATCCCGACCCTTTAAAACCAATTCCTTACCCTCCCCCACCCTCCCGAACCCCCCCAAAATGTTAAATTACCTGGTGGTCCAGTGGGGGGGGGGGGGGGTCCTGGCGCGATTTTTCGCTCTTGGGCCATCGGCGCCATTTTGGCTGCCACTAATTAAAATGGCGCCGATGGCCCGATAAAAAAAAAAACCACCCGACCCTTTAAATCGACCCCCCTTAGCCTCCCCCACCCTCCCGACCCTTTTTTTTTAGGGAGGCCCGCGCCGCTAAAAAAATAAACCCACCCGAACCTTTAAATCGACCCCACCCCAAAACCTTTTAAAATTACCTGGTGGTCCAGGGGGGCCTCGGGGTGCCTCGGGGAGAGATCCAGGGGGGCCTCGGGAGAGGAGAGATCCAGGGGGGCCTCGGGGAGAGGAGAGATCCAGGGGGGCCTCGGGGAGAGATTTCCTGTTCCCAGGCATCAGCTGTTCTAAAAAAAAATGGCACCGATGCCCCTTTGCCCTTACCATGTGACAGGGTATCCGTGCCATTGGCCGGATACCCTGTCACATGGTAAGGGGCTGATGAGTAAAGATGGCCGGTGCCATCTTTAAAGATGGCGCCGGCCATCCAGTGCTCCTACCATGTGACAGGGGCTGGCCAATGGCACGGATACCCTGTCACATGGTAAGGGCAAAGGGGCATCGGCGCCATTTTTTTTTAGAACAGCTGATGCCTGGGAACGGGAAATCTCTCCCCGAGGCCCCCCTGGATCTCTCCTCTCCCCGAGGCCCCCCTGGATCTTTCCCCGAGGCCCCCCGAGGCCCCCCTGGACCACCAGGTAATTTTAAAAGGTTTTGGGGGGGTCGGGAGGGTGGGGGTCGATTTAAAGGGTCGGGTGGGTTGGTTTTTTTAGCGGCGCGGGCCTCCCTAAAAAAAAAATTAGCGATGTGAATTGGAATCGGAAACGATTCCAATTCACATATCTTAACGATCAGATTTCCACCCCCCCCCCCACCCTCCCAGCCGAATCTGATCGTTAAGACGATCTGGCACACGATTCACATCTCTAGTAAAGACTGAATCCAAAGCATCTGAGTTACTGAATCCTGCAATTAATCCACATTTTCTGACCTGAGATACATTTCTCCAACCAAGTTTTCATCAAGGAAAAATCTTTAGATCAAAAAATCTCAAGATCTATGTAAGATTTTTAAAAGATTCTCTTTTATGTATTCCTTAAATCCAAAAAGAGTAGACAATCAGCTGTGAAGTCATCTTGTAAACTAGGAGAAAAACACTGAGGAAGATTTCAAATAGCACATCCCATATCATGTAATTACATTATACCAATGAAAACTGACCATGGAGTTAAGTCTATGATAAGTAAGAAATTGCAACCATTCAAAACAGTTCCTCATCATCTTCCTTTCAGTGAATTGTATGTGCCTGAATTTCTGAGTTAAGATCTCTTGAAAAGGAAAATATGTACAGTGTAAAAATACAGCGTCATTTTATTCCAATTTTATTCAATTTCTCAATAACAAAAAAAACCCCAAATATCATCTATGCTATGTCCCATGTTTGTCCAGTAATAAACCAATGGAGTCTTGGATCTAGGTCTTTTTATACAGCTTGTATATTTGATCATTTGAGTCTCTAGCGGGCACTTAGTTTTGTCAACATTAAATAACTTAAACATATTACATATATTGCCACAGAACCATTGCAACTGGAGTTAAAGAAAAGACTGTAATGCTTTCCATACTTCAGGTGAAAAGAGGTTTTTTTCGACATGTTTCGATTGATACTAATAGCAATGGATATTGATTTTGCTTTAACTTCACTTTTTATACTGTAAGTGACCTTTGGTTTCCCGTTACTAAAGTAATGAACCATTAAGCTGGGGACGTTCTGTGTTACAATAATTGAGAGAGGTTTGAGTTTCGCTTCCCATGTGGGACCATTCAAATGGTATGTGCTAGATGTTATCATTCCAGCACACTTGCTATACTCGTGAATTTTAGTTTGGATTTTGATGGGAGTAGGAGCTCCCAGGCTCCTGTCTTCTCATTTTTCCTTCTAATTTATGGAAAATGAGTAGAGTAAACCCATTTAGGGTTTGGCCTCCTATTGATTTTTTTTACCTGCCCTTGAATATTATTTGGACTCTTTTAAGCCAATTTTTGGGATTTCCCTATGAGAACCGATCCCCCTTGTTGCAGTGGATTGGGGTTTCCCAGTATTCAAGGCTGGATGTGGGGTAAGGAAGACCTGCTTGTGCTATATCTCCTAATGAGCATAACCAGTGACAATGACCTGCTGCAGAGAAAGAATATCTTTGCATTAACCATTTTGAGCTATCTTTTATGTTGCAAGCACAGAAGTTTTATTCCACTCTTCCTGCTTCTTGCTTAATTTTTCCCCTTTTGGTTTAACTAATATTTTTCCACTTGGAGCTGATAACCCATGTTATCCGGGAGTCAGTATACCAAACCTGTTACGGGAGCACTAGGGACCGATCCCATCTATTGTGGGAGTACTAGGGAGCAATTCTGCTTTCGGGGAGAGTGGTGTGCCCTTGGACCGCGACGCAACTGCAGAAAGGAGCTCCATAGAAGCGCTGAGGCAGGTGAGACATATCCCAGCAAAGGCAGACAGGCAGAAGACCAGGGACTCGGACCTCCGCCAAACCTGACGCATCAGTAGAGACCCAACAACACAATGCTGGTCTCTGGGGTAGCCCTCTGGCCACTCGATAGCCCTTTTGGACCTGCCTTACGGGAATGGCAAATGTGCCAGGACGGCAAAGGTCGAGGGCAGACGATGGAACTGGAACAAGATGAGACTTGAAGACAGAAGATGATCAGATGATACTTGAAGACGAGAATCAGACGAGGACTTGAAAGGATGAGGCAAGGCTGACAAGAAGAACATCAGGGACATTGATGAAGACACTTGCTGAATAGATAGATGACAGAAGAGTTAAAACTCAGTTTGAAGGTATCCGGCCATGACTCGTAGCAGAATCCATCCTGGACAGAGCTTCAGGGACCAGGCATGATTGGCGCAGGCCAACCTGAAGAAGCGATGGCTTCAGACCCAGCGTGAAAGACGCATCCAAAAGTTATCCTAAAGTTGAACTTAGGACAGCCCACTAGGAGGTAAATCTGGAACCAGGATATCTGAGAGGAAGGCTACCCTGACAAGGGTGCCAAAGAGTCAGAAGGCTTCCTAAGCGTAGGAGCCAAAAGGGTCTGAATGGTAGACAGCGAAAAGGACTGAAGATTGAGACATAAAAGGATTCTGAAGACAAAGACAACTTGGAACGAAGATGCCAGGTACATCAGAACATCTGGACTTCAACCCCCAAGACACTCAGTCAAGAGCATCAAGGAAGTGTCAAGTGAACTGGTGAATGAGACATCTGAGACATCTGGACATCTGGAATTCGGACCCCCAGGTCACCCAGCCAAAGGCATCGAGGAGGCTCCAAGAGGCAGAACAACAAGATGATGGATTTCAGGAAGGACAGGACATCAGAAGGCAGGACTCCAGGAAGATCTGAAGGTGAGGACATCAGGAGGGTTGGACAACGAAGACATCTGAAGATGCAGACATGGGATCCAGCGAGAGACCAGTCAGAGAGACCAAACATGGAACGAAGATGAGATGAAGGATCAGGAACCACAGATGAAGACAAAGAATTCCCACGAAGAACAGAGTGCCTTGAAGAAACGGAGCTGGACATCAGGAACTCCTGGACAGACGAGCTGGAATGGAGGATCCAGGAGAAGTCCGACTCCATGACTGATCCTTGCAAAGGCAACAAAGAACTGAAGGCTGAGCCCTTTTGTAGGGCTGAAGAGGAACACCCAAGATGACATCATTAGGAGGAGCCAGGAGGACTGGCCCTTTAAATCCTGAGAGAAGGCATGGCCTCGTGCCTAAGGAGGTAGGAGGCAGGACCTTGGAGAGCGGCCTTGCTGCAAAGGAAGAAAAAAGCAGGCCCGCATCCCGAGGGGTCAGAGGCGGCTCCTGCCGCTGAAAAGAAGCTGAGGGTAGCTCCAGCTGCTGAAGAACACCAGTGGCGGCCTCCGGGCTGTGAAGAGGACGGAGAAGGCGGCTCCATGCTGCACTGGGAACACAAGATGCCGGCAGCCCCTGGACCCCATGAAGACGGTGTCGGCAGCCTCCTGGCTGCATAGAGGCACGGTGGCAAGGCCCGCCATGCAGGAGCAACTGTGGACGGTCTCCGGACCGCAGGGCACGGCATCAGGGAGCTGGCTGGCTGGTCGCAGGCAGGATTGTAACAAAACCTTTGGAAGAGGGAAGTCTTTCATCCAGAAACATACAGAGGTGTTACAAATTCCATCTAAAGCAAGGGATCCCAGTAAAGTACACTGAATGGAGAAACAAAGAAGATGCAACACAAAAGTAACAAGAACTTTGTTGCTATTGGGGAAAGTTACTTAAAGGTGTGAGAAGTGTCCACCAGGCATTGCCTAAGAAGTGCAAAGAATTCAGGACAATACAAGGGAGATTAAAGTACCCTTCAGGTTGTTACGACTGTTGCTACCCGACGTCTTCACTCCACCCTCCTTACCTCTTTGGCGACTCCTCCCACGGTTGATGGATGTCTGGCTGCTGCGGCGTCTGCCTGCCATCCTCTCCGGTGTCCCCGGTCCGGCTTGGGCGCTGCATCCCGCCATGTTGTTCAGCTTCCATTGGGCGCGCGCACCGCGTAGCCCTGCTTCTTATTCCTTCTTTGGCGCGAACCTCAGGAGCATCCCCCTGTGATGACGTCATGCATCCCGGATACATAAGCCTACTCTGTTTGGTAGCTAATCGAGTTAGCTCTCAGTACCTAGCTACTCTGCCTCTCCTTAATTGGACTTACTCTATCGGGGTACCTGCTCCTCGGGGGCCTCTCTCTTTTCTTTCAGGTCACTGTCTGGAACTGGTACTCGCTCCTCGAGGGCCCATTTTCCTGGACTCGCTGCCTGAGCTCACTTCTGCTTGGATGAAACCACTGCCTACACCATCAGTGAGTTACCATCTATACTCTCGCAGAGCTGTTCCCTGGAACCAGGTACTCGCTCTTCGAGGGCCTGCCTCTATTCCAACTTCTGTGTTACCTTCCGGGAGAAACCGCTGTGTGAGTAATCAACCAAGGAGGCTCTATACCAGAACCCTGTGTATGCTCCACTGTACTCACTATCTCAGTTTTTCTCCACTACAGCACAGCTATTGAGGGATCGCCGTTCCAGTGTCCTGAGGGACTACAAGCCCAGCCGGGCTTTATCTCTACTCACTACTGCCATCTCTGGTGGCTTCTCAACTCTATTTAATAAAAGATAATTCTGTGTTTTATGTCCTAAAGCTGAGCCTGACCTGTGGCCCCTCACGGGACTTCCCCCCATGGGCGTGGTCATCTGCCACAGTATCCAAGGGTCCACCCAAAACCTTACAAACAATAACACAGGTGCTGCATAAGGAGTTTGTTATGACCGTCAGTCGCAGACAGCCGCGACTGACTCAGCTCACGTTATGTGTTGCCTTGCTCTCCTCCCCGGGTCAACTCGCAGCTGGGGCTAGCTGCTACCGCCACATACCTCCGGGTTCTCGAGACTCTTCTTGGCGGCCGGAACGCCGACGACCCTCACGCCGACTCTGGGCCTTCCTAGGCGCCCGTGTGCGCCACCAGGCCTCCCTTTAAAGGCCCAATGGCGGGAACCTCAGGGGCGTCTCCGACTGATGACATCAGAAGGCTGGGATTCATAAGCACCTCCCTTGGCAATGAGTTCCTTCACCTACAGTTGCTTGCACCTGTCTCCTCGGACCCATGGTTCCTGCCTTGGATCTACCTGTGGCTCTGGACTCTGGCTCAGGTACCCGCTCTTCGGGGGCCTGCTCATGCTCCAGTTGGAGACCTTGTCTCCAGGCTTCCCCGCTCCTCAGGCTAGCCCTTGCGCCTTCCAGAGGTCCTGCCTGATGGCTTTCCTGCTCCTTGGGGTTGCCCCACAAACTACTTTACTGCTTTGGAGACTTGACTCTGCGCTTCCTCGCGCCTAGGGGCAGTGCCTATGCCAAAGACTGTACTCTGCGCTTCCCTGCTCCGCGGGCCAGTGCCTATGTTTCTCTACAGGAGATTCCACCATGCACAGCCCCGCTTCTCAGGGCAGCTTATGTCACTACTTCGGAGATTCGACTCAGACTTCCCCGCTCCTCGGGTCAACCTACATCATCACACCAGAGCCTCTCTCACTACACTGTCCCACCCCTCGGGACAGTCTCTGCTGCATTCCTCCAGAAGTTCCTGTCTCGCTCTCCCCGCTCCTCGGGGCCTGCCCAGCGCTTCTCTGTCGGAAGCTCCTGTTCTGGTACTTGCATCTCCAGTTCTGCCTGAGTACTGTGTGTCCCCTCCGAACTGTGTCTCTTGTCCTGCTCCTTGGGATACCTCACAATACACTCTCTACAAGCCTCTACGATCATGTGGCTGGAACGCAGGACGTTCTATCTCTACCACTACTACCATGTCCCCTGCTGCAGCTGACCTCGCCTCCCAACGGTGAGGACCTGTGGGGCTCCTCCCCACATGTTGCATCAACCCTCACCTCGGACCAAGGGTCCACAAAACCCACGAATCCTAACAGAGTTAAAAGAATTCAGAGTATTTCTGGAACAGTATTACATCTGGGACTGAATTCTGGTTAAATATTGGGACTGAATATATATTCTGATCACCTCCAGTGGGAAGAGGCAAGAGAAATAAATTGAGAGGTAAAAGAAGATTAAATTCACTTTAATCTGTACAGAGGAAGAAAGTAAGGAGTTGGTTGCAAGGAGTAATTCTGTGTAAATATAGAGCTTCCACTAGAAGTAGAGACTTTATTAGAAGAAGTGGAGTCACATGTTTATTATCTGCTGTTTATTATTTATTGACTTTGATGAAGAAAACAAATCTAAATTGCAAATATTATTCAATCATCTAACTGAAATATCAGTAAAGAAGTTGGAAACCACCATTCCTCTTCTATATGTTTATTGGATGCTGAGACTATATAATTACTGATGCTGTGAGCTAAGGACAGAAATAAGGCTAAACTGCAAAGAAGTAGGACAGAGTATCAAAGTTGAAAATTAGTCAAATCAATAACAAAATTAAACCTGCTACTCACCCATGTGACCCAATACCTGCCAGTTCATTAAAACAAGTGCACCAAGTTATCACTCCAACAATCACATCCCTAATTAACCATTCACTTTCAGAAGGAATCATACCTCAAGGTTTAAAATAAGCAGTGATAAAACCGATCCTAAAAAATAAGTCCAGAAGAACAGACAATTGGGACAATTATCGGCCAATATCTAACTTGCTGTTTCTAGCAAAAGTTCTTGAGAAAGCAGTGTTATCCCAACTTGAACATCACCTGGAAGATCATAATATCCTATACCCAAATCAATTCAGATTTAGGAAATATCATTCAACGGAGACATTACTCCTCTCATTAATGGATTCAGTTTTACAAGGTCTCGATGCAGATTAATCCTATTGCCTAGTGCTAATTGACTTAACAGCAGCCTTTGACACTGTAGGTCAAAATCTACTTTGACATCAGTTGAGAAACATTGGGATCGATGGTACAGTTAACAAATGGTTCTCCTCATTTCTATCTAACAGAACATTTCAAGTCAAACTAAGCAACCAGATATCTGACACTTTCCCGTGTGATACAGGTGTCCCTCAAGGCTCAGCGCTCTCAGCAACATTATTCAATATTTACATGCTCCCACTGTGTAAATTACTGATGAATCTAGAAATAAATTTCTTCTTGTATGCAGATGATCTACAGTTCCACATACCATTCTCCAAATCATTTGAAAATACATATCTACATATATGAAAGCAATACAACAAGAACTCTTGCAACTTAAACTGACACTAAACCCTAAAAAGACTGAAATAATTTGGCTGAGGAAAACCTCAATGATAGATAAACCACCTGCCTTACATCTGGGCAACTTTCAAATTAATCCGTTAAATCAAGTACGGGATTTAGGTGTACAGTTAGATGAGAACCTCACAATGAAAATGCACATCAAGAAATTGATTAAGACAGGTTATGCTAAGCTACGTATGCTACAAAGATTGAAACCACTATTAACTTTTGCAGACATGTATACAGTACTACAAACTCTAATATTCTCTAACCTTGACTACGGTAACTCCTTACATCTAGGTCTTCCAGCAAGTCACTTAAAACCACTGCAACTATTACAGAATGCCGCAGCAAGACTATTAATAGGATCTAGGAAATATGATCACATTATACCCTCGCTGATGGCACCGCATTGGTTACCAGTGCAATCCAGAATCTACGATAAAGTAATAACAATAATATTCACCATCATTCATTCCAATAACACCAGACTGTTAGGAGTGGCACTACAGCCTTTCAATCCTCAACAAACACTAAGATCTCAAAATAAAGGTCTACTGAATATTCCCACAATATGCAGTACTCATCTGACACAAATAAGAGATCGGATAATAGAAAGACTAGGGGGCACTCCATGAAGTTAGCATGTGGCACATTTAAAACAAATCGGAGAAAGTTCTTTTTCACTCAACGCACAATTAAATTCTGGAATTTGTTGCCAGAGGATGTGGATAGTGCAGTTAGTATAGCTGTGTTTAAAAAAGGATTGGATAAGTTATTGGACGAGAAGTCCATTACCTGCTATTAATTGACATATAATAACCACCCTATTATTAGCAACGGTAACATGGAATAGACTTTAGGGATGTGAATCGTTTTAGGACGATTAAAATTATCGTCCGATAATTTTAATATCGTCTTAAACCGTTATGGAACACAATACAATAGAGATTCTAACGATTTATCGTTATAAATCGTTAGAATCGTGAGCCGGCACACTAAAACCCCCTAAAACCCACCCCCGACCCTTTAAATTAAATCCCCCACCCTCCCGAACCCCCCCCCCAATGACTTAAATAACCTGCGGGTCCAGCGGCGGTCCGGAACGGCAGCGGTCCGGAACGGGCTCCTGCTACTGAATCTTGTTGTCTTCAGCCGGCGCCATTTTCCAAAATGGCGCCGAAAAATGGCGGCGGCCATAGACGAACATGATTGGACGGCAGGAGGTCCTTCCGGACCCCCGCTGGACTTTTGGCAAGTCTTGGGGGGGTCAGGAGGCCCCCCCAAGCTGGCCAAAAGTTCCTGGAGGTCCAGCGGGGGTCAGGGAGCGATTTCCCGCCGTGAATCGTTTTCGTACGGAAAATGGCGCCGGCAGGAGATCGACTGCAGGAGGTCGTTCAGCGAGGGTTCCGGCGCCTCGCTGAACGACCTCCTGCAGTCGATCTCCTGCCGGCGCCATTTTCCGTACGAAAACGATTCGCGGCGGGAAATCGCTCCCTGACCCCCGCTGGACCTCCAGGAACTTTTGGCCAGCTTGGGGGGGGCCTCCTGACCCCCACAAGACTTGCCAAAAGTCCAGCGGGGGTCCGGAAGGACCTCCTGCCGTCCAATCATGTTCGTCTATGGCCGCCGCCATTTTTCGGCGCCATTTTGGAAAATGGCGCCGGCTGAAGACAACAAGATTCAGTAGCAGGAGCCCGTTCCGGACCGCTGCCGTTCCGGACCGCCGCTGGACCCGCAGGTCATTTAAGTCATTTGGGGGGGGTTCGGGAGGGTGGGGGATTTAATTTAAAGGGTCGGGGTGGGTTTTAGGGGGTTTTAATGTGCCGGTTTTGCGATTTTACGTTTTTTCGATTTTTCATGATTTTTCACGATTTTTCACGATATTTTACCCCCCCAAACGGCAACAATACGATTCCCTCCCCCTCCCAGCCGAAATCGATCGTTAAGACGATCGAGGACACGATTCACATCCCTAATAGACTTACTTTTTGGGTACTTGCCAGGTTCTTATGGCCTGGATTGGCCACTGTTGGAAACAGGATGCTGGGCTTGATGGACCCTTGGTCTGACCCAGTATGGCATATTCTTATGTTCTTATGTTCTTATGCTTTTCATAGCAGTTCCAAAGCTCTGGAATTCTTTACTGGAGACATTAGATATCTTACCAGATAGAAAGAAATTTAAAAGTGAATTAAAAACATGGCTATTCATAAACACATATAATTTAACTTAAAAACTCAGAATATATGGAGCCACAAAGACAAGAATGACAAAAGATAATTGTATCATGAAGAATAAATCAAATGAGAGAATGCAAGATTCTCAAACAACCCACAGACTAAGGTGTGAAAACTACTATTTTATTTGTAGTTACCCACACTCCTTGCTTTATGTACTAATTTAACTCCATATGTCTCCAAAACCATCTTTAGTTTGATGGAAATTAATACCCTCATATGAATACTAACATCCTAACCAATCACTTTGTTTTTGTTTGTTTGCTGAATTTGTAATTATGAATGTCACCTTGGAAACTATTGTGATCTATACATGGAACGATGGTATATAAAATGTTTAAAGAAAGAAAGAAAGAAAGAAAGAAATATAAGAGCTATTGTTTGTCCCCAAATTAGAACTCTGGACCTCAGATGAAAGCTATCTGGTAGGGAGAAAGAGTTGTATAGAGATTGAGAGGAGTTGTGCATAAAGGGTCCATCTCTATGTTTCTTTTTATGTGTCCCCAGGTGCCAAGTAAAGGATCTGTCCCGCCCAGGGTTACAATACATATGAACTTTATTTTTGCACCATTTGCACATGCTTACATAATAATGGAGATAATCCTCAACATAGCCACTGTCCACAGGTACCTTTCATCTGTGGACTTTACGCCAAATTTGAAATTTCAAAGCAAAAATGTGTGTGTACTCTCCTGTTGAAAAGTACAAAGTACCCCTAGACTTTTGCACCTCTTTTGTTGTGCTAGTTGGGATTGCATGGAAAAATAACATTCGGGGGATTACAAAATACAATCTAAGCAAGCAACTTCCCAATCCCTGCCCAAAAGACATCCCTTCGAACACAATTCCCAAAGACGCATTCTTTCAGGCAGATTGAGGAAGGACAATTTTCATTAAGGCTTCATTTCACAGGATTGTAGAGCAGGGGTTTAAGTGAGGGCCTGCCACCAGGACAGGATTTCAGGGTAACCACAGACAATAGTCATCAGATGAATTTGCATATGTATAGTCTAAGAACCAAGCTCATTTGATTAGCTTGGTAATCCTGAAAACTAGATCTCTTGTAGCCTTTAAATGTCAGCGCTGAGAGACCCCACAAAGCTAGCAATTCAAGCCCTGAACATACGAGATATATTCTTCCGGGTCCATTTGAAAAGTATGCACCACTGACATTAATGTAACCCCCTTTCTGGTCTTGATATAGGGGCTACAGCAGTCCCAGGGTTGTCGTATTCTTCTGGACCTCCTTCACTCTCATACGCCAAACGTCAGCCCTGGGGGCCAGAGTTTCTCTGGCGGGGGGAGGAGGTCTAAGCTTCTGGAGCCCTAGGTGCTGTGGTGGTGGGCTAACCAGGCTGCGCAGTCTCTCTCACTCCTTGCTCAATAATCACAGTGAGATGGCCTGCTGATCCAAAAAGACATTTTTTTAAATAAAAAGGCTCAGAGTCCAAGGTTGGAGTTCAAATAATAAAAAGGTTTTCTTCAACTTAAAAAGGAGTATCCATCCTAAGATTCCAAAGATCATAAACAGGATGAGAAAAATGCAAATCAAAAATACACTTTGTATCATTATCTGTAGTGCCTATTTTGATGACCCACTTACTCTTACATGTGTCCTGGTCCAAAAGGCCAAAATACTTCCTTCAGTTCCAACAAATACCAGGTGGGATGGAAAACCTTTCCCCAGCTTCAAAACTAGATTGAATCTCCAAAGTATTTTTCAAAATGCTCAAAACCTCCAAATCTTTCACCTTGCTGTAAACTAGGGGCAAGATGTAAAAACAGGGATCCAGTTCTTTCTTCCAGGGGGTCCTCCCTCTCAGTCAGGAGTTGATCCAAAATATCCAAAAAAAACCCCTCTCTTTCAAAATCCTCAAAAACTCTTAATCTCAAAAATTCTTTACTTGACTAGACCTTGGGAACCTACTCAAAAATCTCCTTCTTACAACACTTCTCTGCACTGTGAGATCCTGGATTGATCCCTGGTGCTGTCTTGGAGGAGGAAGGTCCCCTGGTTGGAGAGCATCAACCTGGTGAAGACAGAAGTGATCCTGTATCAAGGACCTGCTCTCCAGGTCCTCATGCACCCAGGATGTGTCTCCCAGGACTACTGCCAGGGAGGAAAGGGTTAGGTTGTCCATCATAGTTGGTGATTCGATTATTAGGAATGTAGAGAGCTGGGTGGCTGCTGGACATGAGGATTGCCTGGTATCATGCCTACCTGGTGCAAAAGTGGCGGACCACACCAGTCACCTAGATAGAATTTTAGACAATGCTGGAGAGGCACTGGCTGTTTTGGTACATGTGAGCACCAATGACATAGGAAAATGTGGGAGGGACATTCTATAAGCCAAATTTAGGCATTTAGGTAGAAAGCTGAAATCCAGAACCTCCAGGGTAGCATTCTCTGAAATTCTCCCTGTTCCACACATAGGTCCCCAGAGACAGGCAGACCTCCAGAGTCTCAATATATGGATGAGACGATGGTGCAAGGAAGAAGAATTCAGTTTGGTAAGAAACTGGGGGTTTTTTGGGGGAAGGGGGAGACTTTTCCAAAGGGATGGGCTCCACCGTAACTAGGATGGAACCAGGCTGCAGGTGCTAACCTTTAAAAAGGAGATAGAGCTTTTAAACTAGAACAAAGCGGAAAGCTTGAAGTCGCTCAGGAGCACATGGTTCAGAGGGAGGTATCTTTGAAGGATACTAATGAAGCAGGACAGTTAGGGCATCCCGACAGGGAGGTTCCAATAAAAGCAAAAGCAGTCCATGAGCCTATAAATAAAGAATCACCTGAGTTAAAAGATGCCTAATTATCCCTGTCAACTAAAAAGCAGGTTGTTAATTCAAACAAAAAAAAAACTTTGAAATGTCTGTACGAAAATGCCAGAAGTCTAAGAAGATGGGAGAATTGGAGTTATAGCAGTGAATGATGACATAGACTTAATTGGCATCTCAGAGGCATGGTGGAAGGAGGATAACCAATGGGATAGTTCTATACCAGGAGACACATTATATTGCAATGATAGAAAGGAGCAACTTAATAGGGGGGATGGGATGGGGTGGCTCTTTATGTCTGGGTTGGCATAGAGTAACAGGAGAGTAAATGCATGAGAGAATATTCATGGGTAAAAATTATATGGTTTTGGAGAAGAGTATAGTGATAGGAGTATACCACGGTCTACCTAGTGTTGCGTTCGTGCCTGTTCCTGATGACGTAAGGGTGCGCGCGCACGCTCCAGACTTGTACCGGCAAGGGCGCTAACTTCGGGGTCATCCTCCCGTAGTTACATCACCCGCTTCTAACATAAAAAGGTCTTGATTGCTTCTACTAATCGAGTTAGCAAGGACTCGAATCTATCTCTGCCAGATTACGATTCTACCAAGCTACTCTGCTTTTGTATTTATTAGGAGTACCCGCTCCTCAGGGGCTCCGCTCTCTCTATTCTTGATTTCAGATTATTTGGACGGGATCCGGTACTCGCTCCTCGAGGGCCTACGTTCCCGAAGACTCAGAAAACTCCTATTGCCTGGAAGCGATCACAGACATGAACACAGTGAGTCCTATTACAGACAGGAACCGGTACTCGCTCCATGAGGGCCATTGTTCCTAATCGCTAAGGCTCCCTTCAGTCTAAGACGTTATCGCAGGTACGGAGATCGTGAGTTACCATTGCAGATTACAGATAGGAATCGGTACTCGTTCCACGAGGGCCTATGTTCCTAATTCCTTTATCATGCTCTCTTCTTCCTCAGAAGATATCGTATACCTTGGGGAGGGACTGGGGACTATGATATAAAAGGAAACAGGAATTTCTAGTCTCTTTGCGGTCACTGCTGGAAGCGCCTCTTACTTTGTATTTACATACATGTTCTGCGATGGATAGCTATTTTCTCTTGTGTTTTGCTTCTATGTAGATGTCTTTCACTATTATTGTTTGTAAGGAGGTTTATTGTTAATCAGCACGTGGCAAAGTGCTAGTCTGCTACTATGTAACCCACTGTTGTTATCTTGGGTGTACTGTTTCCAAATAAAGTATAAATAAAAAAAAAAAAAAAAAGAAGATATCGTATACCTATATCTTACGGATTGCTATTATAGATTGCAGATAGGAACCGGTACTCACTCCACGAGGACCTATGTTCCTCAACTCTCCCAAACTCTCTTCTATTCCAGAAGCCATCCCATACACAGTTATTGTGAGTTCTATTTCAGACTGCTTAGGAACCAGTACTCGCCTGCGGCTCCTGTTCCTGAATTCTGAAGACTCTCTGTTGCATAAAGAAGACACTACAGAGATCTACAATTGTGAGTGTATCATCTACCACTGGTTATGCCCAGCATACCCTGTCTACTCACTACCTATAGTCTCTCCTTACAGCTCAGCAACTCAGAGATCGTAGTTCCAGTGTTAGAGGGACTTCAGCCCTGCCGGGCACATCAACTCACTACTGCCACCTCTGGTGGTTCAACTTCCAGTCTAATAAAGAACTATCTGTGTTTGTCTCAATACTCCAGCCTAGCCGGTGGTCCATCTCGAGATCTCCACTTAAGGGCGCTGTCATCTGCCATCAGCCCAGGGATTCATCATTTTACTAAGTGTTCATTCCTTACACTAATAGAACGGTATTATCAACTGCCACTCTGTGGGAGCCAACCCACAGCAGATCACTAACTCCGCCTATGGAGTATCATAAAGTGCTAGCCCCTCCCCTTGGGGGAGCAGCACTGAACACCTAGCTAAAATAATAAGACGGATGATGAAATGCTAAGAGAAATTAGGGAAGTTAACCAAATTGGTAGTGCAGTAATAATGAGAGATTTTAATTTCCCAAATATTGACTGGATAAATGTCACATCAGGACATGCTAGAGAGATAAGGTTCCTGGATAGAATAAATGACAGCTTTATGAAGCAATTGGATCAGGAACCAATGAGGGAGGGAGCTATTTTAGATCTAATTCTTAGTTGAGCGCAGGATTTGGTAAGAGGGGTAATGATGGTGGGGCCATTTGGCAATAGTGATCATAACATTATCAATTTGAATTGACTGTAAGGGGCACAATAAGTAAATCCACAGATCTAGCACTAAACCTTAAAAAGGGAAATTTTGATAAAATGAGAAAAACTGAAAAAAACTGAAAGGTTCAGGCATGGACATTGTTAAAAAATACCATCTTAGAAGTGCAGTCCAGATATATTCCACGCATTAAGAAAGGTAGAACAAAGGCCAAACAATTGCCAGCATGGTTAAAAGGTGAAGTGAAAGAGGCTATTGTAGCCAAAAGTTCTTCCCTCCAAAATTGGAAGAAGGATCCATCTGAAGAAAATAGGAAAAAGTAGGGATGTGAATCGTTTTTCAACGATTAAAATTATCGTCCGATAATGTTTATATCGTCTTAAATCGTTATAGAACACGATACAATAGAAATTCTAACGATTTATCGTTAAAAATCGTTAAATCGTGTTAGTGCGCACTAACTCGAGTTAGTGCGCACTAACTCCCCGTTAGTGCGCACTAACTCGATTTAGTGCGCACTAACTGAAAATGATACAAATAAACACTTTCCAGGTCACTGAAGGTCAGTTAGGAATGAATATGTGTTCCTATTGGCTGGCTGCCCTCTTATCTATTGATGTTACCAAGGTTACCACTGAGGTGATGGTTGGGGGGATGGGAAATGGAACTGGAAACTAACGAACACCAACAGAAAATGAAACAAAGTGTTCACACTTCCCAGGTCAGTAAAGGTCACTTAGGAATGAATATGTATGTATGTATTCCTATTGGCTGGCTGTGCTCTTATCTATTGATGTTACCAAGGCTAATACTGAGGTAATGGTTGGGGGGATGTGAAATGGAAACAGTTGGAAGCTTGACAAAAAAAGTAATGTAATGATCAGCACTCACGTGACTAGAACTTGTTTGTTTATTATTTTTGTTAGCAGGCACCTGAAATGCTAGTGCATGTTGAATTTGCCAATCACTGTGCATTTTAGAAAGGTGGTCCTGGCTGGAACTGTACACAGTTCAAATATATGTAATTGATTGTTGGTAAGTGTATTTTTTAAGTAGCCACACTGGCACAAGTATGTTTACTTTTCCTCCTACTTAACTCACTAGCTCAGCTTTGTAAGAAGGGCTTCTCTGCTTGTGTGTTGTTTTTGTTTGGTGTGAGGAGAGCAGAAACATCAGATCTTTATTCAATCTACTACAGTCATCTCTTACAGTGCCCTATCCCTATTAATACCAGGAGTGTTGTGATCTTCCTGCACACAGTGCCCTAACCCTGATACCAGTCTGAGACAGCTCCCTCCCTGCATTACTAGTGAGAGGCTGGCTTCACAGACAGGGGGGAGCTGCCTGACCCTCACTCCTGACTTCCCCCATGTCCCAGCTAGTGAATGGTGTGTGGGTGAGGGGGGGGGGGGAGGATGGTGAAGTCTGAGACAGCTCCCTCCCTGCATTACTAGTGAGAGGCTGGCTTCACAGACAGGGGGGAGCTGCCTGACCCTCACTCCTGACTTCCCCCATGTCCCAGCTAGTGAATGGTGTGTGGGTGAGGGGGGGGGGGGGGAGGAGGATGGTGAAGTCTGAGACAGCTCCCTCCCTGCATTACTAGTGAGAGGCTGGCTTCACAGACAGGGGGGAGCTGCCTGACCCTCACTCCTGACTTCCCCCATGTCCCAGCTAGTGAATGGTGTGTGGGTGAGGGGGGGGGGAGGAGGATGGTGAAGTCTGAGACAGCTCCCTCCCTGCATTACTAGTGAGAGGCTGGCTTCACAGACAGGGGGGAGCTGCCTGACCCTCACTCCTGACTTCCCCCATGTCCCAGGTAGTGAATGGTGTGTGGGTGGGGGGGGGGGGGGGGGGAGGAGGATGGTGAAGTCTGAGACAGCTCCCTCCCTGCATTACTAGTGAGAGGCTGGCTTCACAGACAGGGGGGAGCTGCCTGACCCTCACTCCTGACTTCCCCCATGTCCCAGCTAGTGAATGGTGTGTGGGTGAGGGGGGGGGGGGAGGATGGTGAAGTCTGAGACAGCTCCCTCCCTGCATTACTAGTGAGAGGCTGGCTTCACAGACAGGGGGGAGCTGCCTGACCCTCACTCCTGACTTCCCCCATGTCCCAGCTAGTGAATGGTATGTAGGTGAGGGGGGGGGGAGGATGGTGAAGTCTGAGACAGCTCCCTCCCTGCATTACTAGTGAGAGGCTGGCTTCACAGACAGGGGGGAGCTGCCTGACCCTCACTCCTGACTTCCCCCATGTCCCAGCTAGTGAATGGTGTGTGGGTGAGGGGGGGGGGGAGGATGGTGAAGTCTGAGACAGCTCCCTCCCTGCATTACTAGTGAGAGGCTGGCTTCACAGACAGGGGGGAGCTGCCTGACCCTCACTCCTGACTTCCCCCATGTCCCAGCTAGTGAATGGTGTGTGGGTAAGGGGGGGGGAGGATGGTGAAGTCTGAGACAGCTCCCTCCCTGCATTACTAGTGAGAGGCTGGCTTCACAGACAGGGGGGAGCTGCCTGACCCTCACTCCTCCGGGTATTGTGATCTTCCTGCACACAGTGCCCTATCCCTGATACCAGGGGTGTTGTGATCTTCCTGCATGCAGTGCCCTATCCCTATTAATACCAGGAGTGTTGTGATCTTCCTGCATGCAGTGCCCTATCCCTGATACCGGGATGTGTGCAAGAAGATCACAACACCCCCGGTATCAGGAATAGGGCACTGTGTGCAGGAAGATCACAACACCCCCAGTATCAGGAATAGGGCACTGTGTGCAGGAAGATCACAACACCCCTGGAATTAGGGATAGGGCACTGTGTGCAGGAAGATCACAACACTCCTGGTATTAATAGGGATAGGGCACTGTGTGCAGGAAGATCACAATACCCCTGGTATCAGGGTTAGGGCACAAGTTCTAGTCACATTGACTGATCACATTACTTGTTTTGTCAAGCTACCAACTGTTTCCATTTCCCATCCCCCATATACTGTCAGTAGGAAACTTGGTAACATGAATAAATAAGAGGGCAGCCAATAGGAATACATATTCATTCCTAAACTGACCTTAACTGACCTGAAAAGTGTCAAATTGTATCATTTTCAGTTAGTGCGCACTAACTCCCAGTTAGTGCGCACTAACTCCCTTTAGTGCGCACTAACTAGAGTTAGTGCGCACTAATCGGAAAAAACGATTTTTAACGATTTTTTAACTAAAAAATCGTGCCTAAGACGATTTTCTTGCCCTGCCACACGATTTCTATCGTTAAGACGATATGGAAAACGATTCACATCCCTAGGAAAAAGCATAAGCACCGGCAAGTTTAATGTAAAACATTGATACCATAGGCTAAGAGAGAATCTGAAAAGAAGTTGGTCATAGAGGGAAAAATTCATAATAAAAAACTTTTGTAAATATGTGTGAAGCAGGAAGCTTATGAGAGAGTCGGTTGGACCATGAGATGATTGAGGGGTTGGACATTTAGTGAAGACAAGGACATCTTGGAAAGACTAAATAAATTCTTTGCTTCGGTGTTTACTGATGAGGATGTTTTGGAATTACCACTTCAGAGACAGTTTTAAAGGGTGACGATTCAGATGAACTGAACCAAATCACAGTGAACTTGTACGTAGTAGGCCAGATTTAACGAACTGAAGAGTAACAAATCACTGGCACCAGATAGTATACACTCCAGGGTTCTGAAAGAAGACAAAAATGAAATTTCAGACCTATTACAAATAACTTGTTGTTTCGCCCGTCGGTCGCAGACGGCTGCAACCTCTGTTGCTCACTTCTCTTTTGCCTGCTCCAGTGATTTCAAGGAGTCTTTTGGCCTTAGCCTGCAAACACTGCTCTCCCCGGCATCCCCGGGATGGCGTGGGTGATCCCGGACACCATCTTGATGAAGGAGTTACCTAGGGTGCGCGCATCAGCCACCCTCTTATTCCCATCAAGACGGGAACCTCTGGAGCGTTCCCACCTGTGATGTCACTCGCCAAGAGGTATTTAAACCCTGCACTTTCTGACATCCAGCAAGTTAGCAAGGATTTCCGTCTTGTCTGATTCCACTCCTATGGAGATCGTCTCTTCGCTTTGCAGTACTCGTTCCTGACTACTGATATTGGACTTAAGGTACCCGCACCTCGGGGGCCTATTGAGCTCTGGCTATCCACTCCTTGGAGGGCCATCTCGTCTGCAGGAATCTACTACTTCTGTCTGTGAGAACCATCATCTACCACCTTGGTGACAAGACCTCCGGTGTCACCTTGGTGACAAGACCTCCGGTGTACCTCTGGAATAATGGCCACTACCGAGTGCTCTCTGTTACCTGCCTCATCTTTACTAAGTGAGTGCTTTCGTCTTCTCTGCTCCTCTGCTACAAGTGCTTCTCTCTCATCTCCACCTGATTCACGGCAAAACCCGCGCTGCGGGCCACTACCGGATCACATCGAAGAAGCATCTCCACTCCAGAGGAGCTGCCCTGGCGTACCCCGCTCTGCAGACCTCTACCAGGAAGACCAGCTTCGCACCACTTCACTCTGGACTGAGTCTATGCCCTCCTAGTGGGATACCTACGTTCCTGCTAAATATAATCTATTACTGGTGTCTGTCTATTGAGGTTATAGCCTGTTGAGGTGAGTCCCCACAGGGCTCCTCCCTGTGGGTGGAGCCAACTCTCACTATGACCCAGGGGTCCACAACCACCCCGAACAATAACAGATTGCTAACTCCATGGACCCGGCTCAGGTCTCAGCCTTACAGGCCATTCAAGGCCTGGCCCAACGCATTGCTGAACAGCAACAGACTTTAGAGACATTGGCAACTGCTTTCAATCAGTTGAACTCTTGACTGAACGCTGCTACACCAGTCAGAGATACTTCACCGCAAGTGAGTTCTTCATGACTTGCAGTACCTTTACCAGCCCCTACTCGCTTTTCAGGAGACTCTCTGTCATGTTGGGGCTTTCTCAGCCAGTGCTGTATGCACTTTGAAAGTCAACCAATTTACTTCCCTATGGTACTAGTCAAGACCACTGTCTTTGTTTGATGGGAAAGCCCTGGCCTGGGCTTCACCTCTTTGGGAATGCAACGACCCGATCCTCAGTGACTTGCCGGGGTTTCTAGCTTTATTCAAGTCAGTATACGAAGACCCAGCCTGCAAGACTATCGCTGGATCGGCCCTGCTGCATCTTCAACAGGGAACCAAGCTATTCTCGGACTATGCCATCGACTTCAAGACATTATCCTCAGAGCTCCACTGGGACCAGGGGTGTCTATGTACAATTTTCCTAGAAGGCCTCAACTCCCGCATAAAGGATGAACTAGCAGCACACGAACTACCTGAGACGCTGGATTCCCTCATTGACCTGGTAGGCAGAATTGATCGCTGTTTATAGGAGCGCTCACCTGAGGTAAAGAGCCTCAAGAAACCTTCACCAGGAGATGTACACCCGCGACCTACCCCAGCTATACAGACCCAGCCTTCTTCAATCTCTGAGGAAGACGAGCCCATACAATTAGGCCGCAGTCATTTAACCAACAAAGAAAGATGCCATCGCAAGAAGATGGGTCTCTGCATGTACTGCGGACAACCCGACCATGCAGTTCAATTTTTTCCTATCTGTCTGAGAAACATGCAGACCTAGGATCCACGGAAGTACTCTTCCTAGGTCTTACTATACCATCTCCTCCACTAACACTTCCAGTCTCACTTATTTCTGGGATCCTTGAATATCAAACACTTGTTCTAGTTGACTCCGGAGCAGGGGGTAATTTTATACTCAAAAGACTGGTTGAACATCTTCGGATTCCTACCATTCTGAGATCCACTCCACTACTCCTTTCTTCAATCAATGGTAAGCCACTACCTGGAAGGGTTTCCTGTTCTACGCAACCTGTATGCCTGCGCACTGGATCTCTTCATATCAAGACTATCTCTTTTTTTATCCTCGATAAAGCCATCCATCCCATTGTACTTGGCCTACCCTGGCGTCAAGAGCATACCCCCCAGTTTGACTGGGCCACGTTGGAATTATCATGATGGGATGCAGCTTGCCATAATAGATGTCTAAAGAAGATAACTCTTATGCCCTGCATGGTGACCTCTACTGGCCCACCTGGACTACCGCCTCAATACTCTTCATTTCAGGATGTCTTTTCCAAGACTGCAGCAGATATCCTACCACCATACCGGTCTTTCGACTGTGGAATTAATTTAAAACCAGACTCCGAGCCCCCTAGAGGAAGAGTATATCCGCACTCTCCTTGTATTAAAGAAAATCTACAGAAGGGTTTCATTCGTCCCTCCCAGTCTACAGCTGGAGCCGGATTCTTTTTTGTTGGCAGAGGTCTCAATGAAATCACCATTAAGGACAGATACCCTTTATCTCTGATTTCAGAACTATTTGACCAACTTCCAGGGGCCAAGATTTTTACAAAGTTAGACTTAAAAGGGGCATACAACCTAGTATGCATTCGCCAAAGGGATGAGTGGAAGACGGCTTTTAACACTCGTGATGGCCACTTTGAGTATTTAGTGATGCTATTTGGCCTATGTAATGCCCCCGCTGTTTTCCAAAATATGATGAATGAGATCCTGCAAGACATGAATGAGCTGCTACTCATGCTGTGCCAGTGGGGAGAACCATAGTACCTCAGAACATGAGGAAGAAACCTCTGACATGGGCCCCTGATTCTCGTTTAGCTGGACATCCCGGGCAAGCTCGTACGTTATCCACTCTGGAAAGATACTATTGGTGGCCCTCCATGAAGGAGGAAATTAAGACATATGTTGAATCATGCACCACTTGTGCCAGACAAAAGCCCCCGGCCGGTCGCCCATGGGGTCTTCTACAGCCTTTGCCAGCACCTGAAGAACACTGGAGGCACATCGCGACAGACTTCATTTTTGACCTGCCTCTTTCCAGCGGAAATAACACTATATGGGTAACAGTAGACTGCTTCTCAAAGATGGCGCACTTTGTGGCATTTCCAGGATTACCATTAGCCCCAGAATTGTCTAAGCTGTTCATTCAGCATATTTTCCGCCTCCACGGTATACCCAAGCACATCCTGTCAGATAGAGGCATGCAATTCATGGCCAAGTTCTGGCGAGCTCTTTGCAAGAAGTTATACATTTCTCTAGATCTAACATCAGCATACCACCCTCAATTGAATGGTCAAACCAAAAGAACAAATAGAACTCTCAAGCAGTTCCTTCGCTCATACGTCAACTCAAGACAGAGCGATTGGGCAGAACTACTTCCATGGACTGAGTTTGCCCTAAACTCTCATCCTTCTGCTGCCACTGGATCTTCACCTTTCCAGATTGTATGTGGCCGTCAGCCACTACCACCTTTACCACTACCCTTGTCGGTATCTTCTCCGGTGGCCCAGGCTTCTGCGGAGGAACTTCATCAACTATGGAGACAGACCAAAGGACTTCTGGAGAAGGCAGGACAACAGACCAAGAAATGTTATGACACTCATCACAGAGCTGCACCTCAATTCCAACCGGGAGACAAGGTATGGCTCAGTAGCAGATACATATGTCTCAAATTGCCATCCATCCGATTTGCTTCTCGCTACATTGGCCCTTTTGCTGTCATCCACCGCCTGGGATCAATAACGTACAGCCTAAATCTCCCTTCATCAATGAAGATACACAACACCTTCCATGTATCACTTCTAAAACCACTCATCCTCTCCAAGTTCTCCAAAAAGAATCCAGACCCTCAGCCACTTTCAGCTGAAGAGGACATCGTGTACACAGTTGATGCTATCCTGGATGTCCACAAGAGAGGAAAGATTTGGGAATACCTCATATCATGGAAGGTTATGGACCTGAAGAGAATACCTGGGAGCCAGCCTCTAACATGCTTGACAAAGATCTTCTTCGTCAATTTCACCTAACTCATCCAAGGAAGCCAAAACCACCTGGGAGGGGCCCTAAGAAGGGGTGTACTGTTGCGCCCATCGGTCGCAGATGGCTGTGACCTCTGTTGCTCACCTCTCTTTTGCCTGCTCCAGTGATTTCAAGGAATCTTTCAGCCTTAACATGCAAACGCCGCTCTCCCTGGTGTCCCCGGGACAGCGTGGGTGATCCTGGACGCCATCTTGATGACAGAGTTACCTAGGGCGCATCATCAGCCTCCCTCTTCTTCCCATCAAGGCGAGAACCTCTGGGGCGTTCCCACCTATGACGTCACCCGCCAAGAGGTATTTAAACTCTATGCTTTCTGACATCCAGGGGTAGATTTTAAAAAAACGCGAATAGGCGTACTTTTGCTGGCGCATCAGGCGCCAGCAAAAGTACACTGGATTTTAGTAGATACGCGCGGAGCCGCGCGTATCCACTAAAATCCTGGATCGGCGCGCACAAGGCTATGAATTCTGTATAGCCGGCGTGCGCCGAGCCGCGCAGCCTACCCCCTCCAAGGCCGCTCCGAAATCGGAGCGGCCTTGGAGGGAATCCTCTAACGCCCTCCCCTCACCTTCCCCTCCCTTCCTCTACCTAACCCACCCGCCCGGCCCTGTCTACACCCCCCCTTACCTTTCTCCGGGGATTTACGTCTCCCGGAGGGAGAAGTAAATCCCCGCGCGCCAGCGGGCCTGTTGCGTGCCGGGACGCGACCTAGGGGCGGGTACGGAGGGCGCGGCCACGCCCCCGGACCGCCCCGGGCCGTAGCCACGCCCCGTACCCGCCCCAAAACGCTGCCGACACGCCCCCTAAACGCCGCAACGACCAGGCCCGCCCCCGACACACCCCCGACACGCCCCCCTCGGAGAACCCCGGGACTTACGCGAGTCCTGGGGCTCTGCGCGCGCCGGTAGGCCTATGTAAAATAGGCTCACCGGCGCGCAGGGCCCTGCGCGCCTAAATCCGCCCGGTTTTGGGCGGATTTAGGCGAGCAGGGCTCTGAAAATCCGCCCCCCCAGTGTGTTAACAAGGACTTCCGTTGTCTGATTCTATTCCTACGGAGAACTTCTCTTTGCTTCACAGTACTCGTTCCTGACTACTGATATTGGACTTAAAGTACCCACTCCTCGGGGGCCTATTGTGCTCTGGCTATCCGCTCCTCAGAGGGCCATCTCATCTGCAGGAATCTACTACTTCTGTCTGTGAGTACAATCATCTACCACCTTGGTAAGAAGACCTCCGATGTACCCCATACCTCGGGCTACTACCGAGTGCTCTCTGTTACCTGCCTCATCTTTACTAAGTGAGTACTTTCATCTTCTCTGCTCCTCTGCTACGAGTGCTTCTCTCTCATCTCCACCTGATTCACGGCATAACCCGTGTTTCGGGCCACTACCAGATTACATCTAAGAAGCATATCCACTCCAGAGGAGCTGCCCTGGTGTACCCCACTCTGCGGACAACTAACAGGAGGACCAGCTTCACACCAATTCACTCCAGAATGAGTCTATGCCAATCTAGTGGGATACCTATGTTCCTGCTTAATAAAATCTATTACTATTGTCTGTCTATTGAGGTTAGAGCCTGTCATGGTGAGTCCCCACAGGGCTCCTCCATCTGGGTGTAGCCAACTCTCACTACGACCCAAGTGTCCACAACCACACTGAACAATAACACTTGTAAGCTATTATTAAAATCATCTGTTGTACCTGAAGATTGGAAAGTGGCCAATGTGACCCCGATATTTAAAAAGGGCTCCAGAGGTAACCCAGGAAATTATAGACCAGTGAGCCTGACTTCAATGCCGGGAAACATCATGGAAACTATTATAAAGAATAAAATCAATGAACATATAGATAGACATGGTTAAATGGGACACAGCCAGCATGGATTTATCCAAGGAAAGTCTTGCCTTACAAATCTGCTACATTTATTTGAAGGGATGAATAAACATGTGGGTAAAGATGAACCGGTACATGTGGTGTATTTGGATTTTCAGAATTCGTCTGACAAAGTCCCTCATGAGAGGCTTCTAAGAAAACTAAAAATTCATGGGTTAGGAGGCAATGCCCTTTTGTGGATTGTAAACTGGTTAAAAGACAGGAAACAGGAAATAAAATTAAATGGTCTGTTTTCACGGTGGAAAAAGGTTAACAAGGGAGTGCCTCAGGGATCTATACTTGGACCGGTGCTTTTTAATATATTTATAAATGATCTGGAAAAGAGTACGATGAGTGAGCTGATCAAATTTGCAGATGACACAAAATTATTCAGAGTAGTTAAATCACAAGCGGATTGTGATAAAATGCAAGAGGAACTTGTGAGATTGGAAGATTGGGCATCCATATGGCAGATGAAATTTAATGTGGATAAGTGCAAGGTGATACATATAGGTAAAAATAACCCATGTTGTAGTTACATGATATTATGTTGCATATTAGGAGTTACCACCCAGGAAAAAAGATCTGGATGTCATAGTTGATTCTACATTGAAATCATCAGTTTAGTATGCTGTGGTGGTCAAAAAAGCAAACAGAATGTTAGGAATTGTTAGGAAGGGAATGGCAAATAAAACAGAGGATGTCATATTGCCTCTGTAGCACTCCATGGTTAGACTTCACCTTGAATACTGTATGCAGTTCTGGTCACCACATCTCAAAAAAGATATAGTTGCACTGGAGAAAGTACAGAGAAGGGCGACCAAAATGATAAAGGGAGTGGAACAGCTCCCCTATGAGGAAAGGCTAAAGAGATTAGAGTTGTTCAGCTTGGTGTGAGACAGCTGAGGGGGGATACGATAGAGGTTTACAAAAATCATGAAAGGACTTGAACAGGTAAATGGGAATCGGTTATTTACTGTTTTGGATAATAGAAGGATTAAGAGGCACTCCATGAAGTTAGCAAGTGGCACATTTAAAACAAATCAGAGAAAATTATTTTTTACTCAGTGCACAAATAAGCTATGGAATTCATTGCCAGAGGAAATGGTTAAGGCAGTTAGTGCAACTGGGTTTACAAACATTTTGGATAAGTTCCCGGGGAGAAGTCCATAAACTGCTATTAATCAAAAGGGAATAGCCACTGCTTGTTGCTGGCATTAGTAGCATAGGATCTTGTGCCTTGGATTGGCGACTGCTGGAAACAGATTACTGGGCTTGATGGACCCTTGGTCTGACCCTGTATGTTATAACTTATGTTCTTTTGTTAAAATGTACATCCATCTTTGCCTAACAGAGAATTAGTAATGGTGATCCATACTTTAGTTATGAGTAGATTAGATCAGTGTGGGGAGTCTCCCGAAATTGACCCTTGTTTTGATTTCTAGGAGATATTCTTCTGGGTGGGGGAGACCCTGCAATTACCGTGTTTTGACCCGGTAGATAACTGTTTTACTTGTTTTTTGTTGCAGTACCTCAAAATGACCAAAGGATGGCAATTTTATAGAGCAAGCAATTGTTATTTATGTAATAATGTAAATTTGGGGAACATGGTGTGTGTTCCCTTAAATATGTGGGTTTTTCTGATTGAGTGATCAAGGTTTAGTGAGAGGTTTAAAAGTGAGGAGTCTGGTGGACTTTTGCCCTATTGGATTCTGCCTTTCTTAAGGTAGGGTATAGAGAGGAACCTCAAGGGGTGAAGCCGCCTGGAGTAATCGGCCTGTGGGCTGGTGGGCCCCGGGGACCCTCCCAGTGAGAGTGGGACCCTGCAGAGGCTCTTCCCTTCAAGGGGAAAGGCCCGAGCCCGTGGAGTGGATAGGTTTCTTCATTTTCCCAAGGAACTCACCAACTCCAGGTGAACGTGGCAGCTGTTCTTTCTTTCAAGGAACAAGGCCAAGAGAGAAGAGTCTGGGATGAGTACGAGATGAAGAGTGCCCCAAGTGGTCCGTGGCATGGGGAATGCCAGGGAAAGCCCACCTGCTATGGGACTGGAGAGGTAAGAAAGTTGAGTGGGAGGTCATAGACCCAGGAGTTGTGAGTAGTTCTGAGAATAGAAATTGCACTGTCCCCTTTGCATGTGAATTTTGATATATCTCTGAGGTAGAGCAACCTCATTCATGAATAGATGGGGGAATGAGTTAATTGGGAGGGAACATAAGTAGTATGTTCCGGAGAGTTAATAGGTGGGGAAGTCAAAAAGGCTTCCCTATAAAGGATGGAAGGCTGCTTCTTGTAAGCCTCAAAAGTGTTATCTGTAAAAGTACAAGATGCATTTCTGACTGTATGATTCCCATGAATTCTAATTTATTCAGTACAATAATATTTACTCTATGCCAATCCTTGTATATAGTGGCTGGCTGGATCACTTAGAAATAAAATTAAGAGTTTGCGTTTGGAAGTGGTGTCTGCAGTATTTTATTAAAGCCAGCACTAATGGGACGCATGGGGCCAGATTTCATGGAGTGCAGTGCAGTGACTCTTCTCTGTCCAGTCAGTAAATAAATTTGGTATTTTACCCGCCCCCAGCTGTCTCTGTACAGGCCCATTTCCCCATCTGCATGACCTACTCTAAAAAAAAAAAAAAACCCTAAACAAATGTGAAAGGGAGTTACATTAGTATAACACTCTGGATACCAGGGATTGCAACAGGGTTTGCCGAAACATTTGCAGCGCCTTCAGAATATGTCATCTAGGGTTCTGGTTGGAAGAAATCCAAGGATCCTGTGAAACCAATTTTAAAGGATCTGTACTGGCTCCCAGTAGATTAGCAGATTAAACTTAGATTGTATAACCGATGTGTGTGAACCAGACAAGCCCAATATATCTTCAGGAGCTTTTGATTCCTTATGTGCTGACCTGAGCTTTATGCTTGTAGCAGAGTCATCACTGCCTTCCCCACCACCCAGTAACTTGTAGGGAAAGGTTGTCTGTAAACCGCAAGATCAAACCCCTGCTACAGAAAGTAAGCCAGCAGAGAGGAACAGAGTAAGAAAAGAGTGAGGAGTCAATGAGCTACACCCTGCTTACTCATAAAACCCTTTTTTTTGGCTCAGAGAAGGGAAAGAGAACCAGAACCTGGAAAGCTTCCTACAGAACAGCTGCCTGGTCCACCCACCCAGGTAAGATCATCCTCGCTTATAAACGGTGGGATTTTTCCCATCTGCCTTTCCTGGTTTACGTGCCTGCATTAAAATCCTGGCTGGGTTCCCTCCTGGTGGCAAGCAGGGAGGTTCCGTAGGAGCCCTGTTTCGGAGAGACACTTCCTCCTCTACTTAAGCACCGGGCTGGGCTCTCTGTGAAGGGCCTGCACATTTATTTAAGTTGCAAGTCCAGAAACTTTCTGGCAAGTACAGGGTCCAGTTCCCTACAAGGTTTTGAAGCAGAGGAAACTTTCTAACTTTTGATGTGGAGATTGTGTCTTATGTGAGCCATTCTACCCAAAAGTTTGTAAGTCTGTAGCCACAAGCTTATATGGAAGATCTGTATTTGCTAAAGGTTAGAAGCTTGACTGGCTTTGTTTTCTGGGAATTTGTGTTTCCTAATAAATGTGGCTTCGCTGCCTATACTGTCTCCTATGTCTCTGGCCTCGTCAGTCCAGGGGGGCCCTCACAGTTCTCATCAGAACAAACATTTCTTCTGGTAACTCTCACATTCATGTTATATATTACTCATTGCACAGCATTTGTTTATGGTACTCCAGTGCTGTGGAACAAGGTCCCACTGGAGATCCAGCTGGAGTCTTCCCTGTCTGGGATTTAGGAAAAAAGTAGTTGCAGTTCAGAATGATCAAAGATATGGTCATCAAAACTGCTGTGGGATTACACTGAGGAGATGTACGCTATTTTTTGTTAGGGTTGAGGAATATTATTGCCCTTGGGGCATAGAAGCTGATATTTACACATTTGAATATTTGCTATTAATTGTAACCTGCTTTGAGTTATGTGGCTAAATCAAAATAAATATATAAACAAGAAGAGCTAACTAGTTTCAGCCAATGGTCCTCCCTTAAAAACTAATCTGGGAACAGGTACAAGGACCTCTTGATTTCCTTTCTAAACATTGTGTCCCTTTAACAAAGGTCCTGTTTTGACAGTGTAGTAGATGATGAAATCCATTTTTGTAAGAGCACCCCAATAAAAGGTTGCTGTGCTGAGACCTCTAAAATGTGTTCAGTGGTATTGGTAAGGAGAAAGAGCAGGTTTTTTTTCTCTCTCCGCTGCAGTGAGCGGTATTTATTTATTATGTATTTACACTTTCTTATATTGCGCTTCATTGCCAAAAAACTGTTCAAAGTGGATCACAACCGAGTAAAACAAACAGCTACAGCCAGGAAGGCCACAGACAGTACATGATCTGTGATGTGTGCTAGGAGTAGCTACATGGCCAAAGGAAGGGGCCTGTGAACATGTTCCCTGATTTTTGGAAAGCAGGAAGGAATAAGCCAGGTTGAAGCGTTTGCATCTCATTTTCTTACGGTTCGACGGTGGTGAACAAGAGAAAGAGTTTGAGTTTCCCCACATGCTGGGAGGCTAGTTATAGCTCCAAGGATTTTTCAGAAGAGTGGTCTACTTTTTGATTGAAATTGATTTTTACCTATAAGGGATCTGGAAACCATACAGCTGAACACTGTAGTTCTGGTTAGGAGTGAAGAAGTTTTTCACTGACTATTCCGGTTAGTGTGCATGGTGCCTATCTGATAAGATTTCATTAAAAGAGAAAGGAGAGTGTGCTTGTCCAGTACTAATACCAAGGGAGAAAGAAAATGGTGGCCATTCGGTACTAGGAATGTGATTCGGCTGAACCTTTTGGTTCGGCCTTCGTTATATGCCCACTGTGGGAAATTTCGTTTTCCCGCGGTTTGGACCGATTTTTTTTGGCTGCCCCAATTTTCGGGGTTAGCGCGCACTAACAGGGAAAATCCACTTCATTTTTCGGGGCGGCCGAACCAGGACGAATGCACATCCCTATTTGGTACTACATTAAGCGAGAAAGGAGAGTATGCCTTATCTGCTACTTAGCATCAAAGGAATCCAGAAAAGGAGGACTGTCCTCCCGTGCAACCAAGCAGATTCATTGGAACTCAGATACCAAGGGGTAGCTTACAAGGAAAAGAAATCCCTAGAGTCTATCCATTAGGAGACTCTGCCAGGAAGGAGTAGGGGGATCCCCTGAGAGAATGTGAATGCAGAAATGTTGGGGAAACAGTTTGTAAATATACTTTGTCAACTTATCTCTACTGGACAAATTGATTGTTGAGTAAAAGTGTCTGTGAGTGAGTAATGATTTGTTGCAGCCCGCATGAAAAACCCCCAAGGGTTCTGAAGATTATCTTGTCCCCGATTGGGGAATGGATACACAGCTGGAAACCAGCACAGCCATAAGCATCTCTATACAATGAGGACATAAGACCCAGTTTAATCTATCTTTTATTTAATAACTATCCAATTTTTCTTTTAGACTTTCCATACTGAGTCAGACCAAGGGTCCAGCGAGCCCAGTATCCTTTTTCTAACAGTGGCCAAAACCAGGTCACAAGTACCTGGCAGGCTCCCAAGGGTTAAATAGATTCCAAGCTGCTTATCCTAAGAATAAGCAGTGGATTTCTGCAACTCTACCTTAATACTGGTTAATGGACTTTTCCTCCAGGAACTTGTCCAAACCTTTTTTAAATGCAGCTAAACTAATAGCTTTCACCACATCCTCTGGCAATGAATTCCAGAGCTTAATTATGCGTTGAGTGGAAACACATTTTCTCTTATTAGTTTTAAATGTATTACCCAGTAACTTATTTGTGCGTCCTTTGGTCTTTGCATGTTTCGAAAGAGTAAACAACTGATTTAACGTTTACTCGTTCCAGTCCACCTTGAATTCATTTGTAACATTAACAGGAGAAAATATGCAGAAAATGGAATTTAACGATGGACTATCACACTTAACAATGAAACAGAAAGTTGCACAGATGATGGGTGTTCTCATTTCTGTCTAACAGTAAAGGTACTTCAGAGTAAATTGGAACCCTGCAGAGATAGGGGTCAGATAATAGGCAGAAATCTTGGACAGGCCGTGAATCAGTTCAGAAAAAGCAAGGTTATATGCAAATCGACTCTGAAAATTTAGAAACATTCACAACATAACTTGTCTACCTTTTCTCTTGATTTGGATTTTTTTTTTTACCTTGCTTTGAATGTGAATATTTGCAGAGCACACTTACATTTCAAAGTGTTTGAAGATCCACACTATTTTTGAACTCTTCAAATCTGTGAAAATTCAAAAGTATCCCAAATATGAGCTAATTCAGATTATTTTAGAAAAAAAAAATCAGTCTGATTCAGGCCAGGCTGAAGCTAAGCCCGATTCTAGTAAATTCAAGTCAAATAATCACCTATCCAAAAGTGAATTTGAACTGGCTCAGTGCATGTGGAGCCATTTCTGTTATACACAGAATAGTTTCCTAACAAATACAGTACTTGGCCTGTCCTGATGCCATGGGTACTGACTAGCTTGGAAAAACATTTAAGCATGTCCAAGTTCAAGAGTTCAAGAAGAAATGTGAAATGTGAAATGTTTCAGAGCTCAGAAACGCCTACAGTGTGAAATCATCTTCATCCAGTAAATTATCTTCTGAAATTAGATACATCTGAGCATTGCTCACATATTGAGACATAACCAACCAAGTTGATTTTATTTAAAAATAAAAGTATAACTTATTGCAAAAGAAAAAAGGTGGAGGTTTCTCTATAACTTAGGCATAATAGAGCAATCTAAAAACTATTAACAGAAAAGTCACAGCTATTCAGTCCTCACTATTTTTAGACTGAATGAAAAAAGGCAGCAGTGTTTAACAGGTAAACATTTGCAGAACTTGGCACATAGACACAGACACATACTCATTTTAAGGCTAGAAAGGAGACAATGGCAAATAGCTATTTGTGGAGAACAGCAAATACAAATAAACACTATTCAAAACAGGAGCAGAGGCTGCTGCGCAGGTAGGTGACCAGATAGTGGTGAACTGAGAAATAATAAGCATATAGTGATCTATGCAATAAAACTTGCATTAAAAAAAATGTAGTATAACCTTGATAAAAAAATTAACATGCACATTAAAATGCCACTTGAGTGATGGAATAAGATTTAGCATTGTCGAGGTAAAAGATGTCTAAAATAATATGGTCACACCACTGTTCCATCTGAGCTGTGTGCATGTGTGTTTGCTGCACACAGAGGTATGAACCCAACACACATGGCAAAATGTAATGTGCACAAGAAATCCTGATTTTGAGTTATACTAGCTCAGTGATGGCAAACTGCAGTCCTCGAGTGCTACAAACAGGCCAGGTTTTCAGGATATCTACAGTGAATAGGCATGAGAAAGATTTGCATGCACTGCCTCCATTGTTTGCAAATCTATCTCATGCATATTCATTGTGGATATCCTGAAAACCTTGCTTGTTTGTGACACTCAAGGATTGGAGTTTACCATCACTGAACTAGCTTGTAGCACACAAATTTGAACTCCATTTATAAGAAGTTGCACAAAAGAATTTTTACACACATAAAGTCTGTCAAAAATGAGAGGGAACACACTATTATCATGCACAGATATCCAAAAATGCATTGGCTAAATAGTGTGAGCAACCAAGGCTCCACCCTTGGCTGCTGATGATAACCATTTTGAAAGTTAGCATTAGTAGCCAAAGGTGGAACCAGGCTGCTAACACTAACCTCCAAAAAGGAGACAGAGCAGCTTTTAAATTAGAATATGGGGCAAAGCTGCAGTCCCTCAGCAAGGCACAGTTCAGATGGAGGTATCTTCGAATTACACTAAAATAACAGAAACGTTAGAGCATCCTGCTGAGTTCCAATAATAGCAAACATAGCCCATATGCCTATAAATAAAAAAACAACGGAGTTAAAAGATTTTAACTTACCCCTGTCAACTGATAAGCAGATTGTTAATACAAACAATAAGCATAATTTGAAATGTCTTTATGCTAATGCCAGAGGTCTAAGAATAAGATGGGAGAGTTTGAATGTATAGCACTGAATGAAGAGGTAAATATAATTAGATTCTCAGAGACCTGGTGGAAGGAGGATAACCAATGGGAAAGTGCTATACCAAGGTACAAATTATATGACAATGATACTGTGGTGGTGGGGGGATAGTTTATGTTAGGGATGGCATAGAGCCCAAAAGAATAAAGATCCCGCAGAAGGCTAAGGGGCAGATTTTAAAAGGTACGCGTGCGGGGTACATTTATGTGCGCTACCCGGCGCATAGAAATGTACGCCCGATTTTATAACATGCGCGCGGTTATAAAATCAGGGGTCGGCGCACAAGGGGGTGCACACTAGTGCACCTTGCGTGCGCCGAGCCCCCGGGGAGACCGAAACTGGAGCAGCCTCGGAGGGAACTTTCCTCCCCCGCCACCTTCCTCTCCCTTCCCCTACCTGTCCTGCCCCCCAGCCCGAAAAGAAAACCAACCCATACCTTTGTTTCAGAAGTTACGCCTGCCAGAGGCAGGCATAACTTACACATGCCAGCTAAGTGCTGTGCCGGCGCGCGATCCCCCGGCCGGTATGCCAGAGTCCTCGGCCACGCCTCCTGGACCGCCCAGCCACGTCCCTGTACCACCCCGACATGCCCCCGGACAGTCTTCCCCGCCCCGTCCCGCCCCCTGCCCACCCATTCAGAAAAGCCCCGGGACATATGCGCGTCCTGGGGCTTTACGCGCGCTGCCGGGCGTTTTGAAAATAGGCCCGGTGCGCGTAACCGATTTATGCACGTAGGGCTTTGAAAATCTGCCCCTAAATGCACAGTAGAAGCTTTATGGGTGGAAATCCCATGTGTGTTGGGGAAGAGTATAGCAATGGGTGTGTACTACCGTCCATCTCAGCAAAATGAATAGACAATGAAATGCTAACAGAGATCAGGAAAGGTAACAAATTTGGAAGCACAATAATAATCGGAGATTTCAATTACTCCAGTACTGATTTGGTAAATGTAACATCAAGACATGCTAGGGAGGTAAAGTTTCTCGATGAAATAAATGACTGCTTTATGGAGCAGGTGGTCTGGAAACAAACACGAGGGGGAGTCATTTAGACCTCATTCTTAAGGGAATGTAGGATTTGGGGTGAGTGGTAACGGTGCATACTACCATGAAATTTGACTTAATGACTGAATAGAGAATACTAAGTCTACAGTACTAACATTCAACTTTCAAAAGGGAGATTTTGATAAAATGAAAAAAATGGAAAAAATATGAAAGGTGCATCTACAAAGGTTAAGAATTTACATCAGGCATGGTCATTGTTTTAAAAAAAACATGTTGGAAGCCCAATCCAGATGTATTCCATGCATTAAAAAAAGTGGAAGAAAGGCCAAACGACTGCCAGCATAGGGCCTCATTTTCCAAGCACTTTACCGCATGCGATAAATTCGCAAATCGCGTTAACAGCTGTTAACGCGATTTGCGAATGCAAATTAGTCATTTGGTATGCAGGGGGCGGAGCATATGTAAAGCGGGAACCTGTGTATCGTGTGCGGCGAAACAGCCGCAGTGTTAGCGCGGCTAATAACTACAACTCCAACCTCGCGTTATGGACTGCGTTACAGGCCTGAAAAGGATTACCGCCATCCACAATAGTCCCAGACAGGCTGTGAGAGAGAGAGAGTGAGAGAGAGAGAGAGCGAGAGAGAGAGAGACTTACTATAGTGCCTATGCCCTACATAGGTATTTTAACCCCTATAGGAGGGCCACCTACTAACTCGGGGTGGGGATTAGGTATGAGCGTCGGGGGTTGGGGGCCACTTTCGCATTCCACATGAGACCTACGGACTGAACAGTGGTCTCTAGTGCAGATTTGCTGGCCGTCGGAGTGAGGACGCTCACTCCAAGCGGAGATTTGGCCAACGTTCTCTCCACCTAGCATGTTGTTGCCCAGGTAGAGTGTCCATCAAGCTAGGTAGAGAGAACGTTGCCCAAACCACTTCTTGGAGTGAGCGTCCTCACTCCGACAGCCAGCAAATCTGCACTAGAGACCACTGTTCTGTCCGTAGGTCTCATGTGGAATGCGAAAGTGGCCCCCAACCCCCGACGCTCATACCTAATCCCCACCCCGAGTTAGTAGGTGGCCCTCCTATAGGGGTTAAAATACCTATGTAGGGCATAGGCACTATAGTAAGTCTCTCTCTCTCTCGCGCTCTCTCTCTCTCTCAGCCTGTCTGGGACTATTGTGCACCACGATAAAAGACTGAAAGAATCATCGTGCAGTGGGAAAACATCGTGTGTGGCGCTAATGTTTTCGCGAATGGCGAAAACATCGCCGCACACGATGTTTCCCCACTGCACGAAAGAAGCCTCATTTGCATTGGTAACGCCCCCTAATGCATTACCAATGCGATATTGGAAAATAAGGCCCATAGTTAGAAGGTGAGGTGAAAGGCTGTTTTAGCCAAAAGAATTTTAAAAACTTGGAAATAGAATCCATCTGAAGAAGAGGAAAAAGCGTAAGCATTGGCAAGTTAGATGTAAAAACATTAATAAGACTGGCTAAAAGAGAATTTGAAAAAATGCTGGCTGTAGAGGCAAAGACTCATAATAAAAACTTTCTAAATATATCTGAAGCAGGAAGTCTATGAAGGAGATGGTTGGACAGTAGATGATCGAGGTTGGTCAAAGGGGCGTTTAGTAAAGTTAAGGCCATTGCGGAAAGACTAAAAGTAAATTCATTCTTGCTTCAGTATATACTGAAGAGGATGTTGAAGAGATACCCATGACTGTATTCAGAACAATTGAAACAAATCACTTTGGAGCTGGAAGATGTAATTGGACAGACTGACATACTAAAGAGTAGCAAATTTCCTGGACCAGATGATAATACACCCCAGAGTTCCGAAAGAACTCAAAAATGAAATTGCAGATCTATTACTAGTAATTTCTAACCTATCATTAAAATTTCCTATTGTTCCCTAAGATTGAAGGGTGGCCAATGTAACCCCAATCTTTAAAAAAGGCTCTAGGGGTGATCCAGGAAATTATACACCGGTCAGTCTGACTTCAGTGCTGAGAAAATCGAGAAAACTATTCTATGGAACAAAATCACAGAACATATAGAAAGATATGATTTAATGGGACACAGCCAGCATGAATTTATACAAGGGAAATCTTGCTTCACCTAACTGCTACATATTTTTGAAGGAGTTAATAAACATGTGGATAATGGTGAGCCAGTGGTTATCATGTATTTGGATTTTCAGAAGGCATTTGACAAAGTGCCCCATGAGAGACTCCTGAGAAAATTACCAAGTAATGGAATAGGAGGCAATGTCCTATTGTGGATTGCAAACTTGTTAAAAAGCAGGAAACAGAAAGTAGGCCTAAATGATCAATTTTCTCAATGGAGAAAGGTAAACAGTGGAGTTCCTCAGGGATATATTTATAAATGATCTGGAAAGGGGAACAACTGAGTTGATCCAGTCTGAAGACAACACAAAATTATTCAGAGTATTTAAATCACAAGCAGATTGTGAAACATTACAGGAGGACTTTAGAAGACTGGATTTAACTACTCTGAATAATTTTGTTTCATCTGCAAATTTGATTACCTCAGTTGTCGTATTCCTTTCCAGATCATTTATAAATATATTGAAAAGCATGGGTCCCAATACAGATCCCCGAGGCACTCCACTGCCCACTCCCCTCCACTGAGAAAATTGTCCATTTAATCCTGCTCTCTGTTTCCTGTCTTTTAGCCAGTTTGTAATCCATGAAAGGACATCACCATCTATCCCATTACTTTTTACTTTTCCTAGAAGCCACTCTTGAGGAACTTTGTCAAATGCCTTCTGAAAATCCAAACACACTAAATCTACCAGTTTACCTTTATCTACATGTTTATTAACTCCTTCAAAAAAGTGAAGCAGATTTGTGAGGCAAGACTTGCCTTGGATAAAGCCATGCTGACTTTGTTCCATTAAACCATGTCTTTCTATATGTTCTGTGATTCTGATATTTAGAACACTTTCCACTATTTTTCCTGGCACTGAAGTCAGGCTCACTGGTCTGTAGTTTCCCCAATCGCCCCTGGTGCCCTTTATAAATATTGGGGTTAAATTAGTCACCCTCCAGTCTTCAGGTACAATGGATGATTTTAATGATAGGTTACAAATTTTAACTAATAGAACTGAAATTTAATTTTTGAGTTCCTTCAGAACCCTGAGGTGTATACCATCCGGTCCAGGTGGACCGGATGGTATACACCTCAGGGTTGTCAATCAGGGCTACCACATCTTCTAGGTTCACCATGATTTGGTACAGTGCATCTGAATCATTACCCATGAAAATCTTCTCCAGAATGGGTATTTATTTATTTAGCATTTTTTTATATACCGAGGTATAGCAGAGTTCCCTTCACTCCGGTTTACATACAAAAAACAACATGATACATTGAATGATATTTGAAATTTAAAAATTTCAAAAATTAACAGTTATGAGCAAAAAACATAACAAGGGAATTAATATAACAGGATAACACAGGGTGGAAACCCTGGGTAGGTGGACAGAGATATCTGGGAACATCAAAAACAGAGGACATCTGCATCATGAAACAGGGAAATTGAATGAGGAGGATATTGAAAGATAGCAGGCTATGTTGGGTATCTCCCCAACATCCTCTTCAGTAAACACTGAAGCAAAGAAATCGTTTAATCTTGCCGCGATGACCTTATCCTCTCTAAGTGCCCCTTTATCCCATCGATCATCTAACGGTCCAACTGACTCCCTCACAGGCTTTCTGCTTCGGATATATTTTAAAAAATGTTTACTGTGAGTTTTTGCCTTTACAGCCAACTTCTTTTCAAATTCTCTCTTAGCTGACTTATCAATGTCTTACATTTAATTTGCCAATGCTTATGCTTTATCTTATTTTCTTCTGTTGGATCCTTTTTCCAATATTTGAATGAAGATATTTTGGCCAAAATAGCATCATTCACCTCAACTTTTAACCATGCATATATGGGTGCACACACAGCTATTTGAAAGTTATCCTCTTATTGTTTAACAGCTAAGAGAGAATTTGAAAAGAAGATGGTAGTAGAGGCGAAAACTCACAGTAAAAATGGGGCTGCCTTCCAAAGACCACTGCAAAGGGAGACACGTTGATGGCTGCTGCGAGATGAGTATTATGTGACAGCTCCGCCCAAGGGAGAAGGTCTGACCAATCATTTTGTTGGTCATTGACGTATGAACATAAGAACGTTTTCAATGTCCAATTCATTCCTTGGCCTACCCATTGGCCTGCCCATTGGCCTGAGGGTGGCAGGCCGAGGTATAATTCAAGGAAATACTGAATTTCTGACATAGGGAGCGCCAGTACTTGGCGGCAAACTGAGGTCCCTGATTGGAGACAATCTCCTTGGGGAGCCCGTGAAGTCGAAAGATGTTTCTCAAGAAGAGTTTTGCTAATTCCGGGGCTGACGGAAGACCCAACAATGGGAAGAAGTGCCCCATTTTCGAGAAGCACTTGATTACGACCCAAATCACCTTGTTGCCTTGCAATGGGGGAAGGTCAGTGATGAAATCTGTTGAAATACTAGACCAGAGTTCCGTAGGTGCTGGAAGTGGCTGTAGCAAGCCCCAGGGCTTTCCTGTTGGCTTTTGTTGTGCGCAAGTGGGACAAGAGTCCACATAAGTTCGAGAGTCCTGTAGCATGGTGGGCCACCAATAATGTCGGCGCAGAATCTCCAGCATCCTGGCACGGCCAGGGTGACCTGCCAGTTTTGAATCATGGGCCCACTTTAAGACCCGCTCTTGTAGTCAGCAAGGAATAACTGTCTTCCCGACTGGAACAGTAGTGGTTGCTGCTATTGATATACAGGCAGGATTGATGATATAACAAGGAACTTCTGGAAGATCCTCGGGTTCAAAGTATCGAGACAGCGCATCAGCTCACTGATTCTTGGAACCAGGACGGAAACAGAGATTAAAGTCGAAACTTTCAAAAAACAAGGACTAGCGTGCCTGCCAGGGATTTAGAAGCTGAGCCTCCTTGAGGTGCTCTGTTCTTGTGATCTGAGAATATAGTGAATTTGAACTGTGCCCTCTCCAAACAGGGGTGCCATTCATGAAGAGCTAACTTCACTGCCAGTAGTTCACGATCACTAACTGTATAGCATTGTTCTGTGGGGGTGAAATTGTGTGAATAGAAGGAACAAGGAACTAACTTGCTCGTGGATGAGTGTTGGCTTAGGACAGCCCCGACTCCAATAGCTGAGGCATCAACCTCTACTACGAATGGATGTTTGGGATCCTGGTGATGGCGACATGGACCAGAGCTGAAGGCCTCCTTGAGTCTCTGGAAGGCCGCGATGGCTCTAGATGTCCAAACTCAGGTATTGGCCCCCTTCTTATTCATCGAAGTAAGTGGGGATACCATGGAAGAGTAGTTGGCAATGAAGCTTCGATAATAGTGAAGCCTAGGAACTGTTGCAAGGCTCAGATTCCTTGGACTTTCTCCAGATCCATGGAAAAGCCATGGTCAGATATTATATATCCTAGGAAAGGTAGATGAGTGCGTTCAAACAAACATTTTTCTAGTTTAGTGTATAGATGATTCTCTCTTAATCATTGGAGGACAGTACGAATATGTTCATGGTGACTTTCGATGTCCATGGAGAATATCAGAATATCGTCAAGGTAATGACAACAAACTTGTACAGGAGGTCCCTGAAGATCTAATTCATGAGACGCTGAAAGACAGCTGGGGCGTTACATAGCCAGACGGGCATGACTACGTATTCATAATGGCCATCCCTAGTATTAAATGCTGTCTTCCAGATGTCATCAGGTTGGATGCATACTAGATTATACGCACCTCTCAAATCCAACTTGGAAAACACTTTGGTGCCTTCGAGGCGGTCAAATAGTTCACTGATAAGGGGTAGTGGGAAATGGTCCTTGCACGTTATGGCGTTGAGACACCGATAGTCAATGCACAGGCGAAGTCCACCATCTTTTTTCTTCACAAAGAAGAATACTGCTCCTGCGGGCGAATCAGATGGTCTAATAAACCCCTTCTCCAAGTTTTCCTTTATGTACTCTGACATAGCCTGAGTCTCAGGCTGTGACAAGGGATAGGTTCTGCCTTTGGGAGGCGTCGTGCCCAGCAGCAGTTCAAAGGGACAGTTGAACTTACGTAACGGAGGCAAAGTGCTTTCTGTTTTGAGAATACATCACTGAATTCCCTCATACTGTGGAGGCAGACCAGGAAGCGTTGTAGACTTGAAAACTGGGATCACGGGAGACACCAGCTGGAGACAAGTATCTTGGCATTTCGGATCCCACCGTACCAGCTGCAGGTGTTTCCAATCGAACTGGGGTTCATGAGTCTGGAGCCAAGGCAACCCCAGAATTACCCGGATGCGTTGAGCATTTCAACACGTAGAAGGATGTTTTTTCGTTATGGAATGTACCCACTGAAAGGTGAATAGCCACGGTCTGATGGGTGATTAGACCGGGAAGATGTTCTCCTAGACTGGAAGCGATACGGAGACTCACCTCCAATAGTTGAAGGGGTATTCCCAAGATTTTGACAATATCGTCCATAATGAAACTGCCACTCACACCGGTATCAATGAGAGCAGTGGTGGCGAACGTGTGGGTCTTGATGTCCAGGGATACAGGAAGCAGGAGTTGAGGGCCAGAAACAGTTGAGCCCAAGCTCGGGACTCCTGCCAGGCTAAGGCATTGCAGTTTCCTAGATGGACCGGGAAGAACTGCAGACGATGTCCAGAAATGCCACAGTAAAGGCAAAGCCCTTCTTTTCTGCAACAGAGATGTTCAGTGGGAGACAACCGTCCCCGGTTCACCTCCATAGGTTCCACCATGGAGAAAGATGGTGGTGTTACATTCCTTGCAGGAGTGCAGGGTACACTTGCAGGCCATACTGGAGAAGAGCGTAGAGCCTTTACTTCTAGGCGTCTTTGCCAGAGGCGATGTTCGATCCTTCCAGCAAGCGATATCAGGTCCTCTAGAGACGTGGGAGTCTCACGGATGGAGAGCTCATCCTTTAGAGCAGATGAGAGTCCATCTAGGAAGATGACTTGTAGGCAATCCTCTTGCCACCCAAGTTCTGTGGCTAAGGTTCGAAACTCCACTGTGTATTCAGAGAGGGTCCTCGACCCTTGACGAAGATGGAGTAGATTGTGACTGGCGATAGCCATCCGACCAGGATCTCCAAAGGTCTGCTTGAAGAGAGCAATGAATTCAGACATCTTGGAGAGGATGGGATCAGAACGTTCCCATAAGGGAGAGGCTCATGCCAGAGCCTTCCCTTCCAACTGAAACAGGATGAAGGTGACCTTCGTGATCTCCTTCAAAAACAAGGAGGGCTAGAGAGCAAATTGCATAAAGCACTGATTAAGGAAGCCATGACAGGAGGGTGGATCCCCATTGTATCTAGGAGGTGCAGGAAGTGCCAGAGTTGCTCTAGGAAGCATAGTGGCCGGGAGGCCCACAGCGTTGGCCATAGAAGTCTCTTGTAGCTAGGAGCGTAGCTCCTCTACCAAAGAAACCAGCATCTCCAATGCTTGGTGATGTTGCTTTACTGTAGCGGCCAGTCCTGGTAAGGCCCTGGAGGTGGGAGACTCCGCTGAGTCTATGGCCTTGGCAAACTGTTGCACAGGCAGCGGGCAGGCAGGCAGGTCAGGAACAAGCTGAGGTCTTTTGCAGGCAGCAGTCAGGCAGGCAGGTCAGGAACAAGCTGAGGTCTTGGGCAGGAGGCAGGCAGGCAGGCCAGGAACAAGCTGAGGTCGTGGGCAGGCAGCAGGCAGGCAGGCAGGTCAGGAGCAAGCTGAGGTCTTTGGCAGGCGGCAAGCAGGCAGGCAGGTCAGGAACAAGCTGAGGTCTTTACCAGTAAGTCAGTCCGGGGTAAAACCAGGGAGACGAACAAGCAACACTGGAACAAGCAGGGCAAGGAAGCAGGTACAAGCAGGAATGGAACTGGAACAGAAGGATCCTGGAACGAGACTAGGAACAAGCAAGCAGGAACACAAGCAAGGGCAATCTCAGAAACAAACCGACCCGATTGCCAAGGCAAGGAAGTGAGGTCAAGAACTTCCTTTTAACATGCGTCCAATCAGGGTGCGCCGCGGAACTAGGCCACGCCCTGGAACCTACATCAGAGCGGCTGCTCTGCGCCCGTGTAGGGGCATGGATAGCTGCTGAGATGCCGAGGCCTGGCGTGAGGCCTGACATGCGACCGGAGGCCCAGTGACCGCCGCCACGGGACGCCGGGGCCTAGCTGGACTTGCAAGGGCTGTGAGCGAGACAGGACCAGGTGTGACCCTGAAGGTGAGCGGTCCCGTGCGTGAGACGACTGCAGGTAGGGCACGTAACAGAGATAGGAGGCGATGTCCTTTCGTAGATTTCAAACTGGTTAAAAGACAGGAAACAGAGAGTAGGATTAAATGGTCAATTTTCTCAGTGGAAAAGGGTAAACAGTGGAGTGCCTCAGGGATCTGTACTTAGACCGGTGCTTTTCAATATATTTATACATGATTTGGAAAGGAATACGACAAGTGAGGTTATCAAATTTGAGGATGATACAAAAATATTCAGAGTAGTTAAATCACAAGCAGATTGTGATATATTACAGGAAGACCTTGCAAGACTGGAAGATTGGGCATCCAAATGGCAGATGAAATTTAATGTGGACAAGTGCAAGGTGTTGCATATAGGGAAAAATAACCCTTGCTGTAGTTAGGAGCTACCACCCAGGAAAAAGATCTAGGCATCATAGTGGATAAAATCGTCGGCTCAGTGTGCTGCAGCAGTCAAAAAAGCAAACAGAATGTTAGGAATTATTAGGAAGGAAATGGTTAATAAAATGGAAAATGTCATAATGCCTCTATATCGCTCTATGGTGAGACCGCACCTTGAATTCTATGTACAATTCTGGTCACCGCAAGTCAAAAAAGATATAGCTGCAATGGAAAAGGTACAGAGAAGGGCAACCAAAATGAAAAAGGGATGGAACAGCTCCCCTATGAGGAAAGGCTGAAGAGGTTAGAGCTGTTTAGCTTGGAAGAAGAGATGGCTGAGGGGGGATATGATAGAGGTCTTTAAGATCACGAGAGGTTTGAACAAGTAGATGTGAATAGGTTATTTACAGTTTTGAATAATAGAAAGACTAGGGGGCATTCCATGAAGCTAGCAAGTAGCACATTTATGACTAATCGGAGAAAATTCTTTTTTACTCAACGCACAATAAAGCTCTGGAATTTGTTGCCAGAGGATGTGGTTAGTGCAGTTAGTGTAGCTGGGTTCAAAAAAGGTTTGGATAAGTTCTTGGAGGAGAAGTCCATTAACTGCTATTAATCAAGTTTACTTAGGGAATACCCACTGCTATTAATTGGATCAGTAACATGGGATCTTCTTGGTGTTTGGGTAATTGCCAGGTTCTTGTGACCTGGTTTGGCCTCTGTTGGAAACAGGATGCTGAGTTTGATGGACCCTTGGTCTGACCCAGCATGGCAATTTCTTATGTTCTTATTTTAGTGTGCACAGGATAATCTTAACATGCACACTAAAGTTTAATGCACAAATCCCTTAATGAAATATTTGAGTGTCATGTGGCTGTCAGTCATTTATTTATTTTATTTATTTAACATTTTTTTATACCGACCTTCATAGTAATAACCATATCGGATCGGTTTACATAGAACAAGGGTATAACTGAAGCAATAAATAAAAATAGTAATTAACAAGAGAAGAATAAGGCAAAGTTACATTTAACAAGGAGTAAAACTTGGGAAGCTTAAAGCTGGAAGGAAGAATATATTATATATATATATATATATATATATATATATATATTATGGGGTGGATTTTAAAAGGCGCGCGAATAGCCTACTTTTGTTTGCGCTCCAGGCGCTCCAGGCGCTCCAGGCGCAAACAAAAGTACGCTGGATTTTAGTAGATACGCGCGGAGCCGCACGTATCTACTAAAAAACCTGGATCGGCGCGCGCAAGGCTATCATTTTGTATAGCCGGCGCGCGCCGAGCCGCGCAGCCTACCCCCATTCCCTCCGAGGCCGCTCCGAAATCGGAGCGGCCTCAGAGGGAATCCTCTAACACCCTCCCCTCACCTTCCCCTCCCTTCCTCTACCTAACCCACCCGCCCAGCCCTGTCTACACCCCCCCCTTACCTTTGTTGGGGGATTTACGCCTCCCTCTGGGAGGCGTAAATCCCCGCGCGCCAGCGGGCCTCCTGCGCGCCGGGCCGCGACCTGGGGGCGGGTACGGAGGGCGCGGTCATGCCCCCGGACCGCCCCGGGCCATAGCCATGCCCCCGTACCCGCCCCCAAAACGCTGCCGACACGCCCCGAAACGCCGCGACGACCGGGCCCGCCCCCCCGACACGCCCCCGACACGCCCCCCTCGGAGAACCCCGGGACTTACGCGAGTCCCGGGGCTCTGCTCGCGCCGGGAGGCCTATGTAAAATAGGCTTCCCGGCGCGCAGGGCCCTGCTTGCGTAAATCCGCCCGGTTTTGGGCGGATTTACGCGAGCAGGGCTCTGAAAATCCGCCCCTATATATATATAGTCATGGAATATATTAGCTGCTTCATTCAGATGATATTGGCCCCTTACAAAAAAAACTTCGTGAAACCACACTGAAAATGTGCAGGACATGACAGAGGAATCAAAAACATCTCCCCACATCTCCATCTCCACCCTGCTGCATTTGCAAATATTCTGAACACTTTTCCTTCCAGCACCATAGGAATGAATGGGGAAATCCTAGCACTCACACACAGATAAACCACCAATGCTTTACTAAATTGCTATATATAAGTACAACGTGTCCAAATTATAGAACACACAATATATTCACAGAATTGCACAAATATAGGGAACTACTTACTATACCTGAATTGTTTGGAAAAGCGAGTGATTAAATCCTAAATCAAAAATCTATATTCAAAATATTCACAGCTTCATAATAACTTCAATTAATTCAAATCTGCAAATATCATTGCATAAATATAAGCCCATTTGATTAAATCAGGGCTATTTGAAAGAAAGTCAGAACCACAACAAGGTTAAAAGTTGACTGTTTTTCTAATACATATGAGGCAAGAATTCAAATAACTGAACCTGGTCTGAAAAGATTAATTTGACCCTTGTGCAAAATAAATACCATGTCATTCTTAGCCATTTTCTTGGAACCATCTAGTAACATCAAATCAAACTTTGGATTATTTGTTCTTTGGTGCTGTAGTTCGCCTATTTTTAATTTCAGTGCCCTGTTTCTCGGTGAGATATATAACCCTGGCTTCTCTTCTTGCAACATCTGTTTCTCAAATTTTTATTGCAGGCACCTTATCAAGTAGCAGTGACAAGCAGCCATCCAACATCCAATTACTGCAGCATGAGGGCATGGTTTTTTGCAGTCTTCAAGTAAAGCAGGCATAACTAATTATCCCATCTTCTACTTTCCAAAATACTTCTGCTATATCAATCCATCACTCAAGTTTGTCTTATGTCCCATAGTTATTAAAAACCTCTCTTGTGCCTTTAACCACTCACCTGTTCATTCAGTCCTGTCATTAGTACACTAAGTAAAGTCCCTAGCAGATTTTCAATTCATCTCTTAAATAAAATAAACAGCTCCCAGCTGCCTCAAGCTTTCTTGGGGCATGCCTTGACCACCTACATGTTCTTTGATGTCTGCTAAATCTTTTCTTTGATTTACTTTCCTTTTATCTCCTTATTAGACCTTGTGTCTCTTTTTACCTGGTGAAATAATAATTGAAGTCTACGTCAAATACAGCTTTCTGCAAATTGCTGATTTTGTTCTTAAACAGTTTTTAACCTACTTTCAAAGGGAGGAAAGCTTATGTGATTACTGTGTATGTGTGTCCCATTTGGGCTTCTATCGACACTAGATTTTCAGTTCATGTCTCTGGACCAAAAAGAGTTGACACATATTTTTTCTGGATTCATGTATTCTGTGAAGACACATGTGCAATTGTCTTCCCCTAATAACTTTTTTTGTTTTGCATCCATTCTGCATTTGATCCACACAAAATATTTTCAACAGGTCGAGGGGATCCATGTATTCCATGAGAGTATATGCATGCAACTACATCTGCTAATACGTTTTGTGCAATCATGCCACCTAATAACATTTTTGTTTTTGATCTGATGCACACTAAGGGGTAGATTTTAAAAACATACATGCGCGCGTCCATATGTGGATGCTAACCGGCGCGCGCACATGGACACGCAATTTTATAACATGCGCGTACCGGCGCACATGTGTTATAAAATCCGGGACAGCATACACAAGGGGGGGGGGGGTTTAAAAATGCACCTTACGCATGGCAACAAGATTGGGTCTCCCCCAGTTCCCTCCTAGTCCACTCCAATTAAGGAGGGGACTGGGAGGGAACTTTCCTACCCTCCCTCCCTCATCCCCTCTCCTCCCCAACCCCTTGAAAGGTCTCTTGAGTTGCAGGAATTAGTTTATGGTGGAGGTAGGGAGCTTGATGGATATGAGGCTGATTTAGGGCCTCATTTTCTAAAGTATCGCAGGCCTGCGATACTTTAGAAAATTGCGCTACTTTGGGGTGGGGGCGGGTGGTCCTGCGCTAGCCGGCAGCGATCGCACTGCCGCGGTGCGATCACTGCCGGCTAGCGCCCAGTAACTACTCCATAGAAGGTGTAGTTATTGGGCGCGAAATAGCGAGCGAAAAGGGCCTTACCTTTGCGCTCTGCGCACCGTCCTCGCGGAGTCGGCCCCGATGACGCCCCTGACTCCTCCTCTTCCGGGGCTGACTCCGCCCCGATTTCAGTAGCACAGGCCTGCGCTACTTTCGCTAGCTATCGCAGGCTTGCGCTGTTAGTGCAAGCCTGCGATAGCTTTGGAAAATGAGGCCCTTAGTCTTCAGAAGAAGGCAGTAAAAAAGAAAGTAAAAACTCGATTGTTTCAGGGAGCTTTACGGAGCGCTGCCAGCTCTGAAGCCCACATGGGCAAGACTGGCTTTCCTCGGGAGCTGCTAAAGGAAACGCCTCCACAAGCTGGGGGCATGGGGGGGCAAGGTCCAATGGCAGTGAGCCTAAGAACCATGTGATACAGGGGGAAATGAAGGACAGTCCCTTGAGCCTATAAGGCACCTAGGAAGACTCAAGTTAGATTGAGGGGCATCTGAGCTCTTCCGATAGTGAGAGAGAGTGGAGGAAGGAGGGAGCTTCTCTTAAGGGCAAAGGCTCCTCTTAAAGGCAAGGCTCACAGACTTGTATCATGGGTTACAAAAAGTGTTTCAGTATCAAGAATCCTCAGAAGGGAGGGGCTGCAGTAAACACAGTTAAACTACAGTATATACAGATACAAACATGTACCCACTGCTGGGGACAGAACAAAACTATCTACATATATACACATAATAGTTTTGGGCCTTTTGTTTCATAGCAGATTTTAATTTTATAATCCTTTTGCTGATTTAAGTTTTGAATTGTTGCATAACCAGGAAAGGTGAAATATTATGCAACCATAAATACTTGAAGGGTTTTGCATCTGATCTACACCAAAATTTCAGCACATGTGAGCTCTATGAAGATCATGATAAGGGAATTTTTGGGGGGATCCGCATATTCCATGAATACTTGTGCACAATTATGTCACTTAATAGTTTTTTTGGTGCTGTAGCTCATCCATACCAAAATTTCAAGTGATTTCATGGAGGCAAAGAGGAATCAGACATGGGTATTTTTTTCTGGATCCATGTAGGTGCACGCATGTGATTAATGATTATGTTCACATTCTGAAAAGAAATTGTTATGACCACCGGCCGTGGCAGTCCACAACCAGGGCTAGCCACCCTTCCACAGCGTCAGGCCGACTCTGAGGCTCCCACCGTTATGGCCGCCGTCCACGGCGGTCCGCGACCAGGGCCAAGGACTTACCCGCTGCGTCAGGCCACTGCCGAGGCTCCTGAAGGAGCAGGCAACCATCTCCAACACTCTCTTTGCGGCCGTTGCCACTGCTGAGGTCCGACCGCATGGCCCCTTCCCTGCTGGGTTGACTCCTCCCCCTCTGGGTCTGCATAGAGCCGCGCGCGTGGCTGAAGACTACATTTAAAGGGGCCACGACAGGAAGCTTTCGTGGCTCCTTCCTGGGACTCCTTCTTTAGTTCAGGTATATAAGGTAAGGTCTGCTCCTCAGACCTTGCCTTGGTATCGTGGCTTCTTGTCCAATTGTTTCCTGAGCTCCGAGTTTCTGTCTTGATCCTGGTTCCCACTGTTGGCCTGCTTGAGTCCTGTTCCGGTACTTCTGATTCCTGTTTCTGCTTCTCCTCTCTCGTTGGACGGATTCTCTTGGCTTGACTCTTGGACTGGCTTCCAACCATTCTCCTGGCTTGACCTTGGATCGGCTTCCGACCATACTCCCAGATTCACCACTGGATTGGCTTCCGATTATTCTTCTGGCTTTGACCACTGGACTGGCTTCCGACCATTCTTCAACCTCAACTCCTGGACTGACTAACGACCTGCTGGAGGTGCCAGCTGTCTGGATTCCATGACCTGCAGGAGGCGTCTGCATCCAGACCTATCTTCAGTCTTCAGTGACTCACCTAAGTCCAAGCGGCCCGGGTCCCTTCAGGCTCCTCCTGGGGGGACCGCGGGCTTCCAGTGGCGAAGTACCTGTTCAACTGCTGATACACCTGGCCTTGCCTTCCGATGGTAGGGACCTAAGAGGGTTGATTCTCTCCTAGGTAGTGCTAACCCTACCTCGGACTAAGGGTCCACCTCCTGGTCCATAACAGAAATCTGCAGAAATATGTAACTTCTTGTTGTCTACAGCTTTAAGGCAATATAAAATCTCATGCTACCTCATCATAGATACATCTATATCAAAACATACAAAAAAAATGCTGATCTAACCATACTGCTGCACTTATGTCACTACCTGCAGTGAGAGGAGGCATTCCTGAGGGTGGGGATGGGTGGAGTGGGGTGGGGTGGGGGCTTATCAAAAGTATGTGTGAATTTTTTCTTTGGAAAACTACTTGTACAAAATCGCAGGCATAAATGTGGGTGGATAGTTTTCCTTGGATAATTTTCAGAGTGAAACTTTGTTGGTACTTTTGTTTTTTAGATTGAGGCAAAGTCTGTGGGAAATAGGTACCCATTAATTTTGTACCAATGTGGGCACTTAGATAATTACCCCTTAAATGTTTTGGGGTGAGTGTAAAAACGTCTTACTTCCATTTTGAGAAAAAATACATTAATAACAATTATTTTCATTGCAGAATTAATTTTAGACACTTTAAGTTTCCACCTGGTGCTTTATGCCTTCAGTTCTATCTAACCCAAGGCTGGGACCCTGTACAGCTCCTCTTCTAAGTGCTGCTATGAAGGTAGGGGCACACTCAGTACCAGGGCATAAGTCCATGCACATTCCCACCAAAATCCTGGCATGTAGTCTTAAACCCTTAAAAATTCTTTCTTTTTATAGGTTTAAGATCATACTCTGTGTCTCTGCAATTTCCCAGTGTCAACAAACAGGCTGGACATATAAGTAGGATGATCCAAAAAGTTTACTTTTCAACTAAATCAATGGAAATTAATTGGTACCACCTCCATTTGTTCCTTGTTACATCGATAATTGCAGCAATAAATCAAATCCAAAATAAACTGTGACTGTGGTCCCTTAGTCCTTTCCCAGGAGTCCCCTGTCTTCCCTTGGAGGGAGAACAGGCTAATTAGTTTGCAGTAGGCTCTCCTATCCTGTAAGGATCTCCCTTGCAAAATACTTGGGCCCCATTGCTTGATCTTTCCTTTTCAACATCTCTCCTTTCCCATATCTCCTTGGCAGAAATGCAGGGTAAGGTCTCCAAAGGGGTTAATTTTGCACATACCATGACAAGAGTGAACCTAACTCATAAGCCATGTTATGTTGTGTCTGATCTCAGTCTCTCAAATTTACTACTAATAACCTTTTTAATATTTGCATTGTGCTAAAGAGAGCTTCCTTCTGAAGTTCATAAGATGTTCTGGGCCCAATATTCAAAGATATTCAGTTATCTAAGTTATCCGGATATAATTTATCTGGATAACTTACAAGGGATATTCAGCTGCAAGACTATGCTGCTGAATATAACCAGATTTATTCTAGTTATCTAGATAAGTTATATCAGAATATGTTATCCAGATAACTTTAGACCTGCTATTGAGCTGGTCTAACTTATTCGGTTAACTTAATCGGATAAGACAAAATATGGACACTTAACCGTTTAAGGTAATCACATATGTAGTGTCACCCCGGTCCACCCACTGCCTGCCCCCAAAATATCTGGCTATCTACATATCCGGATAAATACTTATCTTGCTAAGTGGTAACCACTGAACATAACTGGATATTCAGTGGCTGCCACTTAACCGGATAAGTCCCTATTTATCTGGACAAGTTGTGCTAAATATCACAGGCAACATGTCTAAATGTGCCTGGAAATTCTTTTTAATCAGATCAGTGGCACCCAAGACAATTAGAACTATTTCTGTATCTTTCTGCCATGTTTTCTTGGTCTCTGCATCGCTTGTTAATTAAGGATCTTTTTTCTCTCCATATAATCCTCATAATAGTTGCTTGATACTGATAATTTTATTCTTGCTGTTTTCTCCTTTACCACTATATCTGGTTTTATTGCATCATCAACAGGGCCTGCTGGAGCATTAGGTGAATTAGGTGGCCGGCAAGAGCACTGGAAGTGGGCAGGGCAGCATATCGGACATGAGGGCACCATTTTCTAAACGAGTGAAGCAGGTTGAGATATTGGGGAGCAGTTGCGGTGCAAATGAAGGTATGCGCAATTTGGGTGATTTTAGAGAGAGCGAAAGAGAACCCGGCCACCTAGGGCAGCTGCAGACCTTTGCACTGGCACTGTGCATCAAGCCTATTATCTATTGAGACGGGGATGTCCCAGATGATCACAACTTCTTCATTCTCTACAGTTCTGTCAGGGTTGTCATCCCAATGCTTTTCTGGTACAGCGATGCTGTAGTGTTTTACACAACTTCCAGTGGTCGAACCATGTCCACCTTATTATGTCTTTCAGGTTTCTTCTCTCTGCTTCTCACTATGGACTCCAGTTGGTAACCTCTCACTTTCTCAAACTCCTCTCAGATGTCACTGGGATCTTTCAAGCCACAGGGAAAATTACTGCTGTTCTCTCAGACAGGATGGATGGACACAAAACTTCCTTCCAACCAGAAATCACAACATACCAAAATACTCAAAACCAGGGACATAATAGTTATAGAAAATATTACAAATTGGACTGAGTTCTTTTTTGGATGCATATCATTTGACATCAAACACCTCAGAACAGAAATGTATGATACTCTGTCTTGTCTTTGAAAGCAATATGTGGGTGCGGGAGATGAAAGACCAAGTCGCTGTTATATGTTGTTAAAGAACTCCTGTTCTAGAATATGTTATATCTGATTGAAATGGCTGTTGTATTGTATGCCTAAAAACCTTCAATAAAGACATTGTTAAAAAGAAAACAAGGACATAAGTCATGGGTGGACCTCAGGGGCCTATGCCCCCTCAATTTTGGCTCAGGCCCTGCCCCCTAACAACAGAATTGTGTCCCATCTGAGTCAGCCCCTGAAAGATGCAGCTCTTAGAGGGCCTGGAGGCACTGGAATTACTGCTAGTTCCGGATCCCTTGCACCTTTAAGGGGGCCAACTTGAATGGGAAACACCACTGACCTTGGGCTAGACTTGTAAAAATTTGAAGCCATCAAATTATTTCTGTTTACCTTTGTCAGGCAATTATTTATTCCCTTTTCTTTCAGCCCCTTAAAAGTTTAGGAATGCCTAGGCTGGGTGGAAGCTTGTTTACATAATTGCTTTGCAGGAGCCAAAGACATTAATCCTGGTACAAAGTAGATCCCTTAACCATAGAGAGGAAGAGAGGGAGAAACAGTAGAGCAGTGCAGAGATACAGTAAAGAGAAAGGGTTTTGTAGCCACTGCTTGGAAGAGCCACATAGGATGGGGTAGGAATGAGGGCGGAGCACCCATGTTAACCTTGGGTCCTGTGAAAAATTATTTCTGTCTATGCCCTGCTCAAAACACTAAAAAATCAATGAGACCATAGCCACAAACCATAGGACATGGGTCATCAAACTGATATAATTGTTACCTCAGCAAAGGGGTTTAAGCTAGGGATGTTTTCGTTTAAACATTTCGGTTTGGGCTTCGGATTGGGCACTCCGTGGGAAATTTCGGTTTCCCATGGTTCTTTTTTTTTTTTTCGGCAATTTTCAACGAAGTGCATTAGTGCACTCTAATGGGCCTTACTGCACACTAACAACCAGTTAGTACGCACTATCTCCGCATTAGTGCGCAGTACACCGAACGAGATAGTGCGCACTAGCTAGATGTTAATACGCATTAAGGCCCGTTAGTGTGCACTAACAGGTTAGTTAGTGCGCCCTAATAGAACTTACAGCGCACTAAGTATGTAGTAGTGCCCTGTAACTAATATTAGTGTGCACTAAAAAATGCTACTTAAAAATTAAAAAGTATTAATTCATGAGGAGTTTGTTAGCTAGAAAAACAGTGCACACTAATTGGTATTACTGCGCACTAAGAGATATGCAGTGCGCAGTAACTCAGTTATTGCGCACTAACACGAAATATGAATTTTGTCGAAATTTCGGCAAAAATCGCTTCATATATCGGCACTACCGAACCGTGATGAATTAGACAATATCGTTGACATTGTCTAATTCATGAAAAACAAATGCACAACCCTAGTTTAAGCCAATATTGAAAATGACTAGGGGAATTACAAAATAAAATTCTTTTCTTCCAAAATCTAGAATACCACACTTAACCTATGCGTCACCTGCTAATATGCAGGCAGGAATCAACCATTGCAGCAGCCTCCAATGGGTTTGCTATGGCAAGTTGATACATTCATACCTGGGAATTCTCCAGATTTGGCCTGGAGACTCCAGAATTCTAAAGGAATTGCCGGGTCTCCGGGCCAACAGCAGAATTCTCCGGGTCCTGCTGCAGAAGCAGACCCTGGTAAAAGATGTCACCGGGCATGTGGCTGAAGGGAGATCTATCAGGGCTGCACAACCAGAAGGAGGAGGAGTGTGGGCCCCGCGCCAGAAGGGAGAAACCCGTCGAGCCATATATGCGAGGAGGAGGAGCATGGGCTCCATGCCAGAATGAAGACGAGCTGCAAGTGCGCACATGCAGAAGAACAAGGAGCATCTTCCCTGCCCCCCACCCCTGAAAAATGGAAGAGATCCATTGCCCATGCAGCTGGAGGCATGTAGAAAGGAGGAGGAGCTATAATGGGCCCATGCAAGGATAGTTGCTTGGAGATCTGTCCACCCTGGAAGAGGAGGCTGCTTTCATTGGTAGGTTTGGGGTGACGACTGTGTGTAGAAGAAGGAGAGAAGTGAATGTGCATGTGTGTGTGTGACAGTGCATGTATGCATATGATAGAGGGAGAGAAGTGTGTATGTGTGAAAAAGGGACAGGAGTGAGTGCATGTGTGTGTGTGAGTGCATGTATGTGTGTGGAAGAAGGATAGAAGTTAGTATGCATATGTGTGTGGAAAAGGAAGAGGAGTGAGTAGTATGCACATGTATGCTAGAGGGAGAAAAGTATGTGCGTATGTGAGAAAGTGCATGTATGTGTGGGAGTGAGTATGTGAGTGTGCTATTGTGACAAACTTTGTGCGCATGCTGCTACCTCCCCTCCCAACCCCCTGCTCCCCTATCCCCCGGACAATCTCAGGGTGACAGGAAATCAAAAGTTCCCAGTTATCAATACCTGTCCTCCTCCCTTCCCATTCTCCCGCCACTCCCTCTGCATTATCCCCCCCCCCCCCTCCGCTAATCTTGAGAAATCTCAGGGTGAGCGAAACTCAAAAGTTCCCAGGTACGGATATGATGTGAGGGATATGTGTAAGGGGGACTGGATAAACTGAAATACTGCTCCACAGAGAACATAGTAGCAGATATATTAACTAAGCCTTTGTCCAGAGCTTGTTTCTTGGCCCTGTTTGACAAATTGGGACAAGTGTAATAAAGGACAGTAAATGTATGGAGTTGCTGAGAAGGTGATTATTGGCAACATTAGCTCCTAAAAGTGTAGAAGGGAGGGAACTTTCTTATGCATGTTTGTGTATATTGAACTAATGCACAGTTATGTAAAATAAGATGTTGTTAAAATGTTTCCTTCTCTGTTTAGTACTTGCTGGTTGTGACTGGACAAGGGGGCTTAGCTGATGTCATAAGATACACCTTGCTACTTTCAGTTCCTCCTGATCTGCTGCAGGTCTTAAAGAGCCTAGGCTTTCTTGTTTTGCATAAATGTCTTTTTGTTTCCTCAAATAAATACTAAACTGTTTTCGGAACTTATTATTAAGTGGCATGGGCATTCTTTCTGCTGTACTACTTACTTTGAACACAAAGGTCGAACCACAGCACTGCCACTGAGCCACCTGGCCAGCCCAAGCTTTGCTAATTGATTTTATTGCACATGCCAATATACGTCTGCTGGCTCCCGATGTTATTCAGAATTACAAGAACTATTATAAATCATTACCCAGAAATCTCTTCCCTCCTTGAGGCTCCTTGACCTCTGCGTGAATCCCTGCCAGGATGCCTGCATTTCCTAAGCTCATCATCCCAGGCCTCAGCAAACTTTTAGGGGGCAGGCAGGGCACAGCAATGCATTTAAACATTTACCAAGAAGGGAGTATTCTGCAAAACGATAAACCCACTGTAGCGCCTTTCAGCAAAAGGTTTAGGATTCGTTTTTTTTAAAACTGTGCCCTTTGCTAATCCTGTTTGTTACATACATCCAAGGTCTATTCTTTATTCCAATAATGAAGGGGGATTAGGAAGTTCTAGCTTAATTCTGCAATCTCACAAAGCTGACAAGGATCTTGCTTAAGTTCTTCACTGTAAAAACTGAAACAAAGGAATAACCAGGCGAGGGCAGACATGCGGGTTACTGGAACCCTCCGTTTCTTGTATTTTTCTCTCACATTCTAAATAAAATCGTCCTGGGGCTTTTATTGGCTTGGTGTCTAAATAGGAAATAAGAGGACTACAAATCTACAAAACCCAGAATTATTCTGGGTTTGAAGTTAATAAATCTGACCACACAAAATAACCCAGCAGAGCTGTCTGATTTCCCTAGTCAACAATAAAAGAAGAGAATGTGTGCCTTCTTCACTGGTTTAAGCGATATTGGGTTTAATTATGGATTTCTTGTATCACATAGGAAAAGGCTAATCAGGCAGCTGTTTTCTTTCCTGCCTGCCAATTCCTGCTGGATTTGCCCAGGCTTCTAGGAGCGCTATTTCTGGCCATGTATGCTAGGTAACATCCAGTTGCCTATGAGACTGTGTACACAAGAACAGGAAGGAAACCTCAAGCCATCTGTAGGGCTGACGTTTTAACAAGCGTATCAGCGAAGATGCCTTGCTCTTCTTACATCTTATTTACGTGCTCAGTGCCAGACAAGCGCATGTGCTTTCCCAATGTTTACATGCAATTGTGCTGGAAAAGGCACCATCTGGAGCTGACAGAAATCACACACAGGCCCAAATTCTCCAAGGGCACAAAATGTACGAGCTGGCAACTCGCCCTTCCCAGTATTTGTCCCCTTCCATCTGTGGCTGCTTCATAATAAAGCTTCTGAATATCTCGTTAATCTCATCATGGCTGTGTGTGGGATTGTTTTTCCCAAAGCAGCAACCAATGTCCCATCAGGTTTTCCTGAGCCTCGCTTGGTTTGGTTTTGTTGGCTGGTGTATGACTGACTGGGCTTAGTTGCCCACTCTGTATATTTCAGGATGTGAATTATTGGCTCAAGACTAATGCTGGTGAAAGCAGCAGAATTAGCAAAACAGCGACAGCCACAAGTAGATCGCCAAGCGCCCTTCTTCAGGTTGCAAATTTTATCTGATCCCTGTCTAGGACCACAGGTGGTCCTCTGGCTTACTCTTTTCCATTATTAGTAATCTAAGTAAATCAGCTGATGCTAAACTAACTCTTTCAAGATGAGGAGCAAGTATCACACCTTGACGTGCTACCCCTTACTTATGAAGGGGCTCTCAGCAGCACTGCTTCCATAAAATAATTAAACCCTGGGCATGCAAGAGCCTCCTCCAGCACACCACTGCTTATTTGTCTTAAGCAATGAATAAAGCGCAAACAAACCAAAAAAGTCAACTCAGGCGAGGGAAATAAAAAAAATAAAAATAACGGGCATGGTTACATTAAAAAAAAAAAGTGTGTGTGGGGGGGGGGGGGAGTCCTTTATATATAGAATGTATACATATTTAACAAATAAAATACATTAGATCAAGAAAGAAAGAATAAGACCAAATGACTACATCAAGGGGCTAAGGAGCGGGTTGTTATAGTGAAGACTCTATTATACTGCAGCCTTAAGTGTTACGATTGGGCAATCGTCAGGTGTAGTGAACACCACCCGCAGGAGTGACTCCAGGTGGAGAGAGACAGGGGTTGCAGGAGAGCCTCTGATAATGGCTGGGAAGGAATGTGGTGCAGGCAGGAGTGTATAGAACTGGGTGCTGGCTGGAACCTGTGGAGCTGGGTGCTAGCTGGAAAGTGTCTGATGTACTGGGAGCTGGCTGGAGGGAGTCCGATGCAGGCTGAGGGAATCCCTGATACAAGGTGCGTGAAGGTAAGAGTGAGCCTGATACACAGGAGCAGCATGGACGTATGTGTGAAAGTGAGTGCAGGTAAAGGTGATCAGGATACTGGAACTGGGTGCTGGTAAGGATGGACTCAGGATAGCGTGCAAGTAAGGGTGATACTGACTGTAGGTATGAGTGACTGGACTAAGGGAACCCGGGGAAGCAAGACTGACAATGACTAGACAGACTAACCAGACAGTACTAACACTGAACATAAAACACAAAAGCCTGAAGGCAGCAATCAAGGAGGCGTGACACAATGTCCAAAGACAGCAAGGCAGGGAAGGCAATATAGAGGCAGAATGCCCGAAGGCAATACAGCAAGGCAGGAACCCGAAGGCAAGACAGAGGCAGAGTGCCCAAAGGCAAGACAGAAGCCCAAAGGCAATACAGCAAGGCAGGAACCCGGAGGCAAGGCAGAGGCAGAGTGCCCAAAGGCAATACAGCAAGGCAGACAGGAAGCTAGAGCAGGGAGCCCAAACGAGCTCAATGCCGAAGCACTGAAGGACTGGGTAGGCAGGGTTATAAAGGAAGTCCAGGACATAGAGCAGATGACTAGGATGGATTGGGCCAGCCAGGAGAGCCTGCTCTTGAGGGACCTCTGGTGGTGAGGCGGTTGCACAGCAGCCATAGCCGTAACATTAATGTAAACCAGTCGCCGGTTATAAAACTAGTGTCTCAGCGCACATACACCCACAAAACACACACACACACACACACACACTTTTTATTATAAGCATGCTTTTACATAAACTTCATTCCAATGAAAAATAATCTAAAAATAACTTGAAAAAGAATAAGAGCAATGATGATATTGGTAAACACCTAGACCATTCTAATATCCTTATAGCCCTGTAGAAAATATATCCTAAACATAGTAGCACTGCCAAAATGGTCCTTCCAAAAGTCTTTATGGGCTGGCAAGATACCAAACCATAGGTGACATGTGAAAGACTATTGAAACACAATAGCATCTGTTTAAACCCCCCAACCTCATCAACTGACAAATCAAGCAGTAGAACGTAAAGAAACTTCTTGCATCAAATATGGAAAAAACTCTTGTATAGAAATTAGCGGAGACGTTCTTCTGCTACAGCTTGAAGCAGGACGACTGAAAGGAGGCTCCAGTTTATGTATCCATCTCTAAGAACATCCATCCATCTCTATGTATCCATCCATAAGAACATGCCATACTGGGTCAGCCCAAGGGTCCATCAAGCCCAGCATCCTGTTTCCAACAGTGGCCAATCCAGGCCATAAGAACCTGGCAAGTACCCAAAAACTAAGTCTATTCCATGTTACCGTTGCTAGTAATAGCAGTGGCTAATTTCTAAGTCAACTTAATTAATAGCAGGTAATGGACTTCTCCTCCAAGAACTTAACCAATCCTTTTTTAAACACAGCTATACTAAGCTAACTGCACTAACCACATCCTCTGGCAACAAATTCCAGTTTAATTGTGCTTTGATTGAAAAAGAACTGTCTCCGATTAGTTTTAAATGTGCCACATGCTAACTTCATGGAGTGCCCCCTAGTCTTTCTATTATCCGAAAGTGTAAATAACTGATTCACATCTACCCGTTCTAGACCTCTCATGATTTTAAACACCTCTATCATATCCCCCTTCAGCCATCTCTTCTCCAAACTGAAAAGTCCTAACCTCTTTAGTCTTTCCTCATAGGGGAGCTGTTCCATTCCTCTTATCATTTTGGTAGCCCTTCTCTGTACCTTCTCCATCACAATTATATCTTTTTTGAGATGCGGCGACCAGAATTGTACACAGTATTCAAGGTGCGGTTTCACCATGGAGTGATAAAGAGGCATTATGACATTTTCCGTTTTATTCACCATTCCCTTTCTAATAATGCCCAACATTCTGTTTGCTTTTTTGACTGCCGCAGTACACTGAACTGTCAATTTCAATGTGTTATCCACTATGACGCCTAGATCTCTTTCTTGGGTAGTAGCACCTAATACGGAATCTAGCATTGTATAACTATAGCATGGGTTATTTTTCCCTATATGCATCACCTTGCACTTACCCACATTAAATTTCATCTGCCATTTTGATGCCCAATTTTCCAGTCTCACAAGGTCTTCCTGCAATTTATCACAATCTGCTTGTGATTTAACTACTCTGAACAATTTTGTATCATCTGCAAATTTGATTACCTTACTCGTCGTATTTCTTTCCAGATCATTTATAAATATACAAGCCGTAAAGCCCGTTAAAACGGGCTACATCCCTCTGTCTCTCACCTCCCCCTCATTCTCTCTCCCCTCACTCTTCACCACCCCCCTCCCCCACCCACTCCTCTCCACCCTCCCTCTCCTCTCACTCAGTCCCCCCTCTCCCTCCCACTCAGTCCCCCCTCTCCCTCCCTCCCACTCACTCAGTCCCCCTCTCCCTCCCTCCCTTCCACTCACTCAGTCCCCCTCTCCCTCCCTCCCTCCCTCCCTTCACCCACCTCCATTTCCTCCCGGCGCCGTAAGCGCGACTTCCCGCAACCCTCACCCGGCTCCATTAACTCCTCCCGCTCCTGCCGGCAGATCTCGGGGGGGGTCACTCCCGCGCGCGCGGCAGTGACCCCCCCGAGATCTGCCGGCAGGAGCGGGAGGAGAAGTAGCGGCACCGCGCGCGCGCGGTGCCGCTACTTCTCCTCCCCAGATCTGCCGGCAGATCTCGGTGGGGGGGGCGCGGGAGTGACACCCCCCCGAGATCTGCCGGCAGATCTGGGGAGGAGAAGCAGCGGCACCGCGCGCGCGGCGCCGCTGCTTCTCCTCCCGCTCCTGCGGCCCCACCGCCATTTTTTTTCCTGATCGACATCCTTGCCCGCACATGCGCAGTAGAGCTGCGCTCTACTGCGCATTTGCGGGCCGTCGGTCACAGGCCATTTATAAGGTAGATTGAAAAGTAAGGGTCCCAATACAGACCCCTGAGGCACTCCACTGCCCACTCCCTTCCACTGAGAAAATTGTCCATTTAATCCTACTCTCTGTTTCCTGTCTTTTAGCCAGTTTGTAATCCACGAAAGGACATCGCCACCTATCCCATGACTTTTTATTTTTCCTAGAAGCCTCTCATGAGGAACTTTGTCAAACGCCTTCTGAAAATCCAAGTACACTACATCTACCGGTTCACCTTTATCCACGTGTTTATTAACTCCTTCAAAAAAGTGAAGCAGATTTGTGAGGCAAGACTTGCCTTGGGTAAAGCCATGCTGACTTTGTTCCATTAAACCATGTCTTTCTATATGTTCTGTGATTTTGATGTTTAGAATACTTTCCACTATTTTTCAGGCTAACCAGTCTGTAGTTTCCCGGATCCCGGATCTGTAGTTTCCCGGGTCGCCCCTGGAGCCCTTTTTAAATATTGGGGTTACATTAGCTATCCTCCAGTCTTCAGGTACAATGGATGATTTTAATGATAGGTTACAAATTTTTACTAATAGGTCTGAAATTTCATTTTTTAGTTCCTTCAGAACTCTGGGGTGTATACCATCCACTACTCTTACCTCCTGAAGAAGCCTGGAAAAGGCGAAATGAAGGTCCTTCGTCGAAGGGAGATTTACTTTGTGTAAAGTCCACCTGTGATTGAGACAACCGCATTCATAGCAGTATGAAAAAAGGCTATTCACAAAACATTTTAAAGTAATGATGATTAGACCACCTTATAGCTGGAACTTTCAAATTGGAGCCTTCAAGCTTTCACATCTCCCCCTCTGGATTGGTATCTTGCCAGCCCATAAAGACATTTGTAAAGACTATTTTGGCAGTGCTACTATGTTTAGGATATATTTTCTACAGGGCATTAAGGATATTAGAATGGTCCAGGTGTTTGCCAATATCATTATTGTTTTTGTGCTATTTCAAGTTATTTTTGGATTATTTTTCATTGGAATGAAGTTTATATAAAAGTACCTTTATAATAAAAGGTTTTCCTACATTCATGTTCATCTGTTTTTCTTATTTTTCTCTCTCTCTCTATATATATATATCTAACACCAGGACCACTACATCTTTTTTTTAGTTTTGAAATTACAGATAATTTAAGGAACATTCAGAATACAAGCAGAGTATCAGGTAACTTGCAGATATTGTGAAAGTTATTCTTACTTGCAGCTGTCTTAATTTCCATTACTGGACATAAACATTTCTTAATGAAAACCGAAGGGAGGAAAGCCCCTGCAATGCCAAGGAAAAAAAAAAAACTAAAGCTGACATCACCAGGGAAATTAGGCTTACCACTGCAGAAAGATTGCCAAACCACCCCACCGTACTGTTTACAACCTCAGATTCACGGTACTGTTAGCATCTCTTGTCCCAAGGCATAAAAAGCTTCTAATGCGGTTTGACTTTCTCAGAATTGATGACAAACAAAATGAGACCATTTCTTGTCAAACTGTAGGAAGCCAATAACAGGCATTCTTCTGTCTGCCCCCGGGGAAATGGGATGGTGAGAAGGGAAGTGACTGCTTATTGTAAATTTGCAAACATAATGCCATTAGAAACAGAAAAAAGTGAAGGCAGTAAGAGACTGTATGGCCCATCTACTCTGCCCATATATAGCTGCACAATTCCCATCATTCCCTCAGAGATCCCCTTAAATTCAGATATTGTTTTTGTCCCCACCACTTCCACTGGGAGGCTGTTACATGCCTCCACCACCCTCTCTGTAAAGAAATATTTCCTAAGATTACTCCTGAGTCTACCCCTTTTACCCTCCTTTTCTTTGAAAGACTCCCACCTCCTGTGCATTGAAACCTCAGATATATTTAGGTGTCGCTATCATACAGTATGTCCCCTATCATGCCTATTCTCTGGTACATGGTACAGCTGGCATTGGGCTCACTTCATCATGGCACACCAGCACCTTCCCTACCCTCCCATTTTTCTGGCATCCTCTCTTCTTTCTTCCCCACCTCAACCCCTGGCATCATAACTTTTTCTCTTCCCCTTTCCCTCTCCCCCCATCTCCTACCCCTCACATCAGCACACCATCTTTTCCCCCTCTCTTCTCTATCCCTTCACTCCACTGCAGACTTCATCTTCTCTCCACCACCCTTAGCATCATCACCTTCTCGTCTCTTCCCTCTCCCCCACCACTCCTGGTATGATCACCCTCTCCTCCCGTATCTCTCCCCCCTTTCCCCCAGTATCATTACCTTATCTTCCCTTTCTCTCTACCCCCCGGTATCATCACCTACTCTTCCCTTTTCTCTCCCTTCTGTCCCCTGCATCATCACCTTCTCTTCCCTTTTCTCTCCCCTCACCCCCTGGTATTATCACCTCCCCCACCCTCCCTTCTCTCTCCCTACTCCCTTCCCATCCCTGAATCATCACCATCACCTTCCCCTCCCTGCCCTTTCCCTCCATCCTCCTGACATCATCACCTTCTTACTTTCTCCCTCACACCCTGACATCATCCCTATCATTTTCTCTCTCCTACGCTCTCATTCCACCACCCTCTTCCATCACCTTTCCTACCCTCTCCCCTCCTTGGCATCAGCACTTTCTTCCTTCCCTCTCTCCACCTACCTACCCCATCACCTTCCCTTCCTTCTCCCCTAATACTCCCAGCTTCCTAGCAAATTTGGTTGCCCCTTCCAGCAGCACTAACCTGGTGACTTGTGAGCTTACAGGGCACATTTCAGTTTCAATTGTAAAGGAGAGCCAGAAGAGGGGAAAACAGAAGCAGTAGCAGCATCAGATCAGCTGCTCTCTAGCTCCCCTGCTGGCAGGAGAATATCCTGCAGGCCACCCGCTGTAAAGGAAAGAGAAACTGAAAATTGCCGCAGCACACCAGAGATATGGCAACGGCACACCAGTGCCGCACTGGTGTGTGCAACACCAGTGCGGCACTGGTGTGCAGCACTGGTGGCAACGGCACACCAGTGCCGCACACCAGTGCTGCACACCAGTGCCGCAGCACACCAGAGATATGGCAATGGCAACGGCAACGGCACCCTAAAGCAGTGGAAACACTGCTTTAGGGTATACAACATCTTTAGATCTTTAAGCTTGTCCCCATATGCTTTACAACAAAGATCATTTTAGTAGCCACCCACAATGAACCAATTCCAGGGACTTATAAGGGGCAATATCAGCTCCCTTTTTCTGCTGACCATTCCTCTCCCTATGCAGTAAAGCATCTTTATGGCTTCTGCTGGTCACCTTAGCCACCTGTGTGGCACCTTGAGATCATCAGATACAATTATCCCCAGATCTCACTCATCTTTATGCTTAACAGAATTTCACCCCCAATACTGTACCTCTCCTTTGGTTCATTGTATCCTAAATGCATTACTGCATTTTTTAGCATTAAATCTTAGCTGCTAGATCCTAGACCATTCCTTGAGCTTTGCTAAATACCTTCTCCTTCTCATATTTTCCACACCTTCCTGGCTGTCTACCCAGTTGCAGGTTTTGGTATCATTGGCAAAAAGATAAACCTTTCCAAACAATCCTTCCACAGTGTCATTGATGAAAATATTGAAAGGCAGCAGTTCCAGGACCAGACCTCGAGGCATAGCACTGGTAATGCCCCCCCTCCTCGGAGTATACATGTTATTTACCAACGCCCTTTGTTGCCTCCCATTCAGTTTCTAACCCAGTCGGTCTTCTAGGGTCCATACCAAGAGCACTCAATTTATTTATAAGTTGCCTATGTGGAATCGTGTCAAAGGCCTTACAGAAATCCAAGTGCACTATATCTAGCACTCTCCCATGATCCAGCTTTCTGGACCCAATCAAAGAAATTGATCAGATTCCTATGACAAGATTTACCTCCGGTAAAACCATGCTGCCCTGGAGCTTGCAATTCATTGGATTCCAAAAACTGCACTATCCTCTGTTATAGCAGCAATGCCAATAATTTGCTGACCACGGAGGTTAGAATAACCAGCCTATAGTTCCCAGCCTTCTCCTTACTTTCATGAATAGGAGCCCCATCTGACCCTCTCCAGTCCTCGAGAACTACTCCCTACTCTAAAGAAGCATTGAAAAGGTCAACCAGTGGCGCTGCCAGGACTTCTCTGTTCCCTCCATACCCTCAGATGTATCTGACCTTATCTACTTTATTTTCAAGCCGATTCAGTAAAAGGCGCGGGAGAGTGGGCAAGTGCCTGCTCTCCCGGTGCGCGCACAGGCCACTCTCCTGTGCGCGCGATTCAGTATTTAAATAAGGGCCCGCGGTAAAAAGAGACGCTAGGGACACTAGCGCGTCCCTAGCGCCTTTTTTTGACAGGAGCGGTGGCTGTCAGCGAGTTTGACAGCCGACACTCAATTTTGCAGGCGTGGGTTCTCGAGCCCGCTGAAAGCCATGGTTTCGGAAACCGGATGCTGGCAAAATTGAGCGTCCGGTTTTCAACCCACGAGCCACGGCTGATTTTACATTTTTTTT